>NW_027222395.1:1212121-1515151 GCF_041296265.1 Equus caballus
AGGGAAGCTGTGCCTGGCAGGCCACCTCTTAGCAATCAAGTGCGTTTGGAGGCTGTTTTTCTCTTGTGCTGCTTATTTTTTCTTTTAAAGATTGTATTTTTCCTTTTTCTCCCAAAGCCCCCCGGTACACAGTTGTGTATTTTCAGTTGTGGGTCCTTCTAGGTGTGGCGTGTGGGACGCCGCCTCAGCGTGGCTCTATGAGCGGTGCCGTGTCCCCGCACCCAGGATTATGAACCGGCGAAACCCGGGGCCGCGGCAGCAGAGCTTGTGAACTTAACCATTCAGACACAGGGCCAACCCCAAGTACTTCATTCCTTTTTAGGACTGAGTAGTACTCCATTGTGTGGATATCCTACATTTGTGTATCCATTCACCAGTCGATGGGCATTTGGTTTGTTTCTCCCTTTTGGCTATGGTGAATAGTGCTACTATGAACATTTATGTACATTTTCTTGTTTGGACATATGTGTTCATATCTCTTGGATATAAACCCAAGAGTGGAATTGCTGAGTCATAATCATAATTTATGGTAATTCTGTGTTTAACTTATTGAGGAAATGCCGAACTGTTTTCTACAGTGGCACATCTTAACATTGCCATCAGCTATCTTTGAAGGTTTCAGTTTCTGCAGCTCCTTGCCAACGCTTTTCTGGTGTTTTAAAAAAAATATGGCCATTCTAGTGGGTGTGAAGTGATATGTCATTGTGGTCTATTTTATTTTTTTATTTAAGCAAGTTTATTTAGAACCTGTTTAAAAAGACCAAGCAATACTCAGTATAAAAAAACAATTTCAACCAAGATATTTTTAGTATGAGATTATAAACGCTGTAAAATGTGATTAGGGACTGGAGACGAGTAGTGAGAAATAATTCGTACTAATTTTGAATGAAATTTACTATGTACTATTTATTAAAATAAAAGTTTTGGAGATTCTTGCGAATGTCTGTGCATTATGGGGAACCCAACTTTTCTCTCATAGTATAAGGGGAAGTATAGCTTAATGGTAATAAAGACATGGGTTTTTAAAATCTTAATTGAGTTCCATGCTTGCCTTGGAACCTCAATCTCTGAATCTTGATGATTACCTCTACCGAAAATGGGTATTAAAAGTAAAGAAGTAATTGGAAGTCAATATTAAATAAGATAATGTCGTGTACATTTTAAGAGTTCAATATTATTATTGATCAGAGTAGATGTTCTAAGGTGGGATGTTGCAATTTCATAAGGTGCTGTCTTAGTAGGAGAGAAGGCCATAGAGGAAACAGGGGCTCCCATCTTGTAGGACCTGCAAGAAAACCTTAAGGCTTTGGCTTTGGCTTTGTTTATTTAATTGTAATAAAATTTACAAAACATAAAACGTACCATTTTAACTCTTTTTAAACGTACAATTCAGTGGCATTAAATAATTCACATTGTTGTGCAGCTGTCACCTCCATCCATCTCCAGAACTTTTTCATTGTCCCAAACTGAAACTCTGTACCCATTAAACAATGGCTCCCCAATCCCCTCTCCCCCCAAACCTCTGGTAACTACCATTCTATTTTCTGTCTCTGTGAATTTGACTTTTCTAGATACCTTTATATAAGTGGAATCGTGCAATATTTGTCCTTTTGTGTTTGGCTTATTTAACTTAGCATAATGTCCTCAAAGTTCATCCATTTTGTAGCTTGTATCAGAACTTAATTCCTTTGTAAGGCTGAATAATATTCCATTAATTGTATGTATATACCATGTTTATCCATTCATCTGTTGATGGACATTTGGTTTGTTTCTATCTTTTGAGTATCGTGTGTAGTGCTGTTGTAAACAGTGGTGTAGAAATGTCTGCTCGAGTCCCTGCTTTCAGTTCTTCTGGGTGTATACCTAGAAGTGGAATTCTATCTGTAATGTCTTGAGGAACCAACAAACCGTTTTTTACAGCAGCTGTACTATTTTACATTCCCTGCAATGTATAAGCATTCCAGTTTCTTCACATTCTTGCCAACAATGCTTTTTATTTTATTTTTTTGATGATAGCCAACCTAATGGATGTAAAGTGTTATCTCATTGTGGTTTTGATTTGTATTTCACTAATGATTACTGATGTATAGCATCTTTTCACGTGCTTATTGGCTGTTTATGTATCTTCTTTAAAGAAATGTCTATTGAAGTCTTTTGCCCAATTTTAATTTAGGGTGTTTGGTCTTTTTTGTTTAGTTGTAGGAGTCATTTATAAGTTCTGGATATTAATCCCTTATTAGATACATGATTTGTGAGTATTTTTTCCCTTTCTCTGGGTTGTCTTTTCACTCTCTCGGTTGTGATCTTTGATGCACGGAAGTTTTCAGTTTTGGTGAAGTCCGAGTTATCTATTTTTCCTTTCGTTGTATCTGTATTTGATGCCATCCAAGAAATCTTTGCCAAATCCAAAGTTATGAAGATTCGTCTCTATTTTCTTCTAAGGATTTTATAATTTTAGCTCTCTTATATTTAGGTCTCAATCCATTTTGAGTTAGTTTTTGTACGTGATGTGAGATAGGGATCCAACTTCAGTCTTCTGCACGTGAATATACAATTCGCCTAGCACCGTTTGTTGATGAGACTCTTCTTTCTCCATTCAGTGGTCTTGGCATCCTTGTCCAATATCAGTTGACCCTAGATGTATGGTTTTATTTCTGGGCTGTTCTCTTTTGTTCCATTGGTCTCTATGTCTATCCTTATGCTAGTACCACACTGTTTTAATTACTTCAGCTTTGTAGCAGGTTTTGAAATTGGGAAGTGAGTGTGTTCCAACTCTGTCGTTCTTTTTCAGGATTGGTTTGGCTGTGTGGGATCCCTTGCATTTCCCTATGAATTTTTGGATTGACTTTTCTACTTCTGCAGTAATGGCTGTTGCAATTTTGATAGGGATTACATTGAATCTGTAGGTCACTTGGGGAATATTGCTCTCTTAACAATATTAAATCCTTCAGTCCATGAACACGGGATGCCATTCTGTTTATTTAGGTCTTCTGTAATTTCTTTAAGCAATGTTTTGTAGTTTTCATTGTTTGAGTTTTGAATCTCTTTGATTAAATTTATTCCTGCATATTTCATTCTCTTTTTTTAAAAATTTTTTGTTGAGTTAATGATAGCTTACAATCTTGTGAAATTTCTGTTGTATATTATTGTCTGTCAGTCGTGTTGTAGGTGCAACCCTTCACCCTTTGTGCCCACCCCCACCCCCACCCCCCTTCCCCTGGTAGCCACTAATCTGTTCTCTTTGTCCACAGATTTAAATTCCTCATATGAGTGGAGTCACACAGAGATTGTCCTTTTCTATCTGGCTTATTTCACTTAACATAATTCCCTCAAGGTCCATCCATGTTGTTGCAAATGGGACGATTTTGTTCTTTTTTACGGCTGAGTAGTATTCCGTTGTGTGTATATATATATATATATATACCATATTTTCTTTATCCAGTCATCTGTTGATGGGCACTTAGGTTGCTGCCACATCTTGGCAATTGTAAATAATGCTGCAAGAAACATTGGGGTGCATAGGTCTTTTGGAATTGCTGACTTCAAGCTCTCTGGATAGATACCCAGTAGTGGAATAGCTGGATCATATGGTAGTTCTATTTTTAACTGTTTGAGGAATCTCCATACTGTTTTCCATAGTGGCTGCACCAGTTTGCATTTCCACCAGCAGTGTATGAGGGTTCCTTTTTCTCCACAACTTCTCCAACATTTGTTACTATTTGTTTTAGCTGTTTTTGCCATTCTAATGGGTGTAAGGTGATATGTTAGTGTAGTTTTGATTTGCATTTCCCTGATGATCAGCAATGATGAACATCTTTTCATGTGCCTATTGGCCATCTGTATATCTTCTTTGGAGAAATGTCTGTTCATGTCTCCTGCCCACTTTTTGATGGGGTTAATTTTTTGTTGTTGAGTTGTGAGAGTTCTTTATGTATTATGGATATTAAACCTTTGTCAGATGTATTACTTGCAAATATTTTTTTTCCCAGTTATTGGGTTTTTTTTTTGTTTCAATCCTGTTTTCCCTTGCCTTGAAGAAGCTCTTTAGTCTGATGAAGTCCCATTTGTTTATTCTTTCTATTGTTTCCCTTGTCTGAGAAGACATGGTGTCCAAAAAGATCCTTTTAATACTGATGTCAAAGAGTGTACTGCTTACATTTTCTTCTAGAAGCCTTATGGTTTCAGGTCTGAGCTTTAGGTCTTTGATCCATTTTGAGTTTATTTTGGTGAATGGTGAAAAACAGTGGTCAATTTTCATTCTTTTACATGTGGCTTTCCAGTTTTCCCAGCACCATTTGTTGAAAAGACTTTCTTTTCTCCAATGTAGGCCCTGTGCTCCTTTGTCGAAGATTACCTGTCCATGGATGTGTGGTTTTATTTCTGGGCTTTCAATTCTGTTCCATTGACCTGTGTACCTGTTTTTGTACCAGTACCATGCTGTTTTGATGACTGTAGCTTTGTAGTATGTTTTGAAGTCAGGGATTGTGATGCCTCCAGCTGTGTTCTTTTTTTCTCAGGATTGCTTTAGCAATTTGGGGTCTTTTGTTGCCCCATATGAATTTTAGGATTCTTTGTTCTATTTCTGTAAATAATGTCATTGGGATTCTGATTGGGATGGTGTTGAATCTGTAGATTGCTTTAGGTAGAATGGACATTTTAACTATGTCTATTCTTCCAATCCATGTCCACGGAATGTCTTTCCATCTATTTATGTCGTCATCCAGTTCTTTCAGAAAAGCCTTGTAATTTTCATTGTATAGGTCTTTCACTTCCTTATTTAAATTCACCCCGAGGTATTTTATGCTTTTTGTTGCAATTGTGAATGGTATTGTATTCTTGAGTTCTTTTTCTGTTAGTTCGTTACTAGAGTATAGAAATACTACTGATTTATGTAAATTGACTTTATACTCTGCAACATTGCTGTAGTTGTTGATTACTTCCAAAAGTTTTCCAATGGATTCTTTGGGGTTTTCTATATATAAGATCATGTCGTCTGCAAACAGTGAGAGTTTCACTTCTTCCCCCCCCATTTGGATTCCTTTTATTCCTTTTTCTTGCCTGATTGCTGTGGCCAGGACCTCCAGTACTATGTTAAATAAGAGTGGTGATAGAGGGCATCCTTGTCTTGTTCCTGTTCTCAGGGGATGGCGTTCACTTTTTGCCCATTGAGAATGATGTTGGCTGTGGGTTTGTCATATATGGCCTTTATTATGGTGAGGTAGTTCCCTTCTATGCCCATTTTGTTCAGTTTTTATCATAAATGGCTGTTGGTTCTTGTCAAATGCTTCCTCTGTATCTGTTGAGATGGTCATGTGGTTTTTATTCCTCAGCTTGTTGATGTGGTGTATCATGTTGATTGATTTGCGGATGTTGAACCATCCCTGTGTCCCTGGTATGAATCTGGGTTGCCAAAATTATGTTGAGAATTTTTGCATCTGTATTCATGAGTGATATTGGCCTGTAGTTCTCCTTTTTCGAGCTGTCCTTGTCAGGTTTTGGTATCAGCGTGATTTTGGCCTCATAGAATGTGTTAGGAAGTGTTCCATCCTCCCTAATTTTTTGGAATAGCTTGAAAAGGATAGGTATTAAATTCTCTCTGAAAGTTTGGTAGAATTCCCCAGGAAAGCCATCTGGTCCTGGGGTTTTATTCTTTGGGATGCTTTTGATGGCTTTTGTTTCAGTCTCTTTCCTTATGATTGGTCTGTTCAAATTGTCTGCTGCTTCTTGAGTGAGCTTTGGGAGATTGTAGGAGTCCAAGAATTTATCCATTTCCTCTAGGTTATCCATTTTGCTGGCATATAGTTTTTGTAGTATTCTCTTATAATCCATTGTATTTCTGCAGAGTCTGTTGTTATTTCTCCTCTTTCATTTCTGATTTTGTTTATTTGAGCTTTCTCTCTTTTTTTCTTTGTAAGTCTGGCTAGGGGTTTGTCAATTTTACTTATCTTCTCAAAGAACCGTTTGTTTCGTTGATCTTTTCTACTGTCTTTTTTGTTTCAATAGCATTTATTTATGCTCTGATTTTTATTATTTCTCTCCCTCTGCTGAATTTGGGCTTTGTTTGTTCTTCTTTCTTTAATCCACTTAGGTGTAGTTTAAGATTGCTGATTTGGGAGTTTTCTTGTTTGTTAAGATGTGCCTGTAGTGCGATTAATTTTCCTCTTAATACAGCTTTTGCTGCATCCCATATGAGTCGGTATGGCATGTTATTGTTTTCATTTGCCTCCAGGTATTTTTTGATTTCTTCCTTATGATTCATTGCTTATTCAATAGTGTATTGTTTAGTTTCCACATCGTTGTGCCTTTCTCAGCTTCTTTCTTGTAATTAATTTCTAGCTTTACAGCATTATGATCGGAGAAGATGCTTGTTATTATTTCAATTTTTTAAAATTTGTGGAGGCTTGCCTTGTTTCCCAACATATGATCTATGCTTGAGAATGTTCCATGAGCGCTTGAGAAGAATGTGTATTCTGCTGTTTTTGGATGAAGTGTTCTATATATGTCTGTTAAGTCCAACTGTTTTAGCTTTTCGTTTAGCTCCACTGTTTCTTTGTTGATTTTCAGCCTGGATCATCTGTCCATTGATGTGAGTGGGGTGTTGAGGTCCCCTACTATTATTGTGTTATTTTTGATATCTTCTTTTAGGTTTATTAATAGCTGCTTTATGAACTTTGGTGCTCCTGTGTTGGGTGCATAGATATTTATAAGCGTCATTTCTTCTTGATAAAGTGTCCCTTTGATCATTATATATTGTCCCTCTGTGTCTCTCTTTACCTGCCTGATCTTGAAGTCTGTTTTGTCTGATATAAGCATTGCGACATCTGCTTTCTTTTCTTTGCTGTTAGCTTGGAGTATTGTCTTCCACCCCTTCACTCTGAGCCTTTGTTTGTCCTTGGAGGTGAGGTGTGTTTCCTAGAGGCAACAAATTGTTGGATCTTGTTCTTTAATCCATTTTGCCACTCTATGTCTCTGTATTGGAGAATTCAGTCCGTTTACATTGAGGGTGAGTGTTGATGCATGAGGGATTAATGCTGTCATTCTGTTGCTGGTTTTCCTGTGTTTCCTTTGTTTCTCGTCCTGTGTGTTTTAGCCTACCCATTGACTTCTGCAATTTCTTTTGCTGGGTTTCTTAGATTTTTCCTTATTTATGTTTTGTGTCTCTGTTCTGTTTTTTAGTTTAGTGGCTACCCTGAAGTTTGTATTCAGAATCTCATGTATGACATAGTCCATTTTCTGGTGGTCACTTACTTCCTCAGCCTACGCTGTTTCAGTCCCTTTCCTCCTCCCCTCCTAAATTATTATTTTCGTCTCTTATTCCAACTTGTGATGTGAGTTTGTGCTTAGAGTGATAAGATTGCCTTTGCTTTTGTGATTTCCTTCCCTTTGTCTTAATGCTATAGTTGGATATTTGCTATCCTATTTATATTCTATCTATTTGTCTCCCTACTCTGTGTTTTGTGACCCCTTACTCCCTTTGTTTCTTTTTTCAGGTATGAGAACCTTCTTGAGGATATCTTGTAGTGGAGATCGTGTGACTACGGAGTCCCTCAGCTTTTGTTTGTCTGGAAAAGATTTAATTTCTCCCTCATGTCTGAAGGATATTTTTGCTGGATAGAGTATTCTTGGCTGAAGATTTTTATCTTTTAAAGTTTTGAATATGTCATTCCATTCTCTCCTAGTTTGTAAGGTTTCTGTAGAGAAGTCTGCTGAAAGTCTGATGGGGGTTCCTTTGTAGGTTATTTTCTTCTGCCTTGCTGCTCTGAGTATTCTTTCTTTCTTTCCCTTCATTTTTGCCGTCTTTACTACTGTGTGCCTTGCAGTAGGTCATTTTACATTGACTAATCTAGGAGATCTGAAAGCTTCCTCCACACACATTTCTCTCTCAATTCATAGATTGGGGAAGTTCTCTTCTATTATTTTGTTGAGCGCACTTTCTGCTCCATTTTCTTTTCCACGCCCTCAAGAATCCCGATGATTCTTAAGTTGCACTTTCTCATTGAGTCAGCTATTTCTCTGAGATTTTCTTCAGTTTTTTTAATTCTTAGTTCTCTTTCTTCCTCTGGAGCCATTCAGCCTGTCTAACTTCGATTATGCTAATTTGCTCCTCTGTGGTGTCTACACGGGCATCAGGGAATCCGTATTCTGTTTTATCTGATCTGTTGTATTTTTCATCTCTAGTATTTCTAGTTGATTCTTCTTTATAATTTCGATCTCTTTTGTCAAGTAACTCCAGAACTCGTTGACTTGTTTCTCTATATTTCCCTTTACCTCATTGACTATTTTGAGGATAGCTATTTTGAACTCCTCTTCACTTAGTTTACCCACTTCCAGGCTCTCAGGACCTACTTCTGTATTTTTATTGTTTTCCTTTTGGACTGGAGCTTTTATAAACTGCTGGATAGTAGAGGAGCGGTTTTTGCACGGTACTATTATTCAGCTGCAATTACAGCCTGTCGCCACTAGATGGGGGTCGAGAGGCTTCTTTTCTGAGCCTGCGCCTTCAGCCAAGATGGCAGCGCCCAACGTGGGTTGGGGGAGGAGGGGCACTTTCATTCACGCTGACCTGGATTGGGTCTGCTCTCACTTTCTGGTCTCCTGGGGCCCTGGCTTGCTGGGGCTCCCGTACGCGAAATGTTTCCCCTGTTAGAGGGTTTCGCTGCATGGGCGGTGGGAGTCCTGCATGATCCCCTAACGTGCGGCCCCTCCCCCGTTTCTTCCCTCACCTGCGGCAGTGATCCCAGTCTCTAGGGGAGTGAGCGAAGTTCTCTCCTATCCTCTTCCAGCCCCTCCAAGGCCGGCTGCAGCCTCTCCGCCTTCCATCGTTTGGCTGCTGTCAGTCTCTGATGATTTCTGTTATTAGGATTGTTTTTTTGGTTGGAAAGCAGTGGCTCTTTTTGGTTGTACTTTGGAGGGGAGAAAGTCCTGGGTGAGCTCACACCGCCATGTTGCTGACGTCCCATATTTCATTCTTTTTAATGTTACTGTAAATGGAAGTGTTTTCTCAGTTTCCTTTTTGGATTGTTCATTGCTAGTGTATAGGACTATAACTTTGACTTTTGTGTGTTGATCTTATATCCTGAAACTTTGCTGAATTCATTTATTAGCTCTAGTAGCTTTTCTGTCGATTCTTTAGGGTTTTCTCTATATAAGATCACGTCCTCTATGAATTACTTCCTCCTTTCCTATTTGGATACCTTTTATTTATTTTTCCTTTCCTATTGCTGTTGAATAGAAGTGGCAAAAATACATCCTTGTCTTGTTCCTGATCTTATGTGGAAGGCTTTTAGTCTTTCACTATTAAGTATGATGTTACCTTTGGGTTTTTCAAAATTCTCTTTATCAAGTTGAGGAAATTCCTTTGTCTTCCTAGTTCTCTGAGTGTTTTTATCGTGAAAATGTGTTGAATTTTGTCAACTGCTTTTCCTCTTTCAATTTAGATGGCTATGTGATTTTTCTGCCCTTTGTTTATGTGGTCTGTTACATCAATTTATTTTTGTGTCACACTTCGTATTCCTTGGATAAATCCCACTTGGCCATGGTGTATAATTCTTTTAATGTGTTATTGAGTTCTGTTTGGTAGTATTTTGGTTAGGATTTTTGCATCAGTATTCATAAGGAACATTGGTCTGTAATTTCATTTTGTTGTGCTGTTTATGTCTGACTGTGGTATCAGGGTACTACCAGCCTCATAGAATGAGTTAGGAAGTATTCCCTCCACTTCTATTTTTTTGAAGAGTTTGAGAGGGATTGGTGATAATTCTTCATTAATTGTAAGGTGGAATTTACCAGTGAGGCATCTGATCCTGGGTTTTTCTCTTTTGGGGGTGTTTTTGATTAGCAACTCAAGGAAAGAGTTTGAATAGTTATAAGCCAAAAAATATATATATTAGTTTTGGTATTTACCTATGTAGTTAGTTTTACCATTGTTCTTTATTTTACAGTATAGGTCTGTGTTACACTGTGGTGTCCTTTGATTTCAGCCTGATGGACAGCCTTTAGCATTTCTTGTAGGGCATGTATACTAGCAACAAATTCCCACAGGTTTTGTTTTTTGGCACATTTCTTCTTCATTTTTCAATGATACGTTTACTGGATATAGAATTCTTGGTTGTTAGGACTTTTTCCCCAGCACTTTATGTGTTTTTCACTGTTCTCTAGTCTCCGTGGTGTTCAACTGTTAATCTTAATGAGGATCCCTTGTAGTTGTCACTTCTCTTGTTGATTTTGCTATTTTCTTTGGCTTTTGACAGTTTATTTATATTTTGTCTCAGTGTGGATCTCTGTTTATCCTACTTGGAGTTCATTGAGCTGCTTGGATGTGTAGATGCATGTATTTCATGAAATTTAGGGAGTTTCTGGCTATTGTTTCTTAAAACATTTTTTGTGCTCCTTTTTCTCTATTCTTTCTGTGGCTCTTATTATGCGTGTGTTGGTATACTTGATGGTGTCTCTGATGGTCTGTTCATTTTTCTTCATTCTTCTTTCTGTTCCTCATACTGGGTAACCTCAATGGGCTATCTTCAAGTTTACTGCTTATTTCTTTTCCCTCTTCAAGTCTTCTGTTGAACCTCTATAGTGAATTTTTTTTTGGTGAGGAAGATTGGAGCTAACATCTGTGCCAGTCTTCCTCTATTTTGTATGTGGGATGCTGCCACAGCATGGCTTGATGAGTGGTGTGTAGGTCTGTGCCTGAGATCTGAACCTGTGAACCTCGGGCTACCGAAGCGGAGTGTGAGAACTTAACCACTTTGCCACTGGGCCAGCCCCGTGAAGTTTTCACTTCTGTTATTGCACTTTTCAGCTCTCAAATTTTATTTGGTTTCTTTATGTAATTTATTTTTCTGGATTTTCTTACCTTGGTAAGATATCCTTGTTTCCTTTAGTTCTTTGTTCATGGTTTCCTTTAGCTCTTTGAGTGTATTTCAGACAGTTGATTTAAAGCCCTTGCCTACTAATTCCAACATCTGGGCTTCCTTAGGGACAGTTCTGTTAATTTCTTTTCCTGTGAATGGGCCATACTTTCTTGTTTCTTTGTATGCTTGTAACTTTTTATTGAAAATGGACATTTTGAATATTGTAACGTGGTAACTGGAAAACATCCTTCTCCCTCCCCAGAGTTTGTTGCTGCTGCTTGTTGTGGGTTGTCGTTTTTGCTTGGTGAACTTTCTTATTTCTAGACAGACTATTTTTTTGTCTTGCGTGGACACTGAAGAGTTTGTTCTGGTAGCTTACTGGTCTGTTAGTGGTTTAACAGAACTTTCCTTAAATGCCTAGAAGCAAAAACAAAAACCCAAACAACTCTCCCACTCTTTGCAGATTGGCTCAGTGTTGGGGCACTTTGCAGTGCTTAGCCAGTTCATTTAAGACTCTTTCCTAGCCCTTACTTCTTGATTGTGTGGAGGCTAGAGGTCAGCTAGAGGTGAATGCTTGTAGCCTTGTCATGTCTTTTCTGAGCGTGTCTCCAGCCTTGGGCGTATGTGTGGCCTTCCAAATTTCCTGGTATGTGCAGGAGCTTTTTGGAGCCCTTATTCCTTCATGTTCTCTTCCTTCAGCTTCTTTCTTCCCATTCTTTTATGTCTGTTTAGTGCCTGGCCTAGTTGTTATCCCTTGCCCCACATGGCTGTAAGTGGTATATTTGCCTTTAAATGCTTTAGACAAACCCCACTTGTCTCAGGAACTTCTCCTGAGAAAGTTCTGAGGTGAGTGAACAAAGGCGAACCCCTGCCCTAATCTGTCAGATAACGACCAAACAAGTCAAAACCACAGTTCTTTAATGATAAGGTTGATATTTCCCTCTTTGGCGTCTGCAGGTTGCACTAGGTATGTGGGCCACTGTCTTCATGGCTGCCACGTAGATGGGGGGTGGGGTATGGTAGGTGCATAAGTTAAAACACCACAGTGCTCTCATACCAGAGTTTAGCACCTCTTTCTGTTATATGTTCTCCTGGCGATTGTAAGTTTTTGATTAGCTTGTAGAGTTTCAAAAAAGTTGATTCTGATGATTTTTACCAGCATAATTGTTGCCTTAGTGGAGGGATGGAGTTTTGGAGTTGCCTGCTCCACTCTTGTGTATGATGTCATTCCTGGTGTGTTTGTTTTAATCCCTATGCCAGTGCCACGTTTTCTTAACTATTACTTTTTATGAAGTCTTGGTATCTGCTAGGGCATTAATGCCCACACTGTTCTTTGTACTGTATTGGGTATCTTGAGCCTGTACTGTTCCATATTATGTATCCCTTTTTATGTTTCTAAGTTCCTTGACAAATGTTTTATTCTATTTTGATAAACACTTTAAAGGCTTAACGTGTGCCAAGCATTGTTTTGGATCAAGGTTTCTTAACCTTGGCTTTCTAGACATTGTGGTCCAGATAATTCTTTGTTGTGGGAGGCTGTCCTGTGTATGGATTGTGTTCCTGGCCTCTACCCAGTAGATACCAGTAGTGCCCCTCCCCCCAGTTGTGACAACTGAAGGTGTTTAGAGACATTGTTAGATGGTCCCTGTGGGTGGTAGGGTCATGTATGAGGGTGGCATAGTCCTCCAGTTTGAGAACCATTATTTTAGATGATAAGGATTCACAGATAATACTGAGCTAAGTAGAGGAATAAATAGTTGAAATGCAGTAGTCTCCTGTTATTCACAGTGTTGCTTTCTGTGGTTTCAGTTTCATGTGATCAACCATGGTCTGAAAATATTAAACAGAAAATTCCAGAAATAAAACAATTCGTAAGTTTTGAGTCATGCACCATTATGAGTAGTGTGATGAAATCTCATGCTGTCCTGCTCTGTCCTGCCAGGATGTGAATCATCCCTTTGTCCAGCATATCCACACAGTATACACTACCTGCTCGTTAGTCACTTAGTTGCCATTTTGGTTATCAGATCACCTGTTGTGGTATCACAGTGCTTGTGTACAAGTAACCCTTATTTTACTTAATAATGGCCCCAAAGTGCAAGATTAGTGATACTGGCAACTTGGATATGCCAAAGAGAAGCTGTCAAGTGTTTTCTTTAAGTGAAAAGGTGAAAGTTCTCAACTTAATAAGGAAAGGACAAAAACATATGCTGAGGTTGCTAAGATCTGTGGTAATTTTTATTACAGTATGTTGTTATAATTGTTCTACTTTATTATTGTTGTTAACCTCTTACTGTGCCTAACTTGTAAATTGAACTTTATCGTAGGTCTGTATGTATGGGAAAACGTAGTATAGATAGAGTTTGGTGCTATGTGCAGTTTCAGGCACCCACGGGGGGTCTTGGAATGTATCCCTTGTGGGTAAAGGGAGACTACTGTACGCTGTGATGTGGCTAAGTACAGTTACAAAGATATGAACCAGGAAATGTGGAAGAACAACAAATTTGCCTTGAAGAGTTGATGGCAAGTATTTTCCAAAGAGAGAGATGACAATTTTGAGTTGGGTCATAAAGCAAGGTGTTGGTGTTGGTTAGGAGGGTAGATATTCTAGGTGGTGAAAAGGGCATGTCTAGAGGCTTGGTAGAAGGGCCTTTGTCTGCCTTGAGAACAGTGAGGCATTGAGTGTGATTGGAGAGGACAGGTGAGGTAGAGTTGAAAAAAAGGAAGGTAGTTGGAGTTGTAACCATGGGCCTACTCGGACTGGTTCACCTGACCCCATCTTATCAACAGAGTAATTAAGAGTTGTGTTTCAGGAACTGAGAGTTCCCCCTTGTCCAGTTCAGGCCGGTTGGGACCACCAGCCCATCAACTAAGCCTCCGCAAATGCTCTAAAAGTGACCTTTTGACTTCAAGGGCTGAAAACTCCACCCTCAGATCATACTCCCACAACCGTTTGAGAACACGTGTCCTATGAAGAGCCGTGAAGCTTGAATACGCTTGCACAAATCATCAGTTATCTCACTTATCCTCACCTCCAATCCTCTGTCTCCATACTTGAGGCCACCCTGCCCTCTGTCCCATACATTTTACCCTAAGGCCTGGATCGGGGAGACAGATCTGAGAGCTTATGCGTTCTGTCTCTTTGCAGGTCGATCTTGCAGTAACGCTGTGTTCTTTTATCAAAAGCTGAAACTGTAATGATTGGCTCTGTATGTGCATCAGGCAAGAGAACCCCAATTTTGTGTGTAACAGGGTCAGATTTGAAAAGGCTTTTTATGCTGTTTCATTTTTTGCCTTTTCATTATAGGAAACTAACAAATACTTTAAAAGTCTTTAGAGTAATATGATCAAGTTTTTTAAAGGAACAGTAATATAGTGAAATGATAAAAAGCAGATGGTTAATATTAAACTCAAGAAGATAACTCTAGCCTATAAAGTAGGAAAATAGGAAGGGATGGAGATTTATGTAAAACTAAAACTACATGTCAGAAGTTGCTCTCAAATCACATCACCTTGTGTGTAGACTTTTTTCATCCTATATTTGTGAAAATTCTTGTATATTATCAACACTGATGATGATTCTTGGTATTTAAAGCAGGAGTAAAGTTGGCAAATGTGCAAAGTTGTGTTTTTTCAAGCAAGTTATTAGAGTGATATATTGTAAACTGTTATCTGCTTTCTTGGATTGGACCGGTAGTCGGATTAACTGAAACTGTACTCCTATAATAGTTCTGTGCTCTGAGAAAAGGAAAATACTTGAAGAAGAGTTAAAATGCTACATATTTTCTGGTGACTTTTATTGTGATATTATTTCACACTTAAGCATTACAAGACTAGTACAAAGAACTCCTGTTTACCCTTTATCTAGAGTTCCATTGTGAACATTTTGTCCCAACTACTTAATTAGTTGCATTTTCTCTTGTTATATTCATTTTTTTTGTGAACCATTTGAGAGTGAGTTGCAGACATCATGCTCCCTTTCCCCTGAATTCTTCAGTGTTTCGGAAGGACAAGAATATTCTTTTATGCAAATAACAAATCAAAAATTTTAAATATGTATAATACTCTTATCTAATCCAAAATCCATATTCAGAGTTTCCACTTGCCCTGATGTCTTTTAATTTGGAACAGTTCTTCTGCCTCTCATTGTCTTTCTTAAGTTCGATATTTTTGAGGAGCACAGGCCAGTTATGTTTTTATAAGGTCTCTCAGTTTGGGTCTGTGTGATGCCTCCTTATGATTAGCTTAAGGTTATGCACTTTTGCTAGAAATACAACAGAAGTGATACTGTGTTCTTTTTAGTGCATCTTGATAGGAGACACATGATGTCAATTGATCCCAAGACTGGTGATGATAATTTCGATCGCTTGGTTAAAGTGGTATCCACCAGATTTTTCTATGTAAAGTTAATTATTCCCCATTTTTAACCGCTAAATAATTTGTGGGGAGATACTGAGACTGTGTAAATGTCTTATTCCTTAATAAACATTCACTTACTAGTTTTAGCATTAATTTATTACTATGACTTTTAAAAAAATGTGGTGATTGATTTCATTTATTTAACGCTTACTGGCATTTACAAAGATGCGTTTGAAGAACAACATTTTTAAGTTATTTTATCGTGGAGAAACGATGATGTAAAAGAGTAATAGGTCTCAAATTTGAAAATAAATTGCTATGATGAAACAAATGAGAATGTGGAGTCATAAAATATAATAGAAAATAGGGGTGCATGGGATTCTTGGGATTGCTGATTTCAGGTGGTTAGGATAGATACCCAGTAGTGGGATAGCTGGGTCATAGGGTATTTCTATTTTTAACTTTTTGAGAAATCTCCATACTGTTATCCATAGTGGCTGCACTAGTTTGCATTCCCACCAACAGTGTATGAGGGTTCCCTTTTCTCCACAACCTCTCCAACATTTGTCACTTTTGGTTTTGGATCAGCAATCCCAAGAACCCATGCACCCCTATGTTCATCGCAGCATTATTTACAATAGCCAAGACGTGGAACCAACCTAAATGCCCAGAAACTGACGACTGGACAAAGAAGATATGGTATATATACACAATGGAATACTACTCAGCCATAAAAAAGGACCAAATTGTTCCATTCGCATCAACATGGATGGACCTTGAGGGTATTATAGTAAGTGAAATAAGCCAGACAGAGAAAGACGAACTCTATATGACCCCACTTATAGGTGGAAGTTAACATATAGACAAGGAGAACCGATCGGTGGTTACCAGGGAAAAGGGGGGGTGGGGGGAGGGCACACAGGGTGAAGTGGTGTACCCACAACATTACTAACGATAATGTACAACTGAAATCTCACAAGGTTGTAATCTATGATAATCTTAAAAAAAATTATAGAAAAAAATATAATAGAAAATCATACAAAGCCAACATATGGATAGGTCTACGGAAATTGTGTTAAAAGCCTACCAATTCCAGATTTGTTCTATTTCTTGTAATTTGTTTAAGAACAGTTTGCAGAAAAATAACCCATGTGTAACAATTTGCTGCTTTTCCCATTTTTTTTTGTTTTTTGTTTTTGAGGAAGATTAGCCCTCAGCTAACTACTGCCAGTCCTCCTCTTTTTGCTGAGGAAGCCTGGCTCTGAGCTGACATCCGTGCCCATCTTCCTCTAGTTTATACGTGGGACGCCTACCACAGCATGGCTGCCAAGCAGGTGCCATGTCCACACCTGGGATCCGAACCAGCGAACCCTGGACCGCCGAGAAGCGGAACGGGCAAACTTAACCGCTGCGCCACCGGGCCGGCCCCTGCTTTTCCCATTTTTGACCTTTGGTTCCCGACCTTTCTCTAGAATAAAAAATACGGATTGTGGGGGAGATTTGTAGGGGAAAGAAAAAGAGCCCCGACTGCTGTGAGCCTTTAATGAATTTTTATTTACCCTGCAGTCGTTAAAAACAATATAGACACATTAAATAAAAAAGAACTCTCCAAATCTTGTTAAAGCAGGATTTCTCAGCAGGATCACTGTTGATGTATTGGGCCAGATGATTGTTTGTCGTGGGGGCACCCTTGGGTGCGTCGTAAGATGTTTAGCAGTATCCTTCGCCCCTTCCCCACTATATGCCAGTGATGACCCCATCCGCTGTTGTGATCTCCAAAATAGTCTCCAGACATTGTCACATGTACCCTGGGGGCAAAATTGCCCCCAGAGAGAGCTGCTGTCCTCCAGCAGTGTTTTGCTCCAGCTCCCGTGGTGCTTTAAAATTCCTTGGACATGTGCATGTATAACGTTCACATAGTTAGAAATAGTTTTGATTAAATTTGAGAACCAGTATTTTCACTTAAAAATGTAGTTTACATAGTTATTTTTTTCATCTTTTTTATTGTAAAAATATACGTAGCATAAAATTTACCATTTTAACCATTTTTAAGTGTACAGTTCAGTGTCTTTAAGTATATTCATAGTATTGTGTAACCATCGCCACAGTCTATTTGCAGAACTTTTTCATCATCCCAAAGAGAACCTGTGTATCCATTAATCAGTAATTCCCCGTTCCTGCTCTGTCTATCCTCTGTTAATTTCTATTCTGATTTCTGTTTCTTTCAGTTGTTTTTAATCCATTTAGCTATAGCGTAATTTACTCAATTATTCTCTGTGACAATGGCTTCATTCATTCTTATAAGGCGTTTTAAAAGGTTATTTCTTTAGTTTATATTCCTAAGAGAGGGATTAGTGAATCAAAGGTTATGACGTTTATGATTCTTCTGTAATTTACCAATTGCTTTCTAAAGGGTTTATATTTATTTACACTGTTAGCATAATGTATGAGAGTACCCATTTCACTGTACCTTCATTGGGCATTATATTTTCAGTTCTTGGGTGTAAAATGGTACCTTGCTATAAAGAGGTTAAAGGTAGTTCAACACATTTTACTAATTGCATCTTTTGTGAGAATTGTTCTCTTCTTTGTCCTTGATGTCCTTGACAAAATTTTTTAAAATGTATTTGATATCTTAATAGAATATATAGATGTTAGTTTTTCATCATATTTCTGGGGGTATTTTTCTTGGCTTGTTTTCCTTTTTATTTAAATTGTTATGGTCTTGAAACTTACAAATATAACTTGGCTTGGCTTAGGTCTTTCAACATAACAGATTATAGTGGGCAGGGATGGGGAATAGCATTCTGTGAAAATCAGAAGTAATTTTTATGTGACTGGAAATGTTCTTTTAACATGTTCATAGTCATGTCTAAGAATATACTGTTTATACTGTTTTACCTTTTTTTTTTTTGAGGAAGATTAGCCCTGAGCTAACATCTGCTGCCAATCGTCCTCTTTTTGCTGAGGAAGACTGGCCCTGAGCTCGCATCCGTGCCCTTCTTCCTCTACTTTAAAGTGGGACGCCTGCCACAGCATGGCTTGACAAGCGGTGCCATGTCTGCAGCCGGGATCTGAACCCGTGAACCCCGGGCCCCCAAAGAGGAATGTGCAAACTTAACTGCTGCACCACCGGTCCGGCTCCTGTTTGCTTTATCTTTAATAATTTAAGTGGATTTTTCTAACTTTTGTTTTATTTCTGGTGTTGTATTTGAATTTGCCATTCCTTTCTCTAAAAGAGAGCTCTGCAAGTTTTTATGTAATAATGATTTTAGAAGTGAAATTTTCATGGTTTTGAATCTTATAATGGTATGGATAGTCTTTTGCTTTCTAAGAAATGGCTAAGACCATATGCGTAGATACATTTATTTCCTCTTATTTACTGTATCTCTGTTTTTCAAGAAAAGTACCTGAGGACAGGATTTTTCCTCCATGTGGACGCTAGACATATTTAATGATGTCCTTCTAAGGAAGCAAGGGTATGCCTCATATTTCCTTAGTTTTGAGTAGTGTGGCCTAGTTGTGATCTAGTTATAGAAGAGTGAGGAGTTCAAAACATTTCCTTTTATTCATAAATTTGTTTTATCAAAGTTATTGTTAAAACCAACATTTATTTGTGTAACGATAGATAATAAATCTTTGTTATTTGTTGCATGTGCTTTTCTAAAAATTAGGAAACATGATAGGGGGAGGAAGTCTGTCTTTACTCTTGGGCCAGATCTCTGTGAGGATTATTGAGTCTCGATAATTAGTTAACAATGATAAACAGTGGAATGATGGGCAAAGTAGATTTATTATATGACATAGCTCCCGTTCAGCGATGATAGCTAGCTTGATTTACACTTACACTTAAATAGTTGGTGAAGGAATGAAATAACTTTGAAACTTTGGGTGATATAAAGTAAGTCAAGGTATTATCAGGTTATGGGTAGTGTTTTTAATAAAATGAAATATTGAAAAAGCACTGGACTAAGACCATGCTTTCTGTAACTTAGTTCTGGGTCTTCTATTACCTGTGTGTCCCTAGGTCTCAATTCTTTCTTTCTTTCTTTTTTTATTTGTGTGAGGAAGATTGGCCCTGAGCTGACATCTGTTGCCAATCTTCCTCCTTTTGCTTGAGGAAGATTGTTGCTGAGCTAACATCTGTGCCAATGTTCCTCTATGTTATGTGGGATGCTGCCACAATGTGGCTTGATGAGCAGTGTGTAGGTCCACACCCAGGATCCAAAATGGGGAAACCCGGGCTGCCAAAGCGAGTGTGTGAACTTAACCACTTGGAAAGTCAAATATAAAGTTGGATTGATGATCCCTTTCAGAAGCAAATTTAATAGCTGGAAGGTATCTTAACAGTCATCTAGTAAAGTTCTCTCATTTTCCAAGTGAGGAAATTGAGCTCTACTGAGGTTGCAGTTTGCTTAAGGTCATAACTCTAATTAGTAATTAGGACTAGAACCAAGATTATTTGACTCCCAGATCAGGGTTCTTGGTGCAGTACTATGCTTTTAATAGTCCATTAGGATTTTTTGTATGTATTTTATAACAATTAAGAATGTAGAATGTTTTTCTCTAAGTCATGTCAGAACTCTTGTTCAAGAAAACAAAGAAGTGATTTTTACATTTTTCTGTCATTGCTACAGTCTCAAGGAAGTAAATTAGCTACAATTCTATTGTTGTGACACTGGATTATTTAGAATCTTCTTGATTCCTTGTGTTTTTGTTCATATGCTTCAGAGTTTCCTTACTATTTAAATTAAGATAGGTGATTATTTACTGAAATCACTACAACATAACTCAGAGAAGCTAAGGGAACTTTCTAGGAGTGTGCAATTAGTCAGTGACATATCAGAAAAGTTTCCTTTTCTAATCTCAAAGTAGTTTGTATGTGTTCTTTGTTCTGATGTACAGTTTCTACTTTGGATTTTCATGTTCCATAACCAGTTTAACAGTATGACCTTTAGAGGTCAGAATAAATTCCATTTGCTAGGTAGAAAGGTCTTGATGCCTACCTATAGCAGGAGGAAGTCTGGAATAGGAGAAAAAAAGTGAGAGGAGTAAACCAATTCTAGTCTTCTGTAAAATTTGAGTAATTTAAACTAATCTTTCTGCTGTGAAAAAATATTCCTTATTTGACCTTTCCATCATATGTCTTATATTAGAACTTGGAATTCCATTTCTTTATTACCTGTGTGATTTTATTATGGTGAAAAATGTGGAATAAGTTAGAAGTTGGCCAAAGAACAGTTACCCTTCCATTACATTCTTTGATCAGAGTGGGGAAAGTCCAGAATCTTGGATCAGATTTATGGAACGCATGTCAAGTCCTGGTAACTCTCTTACTACTTTCCTAAATGCACAGTATAATAATAGATCAAGAAATATGGAGGTACCCAGAAGATTTAGAACTTAATTGTCCATAAAAACAAGGATCAGTATCTTTCTACAAGATTATTGTTTAACGGGGAGCCAGGATTAGTTACACCTTTAATACTATAAATAGTTGAAACAGCTTATTTTATCTGCAAAGTAAAAAACATCCAACTGTACAAATAAGATAAGGATTGTTTTAACCATTCAGCTTATTCAGCAAATACTTACTAAATGGCTGTTTATTTACTAGGGGATACAGTCGTGACGTACATACTATCCTGTGGCTCTAGAGAGCTGTTTTCTTTCTAGTGTCATATGTATTTGTGGAATTTTTATGTAATCAAGTAGAATATGTTTAATTATAGCTGTGTTTGATTTGCTGTAAATTCAGGACATTGGACTCACTTGTTTAAAGCCCCCATCTAATTGAAACATTGCTAAGAATTTTTTTTCCTGAGTACTTTATTTTTTTTCTTTTTTTCCTGAGTACTTTAAAAATCTCTCCCCATTTTTTACTTGCTATATTAAATGAAAGCAAACCTCTACTTCTTAAGTACTTTGTAATTCAGATCTGGCTAAGGTATGATTTGGGAGTTATCAACTACATTTAGATTCTGGCTCCACAATTTATTTACATGGTGACTTCGGGCAAGTTACCTAACCTCCCTGTGCCTCAGTTTTCTCATCCGTACAATGGAGATAATAATAGTACCTATCTTATAGGGTAGTTCTGAGGATTACCTGAGATAATGCGTGTTAAGCACTTAGAACAGTGCTTAACCCAGTAAATGTTACCTATGGTGGTTGAATCTTCTCTAGGAACACCCAGTGAGGTGTAAGGGCAGGGGACGCTTGAAATGAATGACTTGTGTGTGTTTATGTCATGAATTCACAAATAAGCATTAATGCATGTTTAACTGAATAGAATCAGAAGTGTGTGAGTTTAAATTCTAGATTTCCTTACTTATATAAATGCTTATCTATACAAATTTGAGTACCTACTGTTTATAGGCCGCTTATTCTAGGATATAGAACACTGAGCTAGGTGTTAAAATAATGTTCTTTATATATTTAACTTTCTCAGTCTGGAAAATTACAAGCATATTCAAAAAGAAGAAAATAGAAGCCTTCCAAATACCTGTCACCAAGCTTCAACAGTTACCATCTCATGGTTAGTTGAATTTCATATATACCCACCCAGGTCCCCCCTCACTGGATTATTTTGAAACAAATTCCAGACATCATATTATTGTATTGAAGTTTTTTGTTTTTTAAAAAAACTGTGCCATAGAGTGTTTGCCTAAAATGAACTATTTGCAAAAAGACAAGTTGATTTTTTTATTTTCTTTTGGTGCCAATACAAAAAACAGGTAGCATTCTTGATTTCCTTTAAGTGGTAGTATCTTTGGTGTTTGGCGTCCATCATAATTGTAGTTTACAGGTTATTATACTCATATTATTTTTTTTAAAGATTTTTTATTTTTTTCCTTTTTCTTCCCAAAGCCCCCCAGTACACAGTTGTACATTCTTCGTTGTGAGTCCTTCTAGTTGTGGCATGTGGGACGCTGCCTCAGCATGGTCTGATGAGCGGTGCCATGTCTGCGCCCAGGATTCGAACCAACGAAACACTGGGCCGCCTGCAGCGGAGCGCGCGAACTTAACCACTCGGCCATGGGGCCAGCCCCTACTCTCATATTATTGAAGTATAAATTTTTCAACATTTTATTCTGAAAAATTTTCAAACTTACAGCTAGATTGAAAGAATTTTACATATACTTACTGGAGTCTACCTTTAGCATTTTACTGTACTTATTTCATCACATATTTATCTATCTATCCAACTCTCCATTGATGCACCAATCCATCTTGTTTTCTTATTCATTTCAAAGTAAATTGAAGAGATCAGGATAATTGAAGTTGAATTTTTAAAGTTGCCTTTTCAACTAGATTTTATCAGATTTCTTGTTCTGCATAAAATTTGTTGTTGTAAATGATGGTTTATATCTGAAGTTCTGAGTTGTGACAACTCATAGTCTCTGTGGTTTCAGTGCTTCTCATTTTGAACTTTGCTTTCATACACTGGGAACCTTTCTTAGAGTATTTAGCTTATGTCCCAGTAATTCATATTTAGCCAACACTAAATAGAATGAATAATGAGGGTTTTGCATGTGTGTTTTCACTGGTCTTTAAAAAAACACTATTCTAGGAAGTCATTGTGTGTCCCAGGGTGATACAGCAAACTAATATGCTATTTTAGGAATCTCCTTTAAACTTTTCCATTTAACGATTATTTTGAGGGCCAAACGTCCCTGTTTTGCTGTGTAGCTCTTTTTCTTGGATCTTGGTATTCTGTAAAATGCCTAAATATACTTTGATCTCCACATGACTGTATGACTTGTGACAGAAAAAGCTGTTCTCCACACCATGAGCTTCTTGAATGCTAATGATAGCCATGTAGTAAACGCTTATTGAGTAAATAAGTAAGGCAAATGTATCAATTCTTATCTTTATCTTGTTCTTTGAAGTTTTCGTTTCCCTTAAAACTTACATGAAGGAAAGAAGGCTACTTTTATTCTCTGTAGAACAAAGTGAAGTAAGTTGTTTACATTCTAAATACTTCGTTAGCATATTTTCAGACTTAAGTTATTGTAAGGTAGAGGTAATGAGAGTTCTAGAACATGCATACTCTGAATTTATTTAATTGTGAAATATTCCAGACAAGAACACAATATAAATACCTTTCCACCTACTGCCTAGCCTTATGAAATCTTATGTCACATTTGCTTCAGATTTCTTTTAGAGAAGTAAAACATTACAGGTAGACGTGAGGTCTCATGGATTTTAAAATACTGTCTACATATATGAACATATAATAGACACGTTTTTACATAGTCATAAACATTATTTAGAATTCTTTTGGTTTCCTAAGTTTAAGTTGCACCCTACAGTACATATTATTTTACAGCTTGCTTTTTTGTTTAGTGTTGTTTTGGGGATTTTGAAGTAGCCTCAGATGAGCACTATCCAAAACAATAGCCACTATTTCTGGCTATTGAGTGTTTGAAATGCAGCTAGTGTGAATTGAGATGTGCTGGAAGTGTATTTGCACAATGGGTTTTGAAGACAAAATGAAAAAATTATGTAAAATCTCATTACGAATTCCTTTATATTGTATATTGAAGCGATAATTTGGATATATTGAGTTAAATAAGATATTAAAATTAATTTCACCTGCTTTTTCAATTTCCTTAACTTGGCTTCTAGAAAATTTTACGTTATATTTGTGGCTCATGTTTGTGGCTTACATTATATTTCTTTTGGACAACACTAATCTAGATTGCTCACTTTTCATTCCTGTTTAGTATTAAGTTGTATGAGTAAACTGTAATTTATCTACCCTTGGTGGATTTTTGAATCTTTTTCTAATTTGGTGCTATTAAATGTGGTTCCATAAACACTCTTCATCATGTCTCCTTTGAACATATGCTAGCGTTTCTTCAGGAGATCAATTTTATTTAGGTCATAGTAGTTTATAACATTGTGAAATTTCAGTTGTACATTATTATTTGTCTCTCACCATATATATGTGCCCCTTTAGCCCTTATCCCCACCCCCGAACCCACTACCCTTAGATAACCACTAATCTGTTCTCTGTCCATGTATTTATCTTGCACATGAGTGAAATCATACGGTGTTCATCTTTTTCTGTCTGGCTTATTTAGCTTAACATAATATCCTCAAGTTCCATCATGTTGTTGCAAATGGGAAGGTTTTGTCTTTTGTTATGGCTGAGTAGTATTTCATTGTATATAACTACCACATCATCTTTATTCAATCCTCAGTCGATGGGCACTTGAGTTGCTTCCACGTCTTGACTATTGTGAATAATGCTGCAAAGAACATAGGGGTGCATGGGTCTATTTAAATTGTTGATTTCAAGTTCTTTGGATAAATACCCAGTAGTGGCATAGCTGGATCATATGGTACTTTTATTTTTAATTTCTTGAGAAATCTCCATGCTGTTTTCCACAGTGACTGCACCAATTTGCATTCCCACCAGCAGTGTATGAGGGTTCCCTTTTCTCCACACCCTCTCCAACATTTGTTCTTTTTTGTCCTGGTGATTATAGCCATGCTAACAGATGTAAGGTGATATCTTAGTGTAGTTTTGATTTGCATTTCCCTGATGATTAGTGATGTTGAACATGTTTTCATGTGCCTGTTGGCCATCTGTCTATCTTCTTTGGAGAAATGTCTGTTCATATCCTCTGCCCATTTTTGGATTGGGTTGTTTGTTTTTTTGTTGTTGAATTGTATGAGTTCTTTATATAGTATGGAGATTAACCCCTTGTTGGATATATGACTTGCAAATATTTTCTCCCAGTTGGTGGGCGGGTTGTCTTTTTGTTATGTTCTTGGTTTCCTTGGTCTTGCAGAAGCTCCTTAATCTGATGAAGTCCCATTTGTTTATTTTTTCTTTTGTTTCCCTTGTGAGAGTAGACATGGTATTTGGAAAGGTCCTGCTAAGACCAATGTCAAAGAGTATACTGCCTATATTTTCATCTAGGAGTTTTATAGTTTCACATCTTATCTGCAGGTCTTTAATCTCTTTTGAGTTGATTTTTGTGTATGGCGAGAAAGATAATGGTCTACTTTCATTCTTGTGCATGTAGCTGTCCAGTTTCCCCAGCACCATTTATTGAAGAGACTTTGCTTTCTCCATTGTATGTTCTTAGCTGCTTTCTCGAAGATTAGCTGTCCATAGATGTGTGGTTTTCTTTCTGGCTTTCAGTTCTGTTCCATTAATCTATGTGTCTGTTTGTGTACCAGTACCATGCTGTTTTGATTACCATAGCTTTGTAGTATATTTTGAAGTCAGGGATTGTGATGCCTCCAGCTTCATTCCTTTTTCTCAGGATTGGTTTCGCTGTTTGGGGTGTTTGGTTGCCCCATATGAATTTTAGGATTCTTAGTTCTATTTCTGTGAAGAATATCATTGGGATTCTGATTGGGATTACATTGGATCTGTAGATTTCTTTAGGTGTTATGGACATTTTAACTATGTTTATCTTCCCAATCCATATGCATGGAATATTTTTCCATTTTTTAATGTCATCATTGATTTCTTTCAGTAATGTCTTATAATTTTTATTGTATAGGTCTTACGTCCTTGGTCAAATTTATTCCTAGATATTTTATTATTTTTGTTGCTGTTGCTGACGAAATGAATACATGAACACCGGTTGCTGTGCAGTAGTCTTCTCCTATCCTATACTATACCCCGAGCTAGCCGGGCTCTTTATTCTTTTTTTTTTTTTTTTAAAGATTTTATTTTTTTCCCTTTTTTTCCTCCCCAAAGCCCCTCTGGTACATAGTTGTATATTCTTCGCTGTGGGTCCTTCTAGTTGTGGTATGTGGGACGCTGCCTCAGCGTGGTCTGATGAGCAGTGCCATGTCCGCGCCCAGGATATGAACAAACGAAACACTGGGCCGCCTGCAGCGGAGTGCGCGAACTTAACCACTCGGCCACGGGGCCAGCCCCACGGGCTCTTTATTCTTATAGCCCCTAAACAAAGCCGGCCTTTTGCCAAAGCAGTGAGTCAGCGACCTAAACCTGCACAAGCGTCCCACAATAATGACCTTTCCCTTACACATCTGTTCATAACAGGTTCCTTCATAATGTTTCAAACTCCCAAGGTCCCAGGCTTGCTCCTTTTGAGGAGCTGATAAAACATTCTTGCTTGCAAGCAATGTTTTTCCTGGGGCCTTGTGAGTTTACCAGGCAGAACATTCTGTTTTCAGAAAAGTCCAGCCAGTCTTGTGGATGCCTCTCGTGCAAGAACAACCACATTTCATGCCAGGTCTCCTTCAGTTGCACTTGTAAATGGGATTGTATTCTTGAGTTCTCTTTCTGTTAGTTCATTATTAGAGTATAGAAATGCAACTGATTTTTATAAGTTGATTTTGTACCCTGCAGCTTTGCTGTAGTTCTTCATTATTTCTAGTAGTTTTCCAGTGGATTCTTTAGGATTTTCTATATATAAAATCATGTCATCTGTAAACACTGAGAGTTTCACTTCTTCATTGCCAGCTTGGATTGCTTTTCTTTCTTTTTCTTGCTTAATTGCTCTTGCCAAAATATCCAGTACTACATTGAATATTAGTGGAGATTGTCTTCTTCCTGTTCTTAGAGGATTGGTTTTCAGTTTTTCCTTATTGAGTATGATGTTGGCTGTCAGTTTGTCATATATGGCCTTTATTATGTTGAGGTACTTTACTTCTGTACCCATTTTGTTGAGAGTTTTTATCATAAATGGCTGTTGGATCTTGTCAAATGCTTTCTCTGTGTCTGTTGAGATGATCATATAGTTTTTATTCCTCCTGTTGTTAATGTGGTTTATCACATTGATTGATTCGCAGATGTTGAAGCATCTGTGCATCCCTGTATAAATCCCATTTGATCATGGTGTATGATGCTTTTAATGTATTGCTGCATTCAGGTTGCCACTGTTTTGTCGAGGACTTTTGCATGTATGTTCATCAGTGATACTGGCCTCTAATTTTCCTTCTTTGTGTTTTCCTCATCTGGCTTTGGGATCAGGGTGACAGTGGCCTTGTAGAATGTGTTAGGAAGTGTTCCATCTTCTTGAATTTTTTGGAAAAGTTTGAGAAGGCTAGGCACTGACTCTTCTTTGAATGTTTCCTAGAATTCTCCAGAGAAGCCATTTGGTCCTGGACTTTTGTTTTCTGGGAGGCTTTTGATTACTGTTTTAGTCTCTTTGCTTGTGATTGGTCTATTCAGATCCTCTGTTTCTTCTTGACTTAGTTTTGGGAGGTTGTATGAGTCTAAGAATTTATCCATTTCTTCTAGATTGTCCCATTTGTTGACATACTGTTTTTCACAGTCTTCTCTTAGAATCCTTTGCATTTCTGTGGTATTCGTTGTAATTTCTCTTCTTTCATTTCTAATTATATTTACTTGAGCCTTTTTCCTTTTTTCCTTAGTGAGTCTGGCTAAGGGTTTGTGAATTTTGCTTATCTTCTCAAAGAACCAGCTGTTAGTTTCATTGATCCTTTCTACTGTTTTTCTGATTTCAGTTTCATTTTTTTCTGAACTTAGTTTTTATTATTTTCTTCTTTCTGCTGACTTTGGACTTTGTTCTTCATTTTCTCTGTTTAAGATTGCTTATGGGAGATTTTTCTTGTTTACATGGTGGACCTGGATTGCTGTGAATTTCCCTCTCAAGACCTCTTTTGCTGCATCCCATATGACTTGGTATGATGTGTTTTCATTTTTATTTGTCTCCAGATATTCTTTTGATTTTTCCTTTGATTTCTTCAGTGATCCACTGGTTGTTCAGTAGCATGTTGTTTAGTGTCCACATATTCATGACTTGCCCAGCTTTTTTCTTGTAGTTGACTTCTAGTTTCATAGAATACAGTTGGAAAAGATGCTTGATATGATTTCAGTCTTCTTAAGTTCTTGAGGCTTGCCTTGTTTCCCAACATATGGTCTGTCTTTGAGAATGTTCCACGTGCACTTGGGAACAATGTGTATTCTGCAGTTTTTGGATGGAATGTTCTATACATATCTATTAAGTCCCTCTGCTCTAGTTTTTCATTTATATCCCATGTTTCCTTGGTGACTTTATGTCTGGATGATCTATCCATTGATGTAAGTAGGGTCTTAAGGGCCCCTACTATTATTGTTTTGCTGTTAATATCTCTGTTTAGGTCAGTCAGTAGTTACTTTCTGTACTTTGGTGCTCCTGTGTTAGGTGCATATACTTAAAAGCGTAGTGTCCCTTTTATTATTATATATTGCCTCTGTTGTCTCTCATTGCGTTTTTTATCTTGAAGTCTACTTTATCTGATACAAGTATGGCAAGACCTGCTTTCTTTTGTTTTCCCTTAACTTGGAGTATTGTCTTCCATCCCTTCTAAGCCTGTATTTGTCCTTAGAGCTGAAGTGTTTCCTGGAGGCAGCATATTGTTGGGTCTTGTTTTTTTAATCCATCCAGCCACTCTGTGTTTTTTGATTGGAGAATTCAATCCACTTGCATTTATAATGATTATGGACACATGAGGGCTTAATGCTGCCATTTTATCACTTGTTTTCTGGTTGTTCTGTATTTCCCTTGTTTCTCAATCCGGTGTATTTCTGACCGTGAATTAAGTTTGGCGACTCTCTATGAGGGTTTTCTCAGTTTTGTCTTTATTTATCATTCGTGTCTGTGTTCTGAGTTTTTGTTTAGTAGTTATCGTGAGGTTTGTATAAAAGATCTTGTAGATGAAATAGTCCATTTTCTGATAGCCTCTTATTTTCTTAGTCTGAGCAGGTTCCATCTCTTCCTTCTTCCCTGAGTTATTGTTGTCACAACTTAATCCGTTTTGTGAGTTTTGGTTAAAATGAAGTGATTATAGTTATTTTTGATGTTTTCCTTCCCTTTTTCTTTAACGTTATAATTGTTTGCTAACCTGTTGTGATAGAGAGTTGTAATATTCTGTTTTTGTCTGTCTATCTCCTCGCTCAAGGCTTGGTTAACCCTTTTTTTTGAGGTATGAGGGCCTTCGTGATCATTTCTTTTATGGGAGGTTTTGTGGCAATGAACTCCTTCAGCTTTTATTTATCTGGAAAAGTTTTTATTTCTCCAACATATCTGAAGGATATTTTTGCTGGGTAGAGTATTCTCGGCTGAAAGTTTTTGTCTTTCAGAATTTTGAATATATCATTCTGCTCTCTCCTAGCCTCTAAGGTTTCTGCTGAGAAATCTGAAGCCTGATAGGGGTTCTGTTGTAGGTTATTTTCTTCTGCTTTGCTGCCCTTAATACTTTTGGTCTTTGACTTTTGCCAGTTTTACTAATACATGCCTTGGAGAAAGTCTTTTTATGTTGATGTAATTAAGAATTCTATTGACTTCATTTACTTGTAATTCCAGCTCCTTCCCTGGCTTTAGGAAGTTCTCAGCTATTATTTCTTTGAACAAGCTCTCTGCTCCTTTCTCCCTCTGGAATACCTATTATCCTTATGTTATGTTTTGTAATTGAGTTGGATATTTTTTCATTTGTTTTTAGTCTTACTTCTATCTCCTCATCCTTCTGAAGCATTTGCATATTTCTTTCTTCTGAATTGCTAATTTTGTCCTCCATACTATCAGCTCTGTTTAAAGACTCCAAATTTTTCTTTATCTTATTCATTGTGTTTTTCATTGCCAGCATTTCTGATTTTTTTTTCTATATCTCATTGAGTTTTTTTGTGATAGTTATTTTGAATTGTCCGTCAGTTAGATTGTAATTTTCTGTGGCTTCAGGATTGATTTCTGGGTCATTTACTTTCTGGTCTGTAGTGTTAATATATCTCTTCATACTATTTGATGGGGTGAATTTGTGCTGTTGCATAGTGGTAGTATCTAGTCACAGCTTCCACTTCCCACCACTGGAGGGCCGGGCGGAACCTGTGTATTCTGAGCCCACTGCAATCCCTGGCAGGTGTGCTTGTCCTTTGGAAGTTGTGCTGACAGGGCCCATCTGCATTTGCCCACTGGCCACCGCTGCTTTACACACATAGGTGTGCAGGCGCTCCGGTGAGAGTCCCTTGCTCTGGCTGAGCTGATGTGCCAGGCAGGGGAAGGCCGCTTTCTTTTGCTGCGTGATCCTGGGGGTGCTCCTGCTCTGTACTTGCTCTCTGCCCTTCTGGGCTGCTCAGCTTGGGGAAGACGCCCCCGTGATTGCTAAGCCTCCTCTGTGTGGAGCGTTGCCACAGGCTGGGAGACACCTCTGAGATTGAATGCGTTCCCCTGGAGGGCTGCCCTTTCCCACTCTCTTCTCTCAGAGCCATGCATGGTGTTATGCTCTAGATTGCTGCCGTTCGAGGGGGGACAGGAGATCCCCTTACCTCCTTCCACTGCCTCCTGTGTGGTCTAGCACCTTCATCTTCAGACATATGGCTGTGTGGATCTCTCAGACATCTCTTGTATTGTGTCAGTTTCCTCTGTTGGTTTATGAGTGTCCTTTTCATTGTATCTTGGGGGGGAGAGTGTAAGGCAAGACCTCCCTCTGCCATGATGCTGATGTCACTCCTTTGTTTCTTATTAGAATTGCCAAATTGCTCTCCATAATGACTTTATTAATTTACACTTCCACTGGCAGTTTGAGAATTTTCTTGTTCTGCAGTTCTTTATTGTGGCCAGTGTGTTTTTGTAGACACCTATAACTTAACACTGAAGTTTTTAACAGTGCAGACAAGCATTGGTAATTCTTTAAGTGAAGATAAAATAAGTGTCACCATATTTTTCTCAGTGAATCTTTTGTAATAGTTAATACGCATAGCCCTTTTTTTTGTGGTACTTATGATCTGAATAAATAAAAATTGATTTTAAAATTTACCAGCTGTGCTATATATCCTATTAGTAGGCAGCTGCAATTCTTACAATGAAAGCATATCCCTCTTTAAGTGCTGTTAGCTTGAAAAAAATCTTATGGCATCTTTACATGATGGAATACTATGCTGCCACTAAAAATTATGTTTTAGAAGAATATTTAATGATGCAGGAAAATATTTACAGTATATTAACGGACAGGAAAGGTTACAAACCAGTAGAGTAACCATTCAGTTTTGTTAAAACCAAATGTGTGTTAACATTTTCCCCTACGATTATCTCTGGATGGTGGGATTATAGATGACATTCTGTTTTGTACTTCACACTTTTCTTTATATTTCACTTTCAGTAGTGGATTTATCATCAGGGAAGAAGGATGTGGAGGAGAGTCCTTAGTAACAATATGCTACAACTTCCACACCTGGACTATTGTTATAGAAAAGATAAGTGAGTAAATGAGCTGTAATTGTTTTCATTTTCAAAGATGAATTAATGCTTTTCTTTCATTAAATATCAGGCTTTCCTTAAGATGCAAATGGAACCAAGCTATATTATTGTTTACCCGTTGTTTTTCCAGTATTAGAGGAATATTTCAAAGAATATCTCATCAATTATTTAGGGATTGTCATTTAACTTAAGTAAGAGGTCTATTTGCATTTGGTATTTTCTCTTCTCGGGGAAAGGAAATAGAGGAAAATCGATTAATCTCCAATCCTTTGGAATACAATTCAAATAGTTTGAGCTCTCTTCTCAACTTGCTTTCATTTGGAATTACATGATATAGCGCTAGATTTGGGTTCAAATCCAATTCTCTTGCTTTGTAACTTTGGGTGACTTTGGAAAGTTGGTTTTTCATCTGTGCAATGGAGACAATAACACCTAAATGAAAATCTTTATAAGATGTTTAGCATAGTGTAAGCTCTTAACAAAATTGACTCGCTTTCTTTTTTTTTTTTTTTGAGGAAGATTAGCCCTGAGCTAACATCCGTGCCCATCTTCCTCTACTTTGTATGTGGGACGTCTACCACAGCATGTCTTGCCAAACAGTGCCATGTCTACACCTGGGATCCAAATCGGTGAACCCTGGGCCTCTGAAGCAGAATGTGCACACTCAACTGCTGTGCCAATGGGCCGACCCCCCCTTTTCTTTTTCTTAAGATTTTATTTTTCCTTTTTCTCCCCAAAGCCCCCTGGTACATAGTTGTGTATTTTTACTTGTGGGTCCTTCTAGTTGTGGCATGTGGGATGCCGCCTCAGCATGGCTTGATGAGCAGTGTGCCATGTCTGTGCCCAAGATTCGAACCAGTAAAACCCTGGGCCACCAAAGCAGAGCCCGTGAACTTAACCACTAGGCCACGGGGCCAGCCCCTTGACTTGCCTTTTTTGCTCCTTTTCTGTTTTTTGGAGTGGATTTACTTGATAGTTGGAGAGAGAATTGATTAGGTATGAATTCTATGAAAAGAGCTATGAATAGCTGTGATGTACATATCCCAAAGTATGGAAGTTACCATATAAGTTGATTCTGATTTTTCATACCTTCCTCCTCAGGTGTCTATCACCTGGAGTATCGAGTTCACTACATTCTAAAGATGAGCTAAACACTGTTTTTTCGAAGATGATCTAATGTGTTTATACATCTTTTGCCTCTGGTGTGATGGTTTTATTGCTTGTGTAAAAAAGTTAATATTATTTCAGAGCTTAATATTTTTCAAAACTCTAGTTAGCACTTGTGTTGCAGATTTTATCTGATTCAGTATTTATTGATTAGGGAAATAAGCTTTGTTTTTATCTGGAGAGATTTGCTTTTTAGCACTCTCTCAAAATTGAGTAGTAGTCCACAAATTAAATGATTACCATAGTAGCTTGTGGATGGGCTTAGTTATGACACTAAATATTTAGCTATAGAATAGGAACATGTGACTTTTGTTTTTTCTCAGGAAATCTAGATTTTGGTTTTCTCCACTTTCTTCTTTACCAAAAGAGAAATAAGGCTTTTATTTAAACTGGGTTTAAGTACTCTTTGTATGACAATATATAGGGATATAAATTCACTCTGAATCAAGTTCTAGAGGAAAATAGATTTTGTTACAATGAGTAGAAGTAAAATTGTATTTCTGCTTCATTTGAGGGTAGTTTGTCTTGTAACTTACTTAAATCTAAATTCATTCCCTTTGAGCTAAAATAAACTTCATCCTGTTAAAAACCTCCTAAAGGTTTCCTTTTTTGAAAGAATTTAGTATGCTTTTGTAGAAAATAAAGGCAGTAATAACTTGTTTACTTTTTGTGTTAAAGTGAATAGAATATATTGAATTTAGGTAGATTTGCCTTGAATGGAATGGTAAATCTAAGCTTTGCAAATATTTACCAGCTTCAAGTGATCTACATTTTCCCTTGACTTTATGTAAAACCATTACACCTTTCTCTTTTGATACAGGAAACATTTGTGGTTCAGTGTTTGCTTTTCCAAGGTATTCTTTCAGGAAATTCCTGACCCTCTAGCAAATTTTGGTTCTTAAAATGGAGGTTAGCAGTTGTTGGAAATAAGGTAAAGAGTTTTAACCCTAAAGGAAGCTATATAAAAATTAGATGTAGTCAAAGATTTAAAAAGCATTAGGTAATTCATAGTTATAGGGATGGACCCCCCTTTCTTCCCTAGATTACTCCTGGGCTACTTAACAGCCTTTTTTCACTATTAGATTGTGAGTTCCTTGAGGTGAGGTCTTAATATGTTTTTTATTCCAATACCAAGTGTCCAGAATAGATTCAGCATTTGGTAAATATTGTAAAATGACTAAGTGAATCTAACTCCTCATGAATAAGACGTGAAATCTGACTGGTTAACTGGGGTTAAAACCCTTATCAATTCCGGAAGAGTTTAAATGGAAGTTTTCCAGGCAACAGATATTTGTGAAGGTGACCTGAATTGCCTTTGCTTTGTAATTTTAATGCTACATGGTCACTTTAAAGGATTTTCAAAAAAGCATCAGCCATTAGAAAGTTATATCTATTAGTCTTGTTTCCTTATTATATTGTTACTCCTAGATTATGACTCATCTTTCCCCTGAGGCATCAGCCTGCTAAAGCAGACCCATATGACTTTTTCATGTGTTAAACCAGACTGGAAAATTCGAAACTCAGGATCTTTGGCCATTTCTGAATCTCTTTTATTAATCATAATGGAATTATAAGAAAACCATTTAATAGTTAAAGAAGATAGGCTATTTGCATTCTGGGAGTGGTATTAATTTTAGTTTTCTGAGATCGGTGCCATCAGCTGAAAAGAAATGAATGAGGAAGTTTAACCAGAGGGACAAGGAATGAGTTGTAGTTTTGGGTGGTAAGACGAGAATTAGGTTTTACATACAGGGCAAGATGCTCAACTATCAGAATGAGTACACACAGACTAGGAACTCTAGTTGTCTTGAAGTAGGAGAATTAGAGCTGATGTTGGACAGGTTTGTTGGGTTGTATTCTACTCTTCATCTATCAGAATTGCAGAACTTACTGATTTTCTCTTGTTTCTTCTTAGTTGCTCTCTTTATGCTAATCTTCATGTAACTTTAATGGTTAGGCACGGCGTACAGAATTAGTTTGCTTCTGATCAACTCATTATGAATTCTTCCGTTTACTTCTGCAAAGTCTTAAGATGGCTTCTACAAAATGTAGAACCGCTATTCTGAGTTTTTACTCAAATGAGTTAGATCCAAGGTTTTGTGAAAAAAAGGATCGCCTCTTTTTTGTTTTTAGAGAAATCTTCAGTGGTATTCAAGAGATTTTCCGTGGCTCTTTGTATGCAGGATACTTATTTATGAAGGACTACCTTTTAATGTATCTTGTGTGAGGACTCAAAGAGAAGGTCTTAGGTTTCAGTAATGCCATGTTGGTTGTGGTAAACTTTGGATGCTGTCTTTAGAAAAATAAAATTAATCTTCTAAGATGACTATTCTGTGTTACCCATGCTGGTATGACCTGTCGTCTCACATACTTAATTTTTATATCCTTAGATGGCTGGGAGGCCTGAATGATTTTTTTGAGATGATGTAGAATAGACACCAGTCTTGTTTATTTCTTGTTTCAGTATTTTTTCTTCCCCTCCTTTTTTTTCTTTTTGAAAAGGAACAAAAGTTTGTTATATTCCCAGAAATTTTTGAAGTTTAAGATGTTAATATTTCTCAAGGGTCAAGAGAAGCAGGTGGGTTTAAAAAGTCTAGGTCTTTTAGAGGATCCCTAGAGAGATCTCTGAAGAATTAAAAAGGGAAGATACCATTTGACTTCCCTTATTTGTGGCACAAGCTTCCTGCCAGACTGCCTGGTACATTGGTCCTTTCTGTGTCCCAGTACAAAATTAATATTAAGCAATTAATGTTAAATAGAAAGTAATACAATAATAAGATTCAAGTAGAGTTGAAGGCCAAAAAAATCTTATTATAGAGAATAGAAATTGTAAAATCACATTGTAAAAACCTTACGCCCTTGATGAACATAAAGTGTGGACACTTGGTTTTTTTCTTAATACTGAATGTGGAATTTTTCAGAAAGCAGAGCTTCATTAAAGACTTGATATCCTAGGGTGAGATCCTTGGTGGAAGGAACTTGTGCTGCTTCTGCTCATTTTTAATATAGTCAATCAATGTTCACTACTGCTTGGCCTCAAAAGGCAGCAAAATAATTGTCTTGACAGATAAGTTAAAAAATATGTATATTTATAACAGATTATTTTAATTTCTATTTCCATTCTATAATTTTATAATCTCTGCTGAAGCAAAAAATTCAAGCAATTACAGATTGATTACTTCCTATTTATTCCTTTTAAAGCTCAAGATTCAAATAATATTTTCAGATCATGTTAAATCTTTTAGTTTGAGTTAGGTTTTTCCTCCCTCGTTCTTGTTTGGACTAGAAATTGTATTAAAGGAGAAAATTCCAGTGCAATTACTATCAAAAGATCTATCAGCAATTCAGTTAATGTGCGTCATTTTTTTTAAATAACAGCTTTATTAAAATAAATCACATTCCACACAGTTTACCCATTTAAAGAGTACATTTCAGTGGTTTTAGTATATTCACCACAATATTTATTACTCCAACAAGAATCCCCATACCAATTAGTGGGCACGCCTCATTTCCCCTCGCAGCGTCTACCCTGGATCCTAACAACCACTCTTTTACTTTCTATCTCTATGTATTTGTGTATTCTGAATATTTTATATAAAAGGAATCATACAACATGTCTTTTGTGACCAGCTACATTCATTTTAGCATAATGTTTTCAAGGTACATCCACGTTGTAGCATGACTTAGAACTTCATTTCTTTTTATTGTTGAATAATATCCCATTCATCATTTGACAGATATTTGGTTTGTTTCTAATTTTTGGTTATTATGAATCGAATTATGAGTGTGTATAAATTTTTGTCTGGGCATATATTTTCTCTTCTCTTTGGTGTATACTTAGGAGTGGAATTGCTGGGTCATGTGGTAACTCTGTTTATCTTTTTGAGGAACTTTCAGAACTGTTTTTCAAAGTGACGATACTATTTTACATTCATATCAGCATTGTATCATGGTTCCAATTTTTCCACATCCTTACCAACACATCCTATTGTCCATCTTTTTTTATTATACCCATTCTAGTGGATGTGAAGTAGTATCTCACATTTATTTTTATTGTGGTAAAATATATCTAGCATAATATTTATAATTTTAGCCATTTGTAAATGTGCAATTCAGTGACATTAAATGCATTCACAGTATGTAACAATCACCACCATCTATACTCAGAGCTCTTTTATCATCCCTGACAAAAACTGTATACCTTTCTTGATAGTCTCTTCAGTGAATGGTGCTGGGTCAACTGGATATCCACATGCAAAAGAATGAAGATTGGATCCTTACCTTATACTTTATACCACAATTCACAATGGATCAAATACCTAAATTAAAGAGCTAAAACTCTAAAACTCTCAGGAGAAATCATAGGGGCTAATCTTCATGACCTTGGATTTGCCAGTGGTGTCTTAAATAAGATGCACAAAGCGCAAACAACAAAAGAAAAAATAGTTTGGATTTCATTAAAATTAAAACCTTTTTTCACATCAAAGGGCACTGTTAAGAGAGTGTAAAGATAATCTACAGAATGGGAAAAAATATTTGCAAATCATATATCTGATAAGGGTTTAATATCTAGAATATATAAAAAACTCTTACAACTCAGTGACAAAAAGACAAACAACTCAATTAAAAAATGGCAAAGGACTTGAATATACATCCCTTTACTTTTTAGAAAAATATTGTGGTGAACTACCCATGCATAACATAATATTTACCATTTTAACCTTTTGTTGTTGTTGTTGTTGTTGAGGTAGATTCACCCTGGCAACGTCTGTTGCCAATCTTCGTCTTTTTGTATGTGCGCCACCACCACAGCATGACCACTGACAGACGAGTGGTGTAGGTCTGTGCCTGGTAACTGAACCCAGGCTGCCGAAGTGGAGCGTGCCAAACTTAACCACTGGGCCACCGGGGCTGGCCCCCATTTTAACCTTTAAATGTACATTTCAATAGTGTTAAGTACATTTACATTGTTGTGCAACCAATCTTCAGAACTTTTTCTTCTTGCAAAACTGAAACTTTATACCCATTAAACAACAAGTCCCCGTTTCCCCCATCATCCCTTTGCTTAAAATCACTATGGTTATGTTTATTTTTATTTATTTATTTATTTATTTATTTATTGAGGAAGATTAGCTCTGAGGTAACTGCTGCCAATCCTCCTCTTTTTGCTGAGGAAGACTGGCCCTGAGCTAACATCCATGCCCATCTTCCTCTACTTTATATGTGGGACACCTACCACAGCATGGCTTGCCAAGCGGTGCCCTGTCTGCACCCGGGATCCAAACTGGCAATCCCTGGGCCGCCAAAACGGAACGTGCGAACTTAACTGCTGTGCCACCGGGCCAGCCCCAATATTGTTATGTTTCAAGTGGGTTTCTTGTAGACAACATATAATTGAGTCTTGTTTTTTAATTCATTCTGACACCTGATTGTATCCACACTGAAAGTCTGACACACTCTGACTCTTAGTTGATGTATTTAGATCATTTACATTTAAAGTGAATTTTTATATAGTTGGATTAATATCTGCCATGTTTGTAGCTGTTGTTTATTCATTGCACTGGTTCTTTGTTTTCTTTTTATCTTCCCCGTTTTGCCTTTGGTTTTAAACATTTTATATGATTTCATTTTCTTTCCTCTTTTAACTTATAAGTGATACTTCTTTAAAACAATTTTTATTGGTTGTCTTACAGTTTGCAGTATACATTTATAACTAGTCTGAGTCCACTTTCAAATAAAACCATACCATTCACAAATAGTGTAGGTACCTGATAATAGAGCGTTCCCAATTCTTCCTCTTATCTGTAAGGGGATGACACTCACCCGATACATTTTTGCTATTAGGTAAGTTAAGAATAAGAAACATAAAATATGTTATTTTCCCTTCATTTATTCCTTCTCTAATACTCTTCCTTTCTTTATCAGATCTGTGTTTCTGACCTATATAATTTTCTTTCTCTTTGAAAAACTTCTTTTAACATTTCTTGCAAGGCAAGTCTTCTGGCAACAGATTCTTTCAGTTTTCCTTTGTTTGAGAAAGCCTTTATTTTTCTTTCGCTTTCAAAGGATCATTTTGCTGGATACATTGTTCTTGCTTGGTGGTTTTTTTTTTTTCCTTTAAACACTTTAAATATTTTATTCCGCGCTCCTCCTCCTTGCATGGTTTCTGACCACATGTCAGATGGAATGCTTATCCTTGTTTCTCTGTAGATAAGGTGTCTTTCTTCTGCCTTCTTAAAATTTTTCTCTGTCTTTGGTTTTTTGCCTGTTTGCATATGATATAGCTCGGTGTAGATATTTGGTATTTATCTTGCTTGATATTCTCTGTGCTTCCTGCATCCGTGGTATCTATCATTAATTCTGGAAGATTTTCCACCCACCATTATTTCAAACATTTCTTCTGCTCTTTTCTCTCTCTTTCTTATTCCATTATGTGTATGTTACAACTTTGTAATTGTCCTATAGTTACTAGTTTTTCTGTTTCCTTTTTTTTTCTCTCTTTTCTCTTTTGCATTTCAGTTTGGAAAATTTCTGTTGATGTATCATCAACCTGACTGATTCTTTCCTCTTCGAGCTCATTGATTCTTTCCTTGCCTGTGTCCAGTCTATTGATGAGCCCATCAAAAGCATCTTTATTTCTTTTACAGTGTTTTAGATTTATAGCATTTCCTTTTGTTTTATTTAATAGAGTTTCCATCTCTCTGCTTATATTACCCATCTATTCTTGCACGTTACCTGCTTTTTTTTATTGGAGACCTTATCATACTAGTCACAGTTATTTTTAATTCCCCTGTCTTATAATTCCAAAAACCTGTGTCTTATCTGAGTCTGGTTCTCATGCAGTCTTTGTCTCTTAAGATTGTGTTTTTTCTTGCCTTTTAGCATGACTTGCAATTTTTTTTGAAAGCCAGATATGATATTTCTGGTGATAGGAACTGAGGTAATCAGGCTTTTGGTGTGAGCTTTTATGTTAATCTCGCTAGGAACTGGGTTGTGTTTAATATTTGCTGTACCCGTAGGTGACAGAGGCTTCATGTTCTTCTAATTTCCTTGTTTTATTTTTTTTCTTCCTGTTTTCTCTGGATTTCCCTAAGTAAAAACGCCTTCTTAAACAGAGTCTGTTATCTTGCTGCATTCTCACTTGTAATTCACTGTTGTTATGGTGGATCCCTGTTGATGGGGTGATAAGCAGTTGGGGAGGGAAAGTGTTCTGTAATCTTATGATTAAATCTCATTTTTTTCTAGTGGTCCTGAGTCCCTGGACTGTGACCTTCAAAAGTGTCTTTTAGCCCTCCCTCCCTCCCCCAGCTTCGGTGAGACAAGAAGGCTGGTGGAGGCTGAGGTTGCCTACTTGCTCTTCCTCCAGGTAGATGATGCTCTGCTAAAGTAGTTTATCTTCAGGGTGTGACTTTGTTAAGAAGAGAATGTTCTGGGCATATTTCAGTATGGTTACTTTCCCCTTCTCCTGCTCAAAGCAGAAGAGGATTTTCCTCAAATCTTCATTGTGAAAGCCTGAAAACCTTCTAGGGTTCCTGGACGTAAAACCCAGGAAAGTGTGGGGCCCCCCCCTAAAACTGGGACCCCAAGGTATTTTAACTCAGGCTAATCCATACTTGGTCTCCTACAGTTTGTCAGTTACTGTTGAAGTGTTCCCACTCCAGATAAGCTGTGATTCTCTGTATCTGCCTGTCTCCGGTGTTTTCGGTGGTGATTTGCCCTGTGACCTCAGTTTTCTAAGATAAGTTATTGATTTACAGTTTCTTTTATCTTTTTTCTTGTTGTGAGCATAGGAGTGAGGACTTATAAGCTCCTTATGGGCTGTAGCTGACTGGTTAGTGTTTTTTTTTTTTAAATGGTCCTATGTGAAATGCCATAGCTGTCTGTGGCTTTAGTTTTCGTACTCTCCTTTGTTTGAAATGCTTTTGTAATGCCTGTCAAGTCTTGGTCTTTGTGAGGATCAGTTCCAGTTTTAGTTGGAAGTTTTAGGAATTGATTTTAAAATGATTTGCTTTTCTTATTGTTAGTGACTTATCTTTAGTTGCTGCTGTGTCCAAGTGAAGATAGTGTGGTAAGCACAGTGGTAAAGCCAGAGACTCAGGTAATTTCATGTGTCCATAAAGTGTCTTATTAAAAATGTAAATTAAATCAATGAGCGTATATAAAACAATAACAAAGATAGCAATGAACAAAGATGAAAAACTTTGGAAAAGTATGCTCTAGTAACTGAAAGCACTTTAATGGACGTCTTAGTTTGTCCATAGTCCTTTTAAGTACAGATGGTTCCCAACTTAATGATGGTTCAACTTAACGATTTTTTGACTTTACAATGGTGCAAAAGCGATACACATTCAGTAGAAACTGTACTTTAGATTTTGAGTTTTTTGAGTTTTTTGAGGATTGTCTTTTAGGGTAACTACTTTTTCTATTCATTAAATTATATTTGTCACTGTGCCTGGAGTTCCCCGAAGGGATGCAGTATAGCGTAGGCTTTGGTTGGAGATAGAATTCCTAATTTCCACTTAGTAGCTGTAAGTGCAAATTATTTAACTCCCTTATTGCATTCAGCAAATAAGTGCCTTTCTGAGCCTCAGTTTCCTGTAATAAAGTTCTCATGAGGTTTAAATCAGGTCAGTGTGCATAAAATGCACATGTTAAAATTTGGTGAGGTTTTGTAAGGAAACCCAAGACGTGGACCCACTGAGAAAAATTCCACCATTTACCCTAACAACCGGAAGCAGTGGTAAGTATTCAGCAGCATAGTGGAAACCTGTATGGGCCTGTATCACATTTGCGACTAAAATCAAGGCATAAAAAGTTTATAGACAATTAGACTTTATTTTATATGCTTACGTAATTAATACTTGGAAGATTTTGATAGGATTTCTTATAATCTTACTTGAATAAGGAGATAAGATTTCTAACACTAAAGCAAGGAGTAAACTTGTAAATAAAAGAGGTATGAAAAGAATCTGTTGGATTAGTGAAAAGCTAAGTATCAAATACTGTTTGATTTATAAGTGAAGTTATGGATACTAACAAATAAATGAGCTGTGTATTTTATAATGCATTGTAAATAGATATTATAATTTTAAAACTAAAAACACATGCACATATGAGTAATTTCTTGAATGGGAGTGGATTACCTTGCAAAATCTTAGGAAAATTAAGTTTTCAACTTTTAAGTTTAGTTTCACTCATACATCACCAATCTTCATTTATGAACTATAAAAGAAAATTACATGAATTAAAAAACAAAACTTTTCCAGCATAAAAGCGATAAATTTATACTATGAAAAGATAGAAAAAAATCACCTATAATATTATCATCTAGATAACACCTACTGTTAATATTTCTGAGAGTATTTTACTGTAATAATTTTATTTTATTTATTTCCCTTTTTTTTTTGGTGTGTGTGAGCAAGATTGGCCCTAGCTAACATCTGTTGCCAATCTTCCTTTTTGCTTGGAGGAAGATTGTTGCTGAGCTAACATCTGTGTCAATCCTCGTCTATTTTATGTGAGATGCCGCCACAGCGTGGTTTGACAGTGGTGCTAGGTCTGTGCTCAGGATCTGAACCTGTCAACCCCAGGCTGCTGCGAACTTAACCACACTATGCCACCAGGCTGGCCCCCTATCGTATTTTTTTTTGTTGAGGAAGATTGGCCCTGAGTTAACATCTGTTGCTTATCTTCTTCTTTTTGCTTGAGGAAGATTGTTGCTGAGCTAACGTCTGTGCCAGTCTTCCTCTATTTTGTATGTGGAACACCGCCACAGCATGGCCTGATAAGTGGTGTGTAGGTCTGAGCCTGGGATCTGAACCCATGAAACCTGGGCCGCTAAAGTGGAGGACGTGAACTTAACCACTATGCCACTGGGCTGGCCTCATGTGTTTTTAAACATAGTTGTGATCATATTTTATCTACAACTTATAGCTTGCTATTTTTGGTTAGCATTGTAGTGTGAACTGTTTTCCATATTATAATTGAACTTTTTTGAATTATTTTTAACGGATGGTATGATATTGTATGACTTTTATGCATACCTGTTTATTTAGCCATTATTATACATTTTAATTATTTACAGTGTTTTCGCTGTTGTAAATAACTCATAGATCAGTATCTTTTGTGAGTAAAGTTATTTACTAAGAATTATTTTCTTTGTATAGCTAAAAAGAGGCAGAATTACTCAAGAGATCAAAGGCTTATTGCCAAGTTGTTTTCTAAATCCTTTTATTACCACTGTCCATATGTGAGAATGTCTACTTCAGAGTAAGTTGTCCTATAGTGGGTGGTCTTTTTTTCCCTTAAGTATTTGGTAAGTAAAAAAAGATATACATTTAACACTTTTTTTAATTGAGTTAATGATAGGTTACAATCTTGTGAAATTTCAGTTGTACATTAATGTTTGTCAGTCGTGTTGTAGGTGCACCACTTCACCCCTTGTGCCCACCCCCCACCCCACCTTTCCCCTGGTATCCACTAAACTGTTCTTAGTCCATAATTTTAAATTCCTCATATGAGTGGGGTCATACACAGATTATCCTTCTCTCGCTGGCTTATTTCACTTAACATAATTCCCTCCAGGTCCATCCATGTTATTGCAAATGGAATGATTTTGTTCTCTTTTACAGCTGAGTAGTATTCCATTGTATAGATGTACCACATCTTCTTTACCCATTCGTCTGTTGCTGGGCACTTAGGTTGCTTCCGTGTCTTGGCTATTGTAAATAATGCTGCAGTGAACATTGGGGTGCATAGGACATTTGGGATTGCTGACTTCAAGCTCTTTGTATAAATACCCAGTAGTGGGATGGCTGGATCGTATGGTAGTTCTATTTTTAATTTTTTGAGGAATCTCCATACTGTTTTCCATAGTGGCTGTACCAGTTTGCATTCCCACCAGCAGTGTGTGAGGGTTCCTTTTTCTCCACAACCTCTCCAACATTTGTTACTATTAGTTTTAGCTGTTTTTGCCATTCTAATGGGTGTAAGGTGATATGTTAGTGTAGTTTTGATTTGCATTTCCCTGATGATCAGCGATGATGAGCATCTTTTCATGTGCCTATTGGCCATCCGTATATCTTCTTTGGAGAAATGTCTGTTCATGTCTCCAGCCCATTTTTTGATTGGGTTGTTTGATGTTTTGTTGTTGAGTTGTGAGAGTTCTTTATGTATTATGGATATTAAGCCTTTGTCAGATATATGACTTGCAAATATTTTTTCCCGGTTAGTGGGTTGTTTTTTTGTTTCAATCCTGTTTTCATTTGCCTTGCAGAAGCTCTTTAGTCTGATGAAGTCCCATTTGTTTATTCTTTCTATTGTTTCCCTTCTCTGAGAAGGCATGGTGTCCGAAAAGATCCTTTTAATACTGATGTCAAAGAGTGTACTGCCTACGTTTTCTTCCAGAAGCCTTATGGTTTCAGGTCTGAGCTTTAGGTCTTTGATCCATTTTGAGTTTATTTTGGTGAATGGTGAAAACGAATGGTCAATTTTCATTCATTTACATGCGGCTTTCCAGTTTTCCCAGCACCATTTGTTGAAAAGACTTTCTTTTCTCCATTGTAGGCCCTCAGCTCCTTTGTCAAAGATTAGTTGTCCATAGATGTGTGGTTTTATTTCTGGGCTTTCAATTCTGTTCCATTGATCTGTGCACCTGTTTTTGTACCAGTACCATGCTGTTTTGATGACTGTAGCTTTGTAGTATGTTTTGAAGTCAGGGATTGTGATGCCTCCCGTTTTGTTCTTTTTTCTCAGGATTGCTTTAGAAATTTGGGGTCTTTTGTTGCCCCATATGAATTTTAGGATTCTTTGTTCTAATTCTGTAAAGAATGTCCTTGGGATTCTGATTGGGATGGCGTTGAATCTGTAGATTGCTTTAGGTAGAACAGACATTTTAACTATGTTTATTCTTCCAATCCATGCACATGGAATGTCTTTCCATCTCCTTATGTTGTCATCCAATTCTCTCAGAAAGGCCTTGTAATTTTCATTATATAGGTCCTTCACTTCCTTAGTTAAATTTACCCCAAGGTATTTTATTCTTTTTGTTGCGATTGTGAATGGTATTGTGTTCTTGAGTTCTTGTTCTGTTGGTTCATTACTGGAGTATAGAAATGCTACTGGTTTATGCAAATTGATTTTATACCCTGCAACTTTGCTGTAGTTGTTGATTACTTCTAACAGTTTTCCAATGGATTCTTTGGGGTTTTCTATATATAAGATCATGTCGTCTGCAAACAGTGAGAGTTTCACTTCTTCCCTCCCTATTTGGATTCCTTTTATTCCTTTTTCTTGCCTGATTGCTGTGGCCAGGACCTCCAGTACTATGTTAAATAAGAGTGGTGATAGAGGGCATCCTTGTCTCATTCCTGTTTTCAGGGGGATGGCGTTCACTTTTTGCCCATTGAGTATGATGTTGGCTATGGGTTTGTCGTATATGGCCTTTATTATGTTGAGGTAGTTTCCTTCTATGCCCCTTTTGTTCAGAGTTTTTATCATAAATGGCTGTTGGATCTTGTCAAATGCCTTCTCTGCATCTATTGAGATGATCATGTGGTTTTTATTCCTCAGTTTGTAGATGTGGTGTATCACGTTGATTGATTTGCGGATGTTGAACCATCCCTGTGTCCCTGGTATGAATCCCACCTGATCATGATGTATGATCCTTTTGATGAATTGCTGAATTCTGGTTGCCAAAATTTTGTTTAGAATTTTTGCATCTGTATTCATGAGTGATATTGGCCTGTAGTTCTCTTTTTTTGTGGTGTCCTTGTCAGGTTTTGGTATCAGCGTGATTTTGGCCTCATAGAATGTGTTAGGAAGTGTTCCATCCTTCCTAATTTTTTGGAATAGCTTGAAAAGGATAGGTATTAAATTCTCTCTGAAAGTTTGGTAGAATTCCCCAGGAAAGCCATCTGGTCCTGGGGTTTTATTCTTTGGGATGTTTTTGATTGCTGTTTCAATCTGTTTCCTTGTGATTGGTCTGTTCAAATTGTCTGCCTCTTCTTGAGTGAGCTTTGGGAGATTGTAGGAGTCCAAGAATTTATCCATTTCCTTTAGGTTATCCATTCTGTTGGCATATAGTTTTTGTAGTATTCTCTTATAATCCGTTGTATTTCTGTAGAGTCTGTTATTTCTCCTGTTTCATTTCTGATTTTGTTTATTTGAGCTTTCTCTCTTTTTTTCTTTGTAAGTCTGGCTAGTGGTTTGTCAATTTTATTTATCTTCTCAAAAAACCAGCTCTTTGTTTCATCGATCCTTTGTACTGCCTTTTTTGTTTCAATAGTATTTATTTCTGCTCTGATTTTTATTATTTCTCTCCTTCTGCTGACTTTGGGCTTCATTTGTTCTCTTTTCTCTAGTTCAGTTAGATGTACTTTAAGGTTACTTATTTGGGATTTTTCTTGTTAGTTAAGATGTGCCTGTATTGCGATGAATTTTCCTCTTAATACAGCTTTTGCTGTATCCCATATGAGTTGGTATGGCATGCTATCATTTTCATTTGTTTCCAGGTATTTTTTATTTCTTCTTTAATTTCTTCAATGATCCATTGCTTGATCAGTAGTGTGTTGTTTAGTCTCCACATCTTTGTGCCTTTCTCAGCTTTTTTCTTGTAATTAATTTCTAGCCTTATAGCGCTATGATCGGAGAAGATGCTTGTTATTATTTCAATTTTTTTAAATTTGTAGAGGCTTGCCTTGTTTCCCAACGTATGTTCTATCCTTGAGAATGTTCCATGTGCACTTGAGAAGAATGTGTATTCAGCTCTTTCAGGGTGAAGTGATCTATATATGTCTATTGAGTCCAATTGTTTTAGTTTTTCATTTAGCTCCACTGTTTCCTTGTTGATTTTCTGTCTGGATGATCTGTCAATTGATGTGAGTGGGGTGTTGAGGTCCCCTACTATTATTGTGTTGTTTTTAACATCTTCCTTTAGGTCTGTTAATAGTTGCTTTATGAATCTTGGTGCTCCTGTGTTGGGCGCATAGCTATTTATAAGCGTTATTTCTTCTTGATGAAGTGTCCCTTTGATCATTATATATTGTCCCTCTGTGTCTCTCTTTACCTGTCTCATTTTGAAATCCACTTGGTCTGATATAAGAATTGCAACACCTGCCTCTTTTTCCTTGCTATTAGCTTGAAGTATTGTCCTCCACCCCTTCACCCTGAGTCTGTGTTTGTCCTTGGGGCTGAGGTGTGTTTCCTGGAGGCAACAAATTGTTGGATCTTGTTCTTTAATCCATTTTGCCACTCTCTGTCTTTTTATTGGAGAGTTCAATCCGTTCACATTGAGAGTGATTATTGATGCCTGTGGACTTAATGCTATCAATCTATCGCTCATTATCTTGTTTTCCCGCGTTTCTTTTCCTGTGTGCTTTAGACTACCCATTTAATACTGCCATTTCTTATGCTGGGTTTCTTAGATTTTTCCTTATTTATGATTTGTGACTCTGTTCTGTACTTTATTTTAGTGTCTACCTTGAAGTTTGTATTTCGAATCTCGTGCATAATATAGTCTATTCTCTGGTGGTCTCTTACTTACTTGACCAATACTGATTTAGACCCTTTGCTCTTCTCCTCCTAAATAATTATTTTCATTTTTATTCCAACTCGTCTTATGAATTTGTAGTTAGAGTGATAAGATCGTCCTTGCTTTGGTAGTTTCCTTACCTTTACCTTAATGCTATAGTTGAATATTTGATTTCCTGTTCTGGTTCTATCCGTCGGTCTCCCTAGTCTGTGGATTGTGTCCCCTTTCTCCCTTTTTTCTTTCAGGTATGAGAGCCTTCTTGAGGATTTCTTGTAATGGAGGGCTTTTAGTTACAAATTCCCTTAGCTTTTGTTTGTCTGGAAAAGATTTAATTTCTCCCTCATATCTGAAGGAAATTCTTGCTTGATAGACAATCTTGGCTGAATATTTTTATCTTTTAAAGCTTCGAATATGTCACTCCATTCTCTCCTTGCTTGTAAGGTTTCTGTAGAGAAATCCGCTGACAGTCTGATAGGGGCTGCTTTATAGGTTATCCTCTCTTTTTTTCTTACTTCCCTGAGTATTCTTTCCTTATCCTTCCTTTTTGCCAATTTTACTACTATGTGCCTTGCAGTAGGTGTCTTTACATTGACAAATCTACGAGATCTGAAACTTTCCTCTACACACATTTCTCTGTCAATCCCTAGATTTGGGAAGTTCCCTTCAATAATTTCGTTAAGCACACTTTCTGCTCCATTTTCCTTTTCCACATTCTCAGGAATTCCTATGATCCTTATGTTCTTACTCCTCATTGAATCTGTTATCTCTTGGAGATTTTCCTCATTTTTTTAAATTCTTAGTTCTCTTTCTTCCTCTGTCTGGAGCCATTCAGTCTGTCTACCTTCAATTATGTTAATTTTCTCTTGTATGGTGTCTACACGGGCGTTCAGGGAATTCGTATTCTGTTTTATCTGGTTCATTGTGTTTTTCATCTCTAGTAATTCTGTTTGATTCTTCTTTATGATTTCAGTCTCTTTGGTGCAGTAACTTCAGAACTCGGCTTGTTTCTCTATCTTTCTCTCTACCTCATTGAGTTTTTTGATTATAGCTGCTCTGAACTCATCATCACTTAGTTTACCTAATTCCAAGTCCTCAGGATTTAATTCTATGTTTTTATTGTTTTCCTTCTGGTCTGGGGCTTTTATAAATTGCTGGATGGTAGAGGAGCGGTTTTTTCACATGGTGGTAGAATTCGGTTGCAGTTACAGCCTGTCGCCACTAGGTGGGCGTCGAGAGCGGCATGTTATGAGCTCTCGCCTTGGGGCAATATGGCTGCGTCCACTTGCTTTGCCGCGAGGGAGGGGCTGTTACTCTCACGCGCCGGTCTGGGTTCAGATCACTTCTGTTCTCTGGTCTCCCGAGGCCCTTGGTTTATGGGGTCCCCACGGACGGAAGCTTTGCCCCCGTCAGCAGGTTTCCACTGAACCAGCAGCAGGAGTCCTGGGTGATCCCGTGTCGCGCAGCCCCTACCGTGCTCCTTCCCGACCCATGCAGCAGCGATCGCAGACTCTAGGTGAGGGAGCAGTGTTCTCTCCTACCGTTCCAGCGCCTCCAAGGCTGTAAGTAGGGTTTATGATCTCCGCCTTCTTGGTATTGTAGGTCTCTCACGTGCTGGCATTATGTTTATTCTCTGAAATTCAGTTTTTCCAATCCTTTGTTGTATTTTGGAGGGGAGAGAATCCCGGGTCAGCTCACCCCGCCATTTTGCTCTGCCCCTTTTGACATATTCAATTTTCTTAATAGTTATAGGGTTATATTCAGATTATCTGGGGTTTTTTTGAGAAATTGGTCCATTTCAGCTAAGTTGTCAAATTAATGTTTGTAGAATTGTTCATAATATTCCCTTGTCCTTTTGATGTCTACAGGATCTATAGTGGTATTTCCTAATTTTAATTTGTGTCTTCTCTCTTTTTTTTGGTCAGTCTTGCACGAAGTTTATCAATTTTATTGATCTTTTCGAAGAACCAGTTCTTCGTTTCATTGATTTTACTCTTTTTCTGTTTCAGTTTAATTGGTTTCTGCTCCTGTCTTTATTTCCTTCTTGGTTTGGGTATATTTTGTACTTCTTTTTCTAGATTCTTGAGGTGGGAGCTTACTGATTGGAAACTTTTCCTCTTTTCTAATGTAAGTGTTTTAGTGCAATAACATTCCCTCTCAGGACTGCTTTAGATGTGTCCCACAAATTTTGATGTCATTATTTATTATTTTTGTGTGTGAGAGGTGGATTGGCCCTGAGCTAACGTCTGTTGCCAGTCCTCCTGTTTTTGCTTGAGGAAGACTGTCACTGAGCTAACATCTGTGCCAGTCCTCCTCTATTTTATGTGGGATGCTGCCACAGCATGGCTTGATGAATAGTGCTAGGTGTGCACCCAGGATCCGAACCTGTGGTTCGAACCCTGGGCCACTGAAGCGGAGTACGTGAACTTAACCACTGCGCCGCTGGGCCGGCCCCCAATATGTCAGTGTTTTTTTAAATCTCCTTTGAGGTTCCTTCTTTGACCCAAAGATTATTTAGAAGTGTATTGTTTAGTTTCCAAATGTTTGAAGATTTTCCTGTTACCTTTCTCATACTGATATCTAGTATGGTTTCGTCGTGGTCTGAGAACATTGATTTTAGTTCTTTGATTCTATTGAGATTTGTTTTATGGCCCAAGGTAGGATCTGTCGTGGTCTATGTTCTGTGGGCACTTAAAAAAAAAGTATAACCTGCTGTTGTTTGGTGGACTGTTCTAACAGCTATCAATTAGATTCTGTTGGTTGATGGTATTGTTGATTGCTCTGGTTCCTTGCTGATTTTCTGTCTAGTTATTCTATGAACTATTGAAAGAGGAATGTTGAAGTCTCCAACTGTAATTGTGGGTTTATTTTTTTTTCTTTCTAGTTCTGTCAGTTTTTCTTCACAGTGCTTTGCAGATCTGTTATTTGGTGCCTATACATTTAGGATTGCTTTGTCTTCTTGATGAATTGAGCCTTTGTTATTATATAATATTCTTTCTGTCTCTTGTCATTTTCTTTATTTTGAAGTCTACTTTGTTACTAACATAGCAACTTTGCTCTCCTTTAATATTTGCAAGATGTATCTTTACCATTCTTTTACTTTATCCTGTCTGTATCATTATGTTTGCCATGAGTTTCTTGTAGACAGTGTATAGTTGGATCATTTTTTTTCATCTACTGTTTCAGTCTCGGTCTTTTAATTGGCATGTTTAGACTATTTACATTTAATATAATTATTGATATGTTAGGCTATAATTATTTTTTATTTGCTGTTTGTTCTCTTTGATTTTCATTTCTCTTTCTCCTTGAATTTTTTTTCTTAGGGTTTGATTTTTTTATGATAAATTTTATATTTATCTGTAGTGATTTTTTCAGTATAGATTTTTTAGTGATTGCTCAAGGCATTACGTTTTATACATATATATATAGTTTATCACAGCCTACTAGTGGTGTCATTTTACCTGTTCAAGGAAAGGGAGTACCTTTTACGTTCCTTTACCATTCCCCATGTAAGTGTCTTAAATGTTTCCTCTACATAATTTAGAATGCACCAGACACTGTTGTAAGTTTTGCTTTAGTCATCAAACATAATTTAGAAAACTCAAGAGAAGGGAAGCCTGATGACATGTATTTTTGCCTCCTGTATTCTTGCTTCCTTTATGATGATCCAAGGTTCGTTCTTTTATCATTTTCTTTCTGTTTAGAGAACTTCCTTTAGCCATATTTTTTACGGTAAGTCTGCTAACAGATCCTCTCAGTTTTCCTTTGTCTGAGAATGTCTTAATCTCCCTTTCTTTCCTTAAGGGTATTTTCACTGGGTGTGGAATTCTTGACAGTTTTTTTCTTTCAGCACCTGAAAAGCATTGTGCCACGTCCCTCTGGCCTCTGTGGTTCCCAATGAGAAATCTGCTTTAATTATATTTGGTTTTCTCTTATCTATAAGCTGTTGTTTTCTCTGACTACTTTCAAGATTTTATCCTTGTCTTTAGTTTTGATATTTGTTTTTGATATTAATTAAATTTCTGTCTTGGTGTGGATTTCTTTGGAGTTTATCGTTTGGAATTCACTCAGCTTCTTGAATTTATAGGTTGCCACTCTTGACAAATTTGGGGAGTTTTCAGCCATTCTTTCAAGTGCTTTTTCTGCCCTAACCCCCTCTCCTTCCAGGACTCTGATGACAGAGTTCCACAAGTTATAGTCTCACAAGTTCCTAAATGCTGTTCTTCTCATATTTATTTATTTTTTTCAGTTTGTTTTCTCTCAGCTGTCTGAGTGGGTAATTTTTTTTTAAAGATTTTATTTTTTTCCTTTTTCTCCCCAAAGCCCCCCAGTACATAGTTGTATGTTCTTTGTTGTGGGTCTTTCTAGTTGTGGCATGTGGGACGCTGCCTCAGTGTGGTTTGATGAGTAGTGTCATGTCCGTGCCCAGGATTCGAACCAACGAAACACTGGGCCGCCTGCAGCGGAGCACATGAACTTAACCACTCGGCCACGGGGCCAGCCCCTGAGTGCGTAATTTTTATTGTTTTGTCTTCCAGTTCACTGATTCTTGCCTTGGCTCCCATCATTCTGCTGTTGAGCCCATCCATTGTGCTTTTTATTTCAGTTATTGTATTTTTCAGTTTCATAATTTGTTTGGTTCTTATATCTCCTGTTTCTTTACTGAAGCTTTCTGTGTTTTCATTTATTTCAAGCATGTTCATAATTTCTTGTTGAAGCTTTTAGCATGGCTGCTTTAAAATCCTTGTCAGGTGGTTCTGACACGTCTGTTACCGCCATGTTGGCGTCCATCGAATGTCTTGTTCATTGACTTTGCAGCCTTCCTGCTTCTTGGTATAATGGTGATTTTTCTGTTGAAACTTGGACATTTTCACGTTATGTTGGGTGACTCTGGATTGCGTTTGATCCTTCTCTTTCAGTCAGCTCTTTCTCACACTGCTCCAGCAGGGAAGGGGGACCACTGCCTTTTACTTTCAGGTGGAGGTAGAAGTCCAGACTCTCCACTTGGCCTGCACTGACACCTGAGGTGGGAGGTTCCTTGGTACTGCCAGGGGAGGTGGGAGTTCAGCTCCCCACGTGCCCTCCTCCATCATCACCCCAGCAGGGAAAGGGAGGGGGCCTCGGAACTGCTGGGTGGGAATGAAAGTCCCAGCTCCCTATCTGGCCTCCTGACCCTTCCCTGGCAGGGATGCTAGGGCACCTCTGAGCTGGCAAGGTGGAAGTGTAGCCCTTGCTGGTCAGGGTGGAGCTGCATCTTTTCTGTGGTGTGTGTCTGGAGTAGGGTGGCTGTTGTCTGAGAGTTCTCTCTCTCACCCAGCTGTCCCTTGCCTGGTGCTTCAGTCAGAGAGAACAGGCTTTTATTGGGGCTTCTTTTTATCTGTGCTTGTTGGCACTTTTAGGTTGCTGGCTCCTGCAGTCCCCAGTCTGGGACAATGAGGCAAAAAGAAAACCCAGGACACCATACCTCCATGTCGTTTCTCAGGTTCCAAGGTTCCCAGCCCATCTGCCTTTGTCTCTCCACCTTTCAGTCTTCTTAGGTTTGTCTTATGTACTATGTCCAGGGTTTTATTCGTACTTAGTAGGAGGAATGGACAAAATTACATCTACTCCATCTTCCAGGAAGCAGAAGTTTCAGGGAACCATTTTCGAAAGGGCTTTGGGGTGAGGAGTATGCCCGGACCGCCAGCAGCCTCTTCCCAGAAGCCAGCCAGGAGTGCAGCCTCCAGTTGATTGGGTCTGTGAGGGGAGGCTGAGTTTAACTGAAGGGAAGTAGCTCAGAGGACACTCTTGTGTGGTCACTTTTATGTGGGATCTGGACCAGTGTGCTTCCTCTGGGGTGGCCTGCTTGAAACAGAACTCAGTCCTGTCCTTTGGATCTTTACTGCTCAGCTCCTCGGTATCAACAACAGATCCCTGCTTCTCCTGTCCCCGTCTCTCCCTCAAAAGACAGAAACAAAAACAGAAACCCCAGCCACCCTGTCAGAAAACAACAAAGCTAGCATACCACTAAGAGTTTCTAGACACGCTCCCCTGTGCCAGCTTCCTTTTGGGTTGTCTGTTGAGAGTCTGTGTGTCTGTCATTATGGGGCTCTCAGGAAGAGAATGCCTTCAAGCCTGTCAGAGGCCCCTCTCCAGGACAGACGGTGAGGCCTGAGAGGGAGCAGTGCTGCCTTACAAACTGCTTGTGAGCCTCTGGTCCTGTGGGGACAGTGGCTCTGGGGGGCACTTCTGGACTTAGCGCCACGGCCGGGCCTGCTGCTGGCGTGTTTAGACAGTCAGAAATGGTGGGAGAAGCAGCAGCACTTCCTGGGAGGCCCTTCCCACACCTGTGGGCTGAGGACAGGGTGGCCGGCTCAGGACCACAGGCTGTCCTGGCGCTGGGCTCTCGGGCATGTGGGGTGGGTTCTAGTCCTGGGGCTCGCAGTAGAGGTGCTGGGGAGCTTGAGGAGGGAAGCAGCAGGAGCGGCTTTGTGTGGTTAGGTTGGCTCCTTCCTCACCAGCCCTTCAAACGCAGTCATTCCTGCCTCTGTGCCTTTGCTTTAGCTGTGCCTGTGCCCAGAGAGTCCTCTCCACCTCAGGCCGCCCTCCTGTGTGGTGGGGTTGGGGGTCCTCACCTCCTTCACGGTCATTTGCTCAGTTGGATGGCTGTGCAGGGTGGCAGGTACCTCCCTGTCTCCTGAGGAGGTAGAATGGCCCAGTAGACATCTGGAGGCTCTTGTCATCCAGCTGTGGGCACCAAGTCAGCCCTTTTAGGAACTCTTTGCTCCACCCTCTACCCCGTCAGCCTGCGCCTGCTGCCTCTTGCTGCCTCTCTGGCCTCTGTGCCTGGCACGTTCCAGCTCTCTTCCTACAAACCAATGGACTGGGTCACTGCCCTTTGGAACCTTGTCCCTGTCTCTTTGAATGAAGTTTCCCAAATCTGGCTGTGGGGGCAGAGTCACTTGAAGACTTACATAGTGACCCCCCCAGTACCTCCCCAGATTTGGCTTCCTTAGGTTTGGGAAAAGGACTCTCTATTTCCTTTGGACTGTGAACCCGTGAAGGTAGGAGCAGTTTCTCATTTATCTCTGCTTCCACAGACTTTTTAAACAGCTTTATTGAGATGAAATTCACATATCATACAGTTGATCCATTTAAATTGTACAGTTTGGTGATTTTTAGTATATTCCCAGAGATGTGCAACCATCACCACAATCGATTTTAGAACATTTTCATCATCCTGGAAAGAAATCCTGTACCTCTTAGCTGTCATTCCCCAATCCTTCCATCCCCCTGGCCCTAGGCAGCTGTTGTCTGCCTTCAGTCACCGTGGGTTTGCCTTGGAAAATGCTCTTGATAGAACATACCCACTTCCCAGCCTGCTCCTCCTCCCAGAGCACGTGTTTCTGGCCCTATGCCCGGTGTTGACCTGGCCTTCCTACGTTTCTATACAACCTGCCGACCTGGAAGGGTCTCCCTTGGGGTGATCTGTATAAAGAAGTCATGGCCAGGGGCCAGCCCCGTGGCATAATGGTTAAGTTCAGTGTGGCCGGCTTCAGCGGCCTGGGTTTGCGGGTTACGATTCCAGGTGTGAACCTACACCAGTTGTCAGCCATGCTATGGCGGTGACCCATATATAAAGTGGAGGAAGCCTGGCACAGATGTTAGCTCAGGGTTAATCTTCCTCAGCAAAAAAAAAAAAAAGAAAAGAAAAAAATCATGGCCAATCGAGGTGGGTGCTGGCAGGCTCCCTGCTGTACAGCACATGGGGGCTATGCACACAGTCAGCTGAGTATATGTTTGTTGAGTGAATAAGGACACCAGTGGTGGGCCAGGGTGAGACCAAGACTGGGTTCTGAGGGAACTTGTGCTAGCCCTTGGGTCTCCCACTGCCGCTTTTGGGGAAAGCCCAGATGTGGCTGATAATGTGAAGCTGTCTCAAAGCCCTGCAGCCAGAGACTGGGAGGCTGATGTACAATAAAAGCTGGACAGAAATGGAGGAGACATGACCTCGTCGTCCAACTTCCTGGTTTCACAGGTCACGGAACTGCAGGCTGAGGGGCAAAGTGGGGAAGTCACCTGGCCCAGGATACACACAGGGGGTTGTCCTGCCCCAGTGCTGACCGCTCCATCCTGTGTGCAAGCTTTGATGGGGTCTGATAAGTGTGTGAATCCCTGAGTGGTGCGGGAGAGCAGCCGAGCGTGCTCACCTGCCTGGGGATGGCTGGGTGCTGCTGGTGTTTGCTGAGAAAACAGACCTCTACTCTCTTTGCTTCTGCTTTCCCAGGCAGAATTTCATTCCACATACCCCATGGCCCTCCTGGGTTGTGTCCCTCTAACCCCTGGTTACCTGCCAGTGCCCACTCTTGTGTCCATCAAAGCCAGTCTTTCACTTTCTTCAGGCCTCTCCATGCCCCTTGCCTGAAGCCCCTACTTACGTGCCCTGTTCACATTCACAGGGAAAAACCATTGCTTTCCTGGGGGGCCTTGAGGAACCTGCAGAAGCCAAGAAAAGAGAGTTCTTCTTGGCAGATGGTGTGTGATCTCTGGCAAATGACCTTTCCTCTCTGAGTCCACAGATTCCAGGCTGCCAGCTGAAGAGGTGTGACAGGGCCTCCTGGTTTGGAGAGCATTGAATAAAAAGCACTTCCAGAGGAGCCCTTAGGCTCACCCGGAGATCAGTGTGTGTGTCGACAGCAGGCAGAGGGTTTGGGCTTTATTTGTGTCCTGCCCTCCAGAGGGCAGTGGACAAATTGGCCTGGTTGTGCCTTCCCCGCCCTTTCTCTCCAGCTGGCTCTGGCTGAAAAGGGGGATGGAGTCAGAGTGGCTGTCCAGATCTTTAGCTCACGCTGAGCTCCGACTGCCATGGTCTTGGGGGAGGAGAAACTCTTTGGATATAAAAAAATATAATCATAGCTAACATTGATTGAACTCATAGGCCAGACACTGCTCAGTGTGTTTTTCTGCTATGATTTTTTTTGAGATATAATTCACAGACTGTAAAATTCACCCTTTTAAAGTATACAGAGTAATTTTTAGCATATTCACAAAGTCATACAACCATCTCCACTGTCTAATTCCAGAACATTTTTATTACTCTGAAAAGAAATCCCTTACCTGTTAGCAGTCACCCCGTATTTCCCACTCCCTCCGTGTCGTGCACCCATCAGTCTGCTTTCTGTCTCTGTACATGTACCTGTTCTGGATGTTTCATAGAAGTGGGATCATGCGCCATGTGGTCTTTTGGGTCTGCTCTCACTTAGCATAATGTCCAGGTTCATGCATGTGTTAGCATTGTCAGTACTTTGTGCCTTTTTATAGCTGCATAAGATTCCGTTGTGTGGCTAGGCCACCTTTTGTTTATCCCTTCCTCTGATGATGGATGTTGGGGTGACTTCCACTCTTTGGTGACTGTTTAATAGGACTGCCATGAACGTTCACGTCTGCGTTTTTATTTGAGCACCTGCTTTTAGTTTTCTTGGGTGTATATACCAAGGAGTGGAATTCTTCACTTAACCTTTGGAGGAACTGCCAGACTTTTCCACAGTGGCTGCACTGTTTTCCATTCCTGTGCTGAGTTTTACTTGCATTGTGTCATCAGTCCTCACATAAGTTTCGTGAGGTGTAGATATAATTGTTATCGCCCCCACCTTTCAAGTGGGAGAACTGAAGCTCAGAGGGTTTCAGCCCAGGGTCGTACAACCAGGAAGTCAACAGTGGTTTGGCCCACGCTGGCTGCCATCACTGAAGGGGTCTCTCTTCTCCCAGGCCCTGCTTTGTGCCATTAGGATGAGGACTTTTGACTGTGTTGTTCGCCTGGCACACATCGGCACTCAGATGGTTATTGAAGAACATGCCGTTGTTTTCTGATCTTGGTGGCTCGAACAGGAGCTTGAAGGAGGCATCTGTTTCCTAGGAGTTCCTCTACTCTGCAGTTTTTCAGACTTCCGCTGGGTTTTGCATTCTCCTCTCCACACCAGATGCTGCAGACCTCCCACAAGTTTCTTGCTGTCAGACATCTCTCTTGGAGACTCAGCCTGTGGCTGGGGAATGAGATGCATGGAGTGTGCTAAGCAGAGGTGACTTGTGTTTCCAGAGAGTGTTTGTCATTAACTTGGCTGTTGAACCTGTTCTCTCTCTCTTTGGTCCAAGACCACTGATGATCTGCTCTCCTTTCACTCCTCCAGGCAAAACCCATTTACGCTGGCTGGCTGCTCCTGGCTCCAGATGGGACTCACCTTGACAACCCAGTGCATCGGTCTCGGGTAAGGGCGTCAGAGTGAATTCTCTGGGTGGGAGGGACTGGAGAAGGGCCCATCTAAGGGCAAACTGGCCAAGTGGAAGAGGGAGATAGGGAGCTGGACAGTGGGTTGTGGGATGGCAGGATGAGCAGGGAACCCCCATTTCATGAGCTCATAGGTGTTTGCTTCAAAATGAGGTGCTCTCATGTGGTGCCACCTGTTTCATGGGTCCTCTTGACTGTAGAAACAGTTAAATGGAAAAGGCAAAAGAGCAGTTTGGCAAATGTTTGTATTATGCTAATTAGGTTCCCAGTTCCTTCAGGGCCGAGGCCCTGCCTCCTGCAGCTCCCCTCTTCCATCCGGTGCTTCAGGCTGGGCGCTCAGCAAATGAGCCTAGTGAGGGGTTAAGGGCCTCAAGGGCCAGCATTGCTTTTGCCTCATCTCTCCTGGGCACCCCAGCCCAGGACAGGTCCCTGCTGTGCACAGGCTGCTGGGAGCAGTGAGATGGTCAAACCAACATTGTCCCTGACCAGTGGTTTGTTCCTCTGCCAGGGAGCCCCTTTGGATTTGACTCCAGTTAAAACACATGCTTTCCTTTTCCACGGGCTTGCTTCCAAGTGCTGCCACCTGCACCCTCTAAATTGCTCCATCTCTGCTTCCTTCCCATCCCTGGCTCCTCCAGAGAGCTTCTGCCCTGCCTCTTGGTCTCTGCTGCCCCCAGCCTGAAAGCCGCACTCTGGGGTGGGGGCCACAGTGCCCCACAGACCCTGCGTTGTATCTGGGGTGTTTGGAATTCCTTCTGGAATGGATTTTGACTTTAAAACAGCAAGTAGGAGTCTTGAAAATGTTTCTCAAGAAGAGTCCACGTGGCCTCTCCCTGGACACCAAGGGCAGAACCAGCCCTCTACAGGTCCTCTTTGCAAGGCCGTTTGAGTATCCTGTTCCTGCCACCCAGGCGGGAGGACCACAGGGGTGACTGTGTTCCAATGACTTCAGCAACTAGGGAGCAGTTCCCCTTCCTGTTTTATATTTAGGTCATACAGAATTGCCATCTCCAGCTTCTGATGGGAAAATCATTATTATAAATGATATAATTCTGGCCCAAAGCAGAGCATGGTATTTTACTTAGTTCTTGTGGCCTTATTGCCAGAAAAGTACGAATTTTGTTGGGCTTTATGAAATGTTGAAAATAGGTCATGGATCCTCATAATGATCTTTGGGATTCAGGGACCAACAGTCTCATGTTCTAGACATGTTTTCCCCCCACCAAAAGGAAGGCGTCTATCTTCAGGTCCTTGTTGTTCTGCTGTCAGTGCTGTCGGCCCACTGTTGGCCCCCAGCAGCTGGCCTTTGGGTGGGGAGTAGAGGGGGTACTCCTTGCCGGTTCGTCATTCCCGGACGTTGGAGTTGTTCCTGCTGCTCTTGCTCTTTCTCAGGTTTGATTTTTGTTAGTTTGCTCCTCCTCAGTGAGTACTGGAGCCCGGCTGTCTTTTTCCCTGTCTCCCACTCCCTGTGGATCATTGGAACAACGCTTTTATAGCAGATTGTTTCAGAAGTGGGGAATTAGTGCCTGGCATTCTCAGGTTATCCCATATCATGTCAGATAATTCATCAAATAAATACTGACACATGTTAGTCGATGAAGAATACAAAAAGGTGACCAACACACCATCTCTTCTCCCGAGGAGCTTGCAAATTAAAATAAACCAGGTGTCTCGTTAAATCTCCTTAACTCGTGTGGAATCGCAGTGGGTGGTTTGGGCCTCTCCCCTAGCTAGCACATCACCGTTCTTCACCATGGGTCCCTCTTTTCATGCCGTCTGCCCTAGCAATGGAAGCTATGGAACCAGCGTTCCGTAAATACAGATTTGTCAGACACAGGGACTCAAGAAGCAGAGATCGCAGCCAGAGCCCTCCTAACCACTCACTCTATGCTCCGTTGCAGAAATGGCAGTGGCGGTTCTTTATCCTCTACAAGCACGGCCTCTTGCGCTACGCCTTGGACGAGATGGTGAGTGTCCTCCTCTGCCCACTCCCCGTCTCCCAGCCTTTGCCATGCCCCTCAACTCAGCTTCATCTGCGTCGTCTCTGAGCACAGCAGCTGTGTGCTCTTCGCTTGGGCTTCTGTTTGGGAGCCTGGAATTTTTTAAGAACTTGTGGCAGCTTGTAGAGATGGTCCTTAGAACTCAGACCTTTAGTTTGAGGCATGTGTAGTGGTTGTGGGTGAGAGTAAGTAGTGAGGAAAGAAGGCCCTTCTGTTCAAGGCTGATAGGAAGTGGACTCGGTAGAGCGCTCCTAGGCAGAGAGAAGTGGAGCAGGCTGTGGACCTGTGGGCAGATGGGGGCTGGCTCTGGGCGTGTGTGTGGAAGTTGAGCACACGTGCATTCACGCACTGTAATCCCAGGACTGCCTCTCAGTTCCGTTGCTGTGATTGGTCTCACTCATCCCATTCGGTTTTCAGAGGCCTCCTGGTCATGGGGTCAGTGTTCTTGTGGTCACTAAGCTGTGGCATGCGGGCTCCTTCCTGCCCTGCTGCTTACTTGGTTTGCTTCCTGCATCCTGGGCTGGACTAGTGTTTACTGCTGTTGGTCCAGAGGCAAACCTGAAAACCAAGCAGGTGGAACGTTCTGGCTCTTTCTCCCCCCCCCCCCCCCGCCGCATTTCATCTCCTGACTTTTTCTCTGAAGGAGATTAGTCTCTCCTAACTAATCTGAAGTATGACTGAATTCCAAGCTTTAAAAGGGTTGAAGATGGAAGATTTGATTACCTTTTCCTGTTCTGTTTGAGTGTGTGTGTGTGTGTGCATTCACGTGGGCAGCATTTTTCAATTGGGACTGTCCTAAAAAACATAGTCACACCGTGTAAAATAGGTTGACCCCCCCACCCCCCACCCCGACGTCATATCTTTGCTGCAGGGTTGAGAGCAGACTTCTGGAAGTGTGAGCAGAGATGACTGTCCTCTCCAAGGACCTTGTGGACTATTGGGACACCTGGATTTTAGGGGGGTTATTAAAGCTCATATGTGAGTAGGCCATAATTGGGTTGTTTCCACACTTGGGTCCTAATCTTTGTGATATGTTGCTTTCTCTGTTTTGTTTCTGGGATGAGTTAATGGGTATGATATCTAGGTATGGAATTAGTAGGTATGATTCTCAGTTCTATATCGACTATCACCTCATTGGCTCCTTCTTAAAAAGAATTTTCTTCCTCATTCTTCCTGGTGAGACTATTTCTACAACATGGATGGGCCACAGAGAGTTTTTGCCCTGGAAACACCTGTGGTCTAGAGTAGTTTGAGATGACTGGGTTGAAAGTGAGTGCCTATGGGGTGCTAGAATTCCTAGAGGTGGGAGCAGGCAACTGCTGTGCTTGGACCCTCAGTTCCTTTCGGGGAGGAAGCAGGCCTGGAGGCAGACCCAGCGCTGCCTCTCTGTATTCTCCCCACTTGGCCATCCGTCATGTGAGCAGTAGTCTTGGGGTAGGAGCTGGGCTCCTATGAACCTTGAGGTTTCCTTTGTCCTCCCTGTGCCTGGCTGACCCATTCTGAAGTCCCACAGAGACTTACAATAGAGAAGGGGCCTCCAAGTTGACTGGATTGCATCCAGGCTGGGCTGAGCCATGAACCATTCCGAAAAACAGAGTTGCTTGGACTTATCCTTGGAGACTGATTATTCTGGTTAGGAAATCTTTCTCTAGGTCTAACTGGAGTCCAGCGCAATCCATTATTCCCTTCAGCTCAGTTGCACAAGCACAAAGATGGTCGCTCTTGGGGACGCCTTTGTGTCGGCACATGCTGCATCCGAGAGCCACTCCAAAATGATGGAGGCTGCTGAGCTGTGAGTAGGGACACTTGCAGTACACCATGGTCTCCCAGCAACCTGAGTGTTGGTTGGGTATTATTTCATGTGCTGCTAGAGCAGAGGTGGGACTGTGCCAGCGACGTGGGAAGAGAAAGAAGTCCTAGGAAAAACTGGGACTGCAGAGAGCACCTTGGTGGGGGATGCCTAGGATTGAGAGTTTTGGGAGTCCCCCTTTCTGGGAGATGACTTTGGAGCTGAAGAGACTGAATTGGTGAGCCAGTTAGTACTAATCTGCCCAAATTGGGCGGTGCAGATACCCTGAACCTGCAGGGAAGGAAGTGGCATTATTTCTTTGAGTGAAAGAAACAGTGGCAGTTGCATTGAAATACCTTTAAAACAGCGTTTCAGGCATGTGAGGGTTTTCCCTCTTGTGCTAGGAAGGTCCTGTGAGGAAAGTTGCAAGGAAGCATCTGGGCTGCACTTGAAGAGAGGCTAGGTGAAGGAGGCAGTCAGATACCAGCTGCCCAGTGGCCAGTGTTAATGGCCATTGCTGTAGTGCTTGTGGGCAGGCTCCTTCTTGCAGGGGCTGGAGGGGCCTTTGCCGCGCCAGTGCTCGGCATCAGGCCTTGTTCTTCATGGCCGCTCCCTGGATGAGCACAGTCCAGAATCCTGGAGCTCCAACCCCGCGGTCAGCTCTCCTAAAGCCTAGACTCCCGCCTTGGCCTGGCCAGCAGAGTCCTGAGACCCGGAGCAGGAGAACTTTTCAGGCAGGCTTGTGTGTGAACTGAATTCCAGCCATGCTGGAGGATTTCTCTTTGAGTGCCCAGAAGTAGAAACATGATCCTCAACTGGGGATGTTGTGCCTCCCAGGGCCACCTGCTAATGTCTGGCGTCCTCTTTGGTTTTCACAACTGCACAGTGGTGGAGGGGGTTGCTACTGACACCTAGTGGGTCGAGGCCAGGGACGCTCTTAAACATGCTGCAATGCACAGGACAGCTACTCACAACCCAGAAAGATCCAGCCCCAAATGACAGCAGTGCCAAGGCTGAGAACCCTGCGTGATCTGGTCAGTGGCTTAAATTATTTTTATTTTTAAAAATTAAAATATGTTTGACTTGCTATCGCCCGTTCTTAACAGGTGTGGAAGGATTCACCGTCAGATTTCTGGGAGAGAGGTGGGTGATGGGGCAGGGTTAGCCTGTTGGCTGGTGTGCTAAGTGCCTGGTGTGGAATGGGGGTGGGCCTATTCCTGGCATGGAGGGGTTTCTCTGGGCTGTCCCTGCACATCCGGGTGACCACAGGGCTAGCAGAACTGCTTATGTGTGCTTTTACCCAGGGAGCATGTAGGTACCACTCACGTCCCTTGGCATGCTCAGACCACCATGCCTATATAATGGCCCCATCTTGGGTTTGGTCTCCGAGGGCAGCAGCTCTGAGCAGTCTGTAGCTACTGCTGATCCTACCTCTGGTGACAAGCTTAGCTCCAGCCCTCCCCCTTCCCAACCCACTCATCCCTCTTGAGCTGATCTACTGCAGTAATAAATTGTAAGATTTTGTGGCTGGGCTGTTCCCTTAACGCTTAGTTATAATCTGTTTCAAATTGTTGCTTGACTTTTGTACAATGTTACTATTTGTTTTCATTTTATTTGTTTAAATGTTGTCTTACTAACTAGTTTGTGACTTCTTTTCATTGTTGGGCCCTCTGATAGTTCTTGGTATCTCTCTGCGTTGTCTGGGCTGGGCTTGGGTGGCACAAACCTAGTAAGTATTTGTTGAATTGAACTACTCAACTTTGTAAATGCATTGCTGCAGAATTTCTGCGTTCATTGTGGGGTGAAGGTGGGACCTGGGATGCTTCTGGAAGAGAGGTTAGGTGCGTCACATGTTGCATCTCTTAGTGGTTCCTCAGCTGAAGGGAGAGTGACCTCCAGAGGGTTCCAGAGAGCAGAGTGGGGAAGGTTGTCTTTGCAGGGCTGCCCCACCACCCACCGGCCTGGCTGGGACTGAGCGAGGGTCAAGGTGGTTGTCAGAAGGCCCTGGAGGAGGAGCAGGACTGCAGTCCCTGGGGTGGTGCCTGCTGCAAGGGCTGCTTCGAGAGGCCTTTCTGCCTGGGGACTTCTGCTAGGTCTGGGGCCTTCAGGCCTAGTGTGGCTCCAAGGGCTGACTGTTGCCTTTCTCTTCCAGGAGGCTCTGAGATGGGACTAACCTTTGGAAGTCACTTTTCCTTTTTTGGGAAATTTCTTTCTCAATACACCCACATACCCTGTAACTGGTGGGTGTGGAGAAGAGGCAAATTCCCAAAAAAGGAAATTTCCTAAATGCAAGTTGAGGTGAGGTGGGCTCAGGGCAGCCTCACAGACAAGTGGGAGCCTGAGGAATTTGGCTGGGCCTCTGGTTCTTCAGGAGTGGATGGAGTGAAGAATCTAGAAACCCAAACTGCTGCCTCTCTCCTCTTCTGTTTCTCCCCCTGTAATTTGCCCACTGTGCCAAATTCTGCCACTTCTCTTTGAGCTTTTGGGGGCTGATGTAAAGCTAAGGTCTTAGTGGTCAGAGCCCAAAGGCCACTAGAAGGCTTTCCTGGAGAAGCACCAAGTCCAGAGGGGAAACAGGGCCTCAAGTTTCAGGTGGAGCACGCTGGGCTTAAGGCTCCGAGGCTCCACAGGGGGCTGCCCCTGATGCGCTCTGCGCAGCCTGGTCTCTTGCTTTCATGTTCTTTTCCTTTTCCTTCCTGGAAGCCAGGCAAAAAGCTGGTCTAAGGTGTGTTTTTTCAAAAGAATTCTGGTAAAATATATGTAGCAAAATTTATCATCTTAACCATTTTTAAGTGTACAATTCTGTGGCATTGAGCACATTCACACTGCTGTGCAGTGTCCATCTGCAGAACCGGAACTCTGTCCCCATTCACTGCTGAGTCCCCAGCATCTCTCCCCCAGCCCCTGGCAACCACCATTCATTCTACTTTCTGTCTCTATGAATTTGACAACTCTAGGGTCCTTTATAAGTGGCATCATACAGTGTTTGTCCTTCTGTGTCTGGCTCATGTCACTTAGCATTATGTCTTCAAGGGTGATTCGTCTTGGAGCATGTGTCAGAATCTTCCCTTTTGATAAGTTGTGCTGGATCTAATACTCTCGAGCCCTGCCTGCTCTGAAACACACTGACCCTTGTCTCTCTCACGTGGAAACTGGAGAGGTTGTACCCTTGCTTCCGAGGCAGGTGTGTGGTACTGAGGGCTGCCCTTGACTCTGTGAGGCTTCTCTCCCTCCTCTGCCTTGGGAGTCAGGACAGACGAGAGCTGCACGATTTTGTCGGGGCCGTGCTGCCAAGGACCTTAGCTCAGTTCACATCTTCATACATAATAGGGAAAACACTTTTAGCTCTTGGCTGCGTGCCTGTTTGGAGGCGACTGTGGGTTTGTCCGCCCCAAAGTATGTGAAGGTCCAGCTAGAGAAGTTCCTCTGGTGTCTGTGCTCACAGGTAAAGCACGGGCTCGGTCTGCGTGCTCTTCAGAGGATGCCGAGTATTAGCCATTGGGATTCTGGCTCCTTCGGGGTTTGCTTCCTGCAGGAGGGAATCCCTGAGGTTACTTTGATCTTAGGACCTTTGTCCACTTCGTGCTTGATGGATTTCAGCTACTTCTGGTGTTGTGTCAGCCCTGAGTAGCACACAGGTGCCCAGGGCCCTAGGAGTGTGTGGAGGAGGGACAACACGGCTCAGCTTGACTGCCTCCAGGAGCCGTCTTTGAGACTTTCTCCTCCTGTGCAGCCAAGCCCTCCATCCCCCATGTCATCGTTCTGCAGACATACCCCTGCGTAAGAATATCCTGAGGGCAAGGCCCAGGTATCCAGTTTAAATAGCCACTCCCTGTGATTTTCAGGAAGCACCAGCATTTGAGAAGCCCTGCTTTAAGCTCTGGTTTTCTTTCCCCCGTGCAGGCTGATGTGTCTGATTCATTGGTAGCCAGGGTGGCACGCTCTCCAAAACCGGGATTCGCATGCTCTTCAAGGCAGTGGGTGGTTGGGGAGTCACAAAGTCTTCTGGGAGGAAATAAGGGCGTTGGCCACCTTCCTGCTTGTCATGGAGATTGGGGAGGAGCCGCGTGCTCTGCCCGGTGCTCTGTGTTGGCTCTTCAGGCACGATCTCTAATGGGGTCCTCGCAATGACATTGCTTGATAGATATTATGTCCATTTCACAGGTGAAGGAACTGAGGCAGAGAGATCGTGGGGTCGCTCAACTTATGAGTGACGGAACTGGGATTTGTAAACAGGCGAGATGCCTTCTAGGAGAATGATGGTGTCTTTTCCCCCAGTGGTCCCGTCCTTCACTGTGTCTAGTGATGGCCCAGCCAGCCAGCATCTGCTGCATGCGTGCAGGAGGGGAATGGTGCTGGCAGAGGGCCATGCTGGGGTCTTGGCATCCTGCCCGCCACCCAGCTTTGTCTGTAGCCGCAAACTGGCAGCTACAGTAGTTTTCCTTATGTCTTAAATCTCGTTGAACTAAATTAACTTCAGGCTCGCAGTCTGGGTGTATGAACATATAGTCAGAGGTGTGTAGAAATCAGAACAATAAGGAGTCCTGTGCCTGTCTGAGAGGCAGAGAAATTTCCTCAGTCATGGGGAACTTTCATGTTCAAAGAATCAGGGTGGGATGGGGAAGCAGAGAAGATGTTTTACGGATTAGTCTCAGGTTTTCAGAATTACTTTTAAATTGGTTGTGTGTCTGGCCTTGCTCTGGGCTTTGTGCTCTTCCACAGGGTTTCAGCCTCCAGGTGCCAGAGCCCGAGGAGTGTCGAGAGAGAGCGCTGGTTTGAGAGTCCAGTAAACGTGGATTTTAAGCCTATTCCTCTGTTTCTGGCCGAGCGGCCTTGAGCCTGGCCCCTTTCCTGCCTGTTTTCCCTCAACAGGAATCTCGTGGGATGATTGTCAGTCCCACAGTCATCTGCATTTCCTTCTTCCCCCTCTGCTCAGCTGCTCTCTCCAGTCCTGTGCTTGCTGTGGTAGTAATGGGAGTTTTAAAAATAACCCTGGACTCGACAGTGTTTTCTTCCGTATGCTAGCCCCGAGAGCAGTGTGGGGCTGTTGAAGAGGGACATGAACCCTTGAGGCCCTCAGATGAGCCTGTGCCTCCGAGGTTTCTGGGTGCTGTCAGACACAGGCTGGAAACCCTCTGTCTTTAAGGGGGATTCTGCACAGAGCTTAATACAAGTTTTAAAACTGATACAATCTGGTGCTACTTTAGTTGAACCCCTCCTTCACACGTACAGCCCTACCCAAGCTGTAGTGAAGAATATGCCCTGACTGGACGGACCTCCTTCTGCAGCTGAATTATCTAGGTGCCTGAAGTGCTGTCCATGTGCCTGCGTGGGCAAGGCACCTCTTTTTGTGTCAACCATTTAGTTAACTTATTTTTGCAAAATAATAAACTTATTTTTTAAACGTTTTCCAGTGTTGGCTGATACATGAATAACACCCATCTTTCTAGGTAAACTCTGAGGCCTATGTCTCAGAGCTGATGTTTTTGAAGAAAAGTGGAGAGTAGCTGGGAGGCAGGAAGGGGGCCACTGGCCACTCGGTGGGCTGGGCCCGTGTGCTGGCTGTCAGCGATGGCACCGCCAGGGAGTGTTGAGGAATCAGGGACCACCAGGGGTGCTGAGAAGGTGATTCAGGGTGTTGAGGTGTTTCACCCCCGCCTGCTTTGGTTTTCTGCACACAGGGGCCTTAGATGAGTCTGTTAGCTCATCGTAGCTTAATCGTGACAATTAACCATAGTTCTCACCTCTTTGGGAAGAATGTTGTAACAACTAATTCCTCCATGACTCTTAAGTATGTGAAGATAAAATATCTGAAATATATGTTATGGATGCAAGGGCTTCCTTGGCTGGAAGATCAGATACTGATGCAGTCCTGGGGGAGTCGGAGGTAATCTCTTGAAGGCGGTGGGAGTGGATGACAGGATGAGGGCTGGGTGCTGAGGGGCCCTGAGCTTCCTGCAGGCCACTTTGCCTTAGAGCATCTTTGGGCCAACTGTAAGGTATTTTGAAATGTTATAAAGTCGCTGAGCCAAGGCATGGCAAAGGTGAACCAGGTGGGATTGGGAACTCTTCGCAACTGGCAGCGGAATCCTGTTGTCTAAAGTTCGAGGGTCAGCAGTGAAGCAAGTGGTTAAGGTGGTCTAAACTGAAAAAGCTATTGCTTGGTCCTGCAAATTCTATGTGAGGAATTACATGAAAAAAAGAACACTGAAGGCGGTAGAGATGACAGTATCTTGCTTTTCATTGCAGAGGAAATATAGGCATTGGATATTCAGTGAAATACAAATTCTATTGCCATTTGGCTCTCTTCGTCCTTTCCCTGTGAATTTAATCATTGGAAGATACAGTGTGGTGGATGTGTCCATTACTGGGTGAATCAAAATATACAGAGAATCATTGTTAAAAGGTCTAGAGTGCAGACGTTGCTTTAAAACCAGAGCACCTGCTGATTCTGATGTCAGTGCTCTATGGGGTTCGCTGAGACACTGAGGGAAAGAGTTAGTGCTTCGACAGCCAGGACTTGTGTTTGCCTTGACATCCAAGTACAAGAACTTGGGTCAAAAAGCCAAGCAGCACTTTTGTTAGTTCCACCTCACATCATGGAATGTTTATCACATTTATTGTCACGACTTTACAACTTAGCATCAGAATACTGAACTTTAACGACGTTGTCTAGTTCTGGCTGTGTCAGGACTCGGCTTTTGGTTAACTATTAGGAAGCCAAGTATTTGAAAGCTCTTATTTGTGTGACCAGTTTGCCGTTAATAGGTATTAAAAGCAGGCTGGCAGGACAGGAAGGAGGTAACCGTTATTCTCTGCAAAGTAAAGCATAAAGTGCCCTCAAAGTGGCCCTAAACCTCTGTGAGAAAACCTTGAGGAGCTTTCATGGGTAGAGGCAGTAAAGAGGGAATGACAGCTGACTAGAATGACGTGACCAAGACAACGAGGCAAAAAACTCAGCACGTTGTCTTGCTTCCTTTCAGATGCTTCTGTGTTACATCCAGTCCTTGGCCTAATGTACGTCCAGTGTGTTTTCTGTTTAGAAAATCATCCTGTATTTATACAATGAGTTGCTTTTTAGAAAATTGCATGTTCTTCACTTGATACAAATGCACAGCTTGAATCATTTTACTAACTCTGGTCTTTGGTTTAAAACAGGCTTGGTTGAGATTTCAAGAGAGGGCATGATGTCGCCTTCCACTTTAACCCGCGCTTCAGTGAGAACAACAGGAGAGTCATTGTTTGCATTACAAAGCTGGATAAAATCTGGGAAAAGGAAGAAAGACAGGCAGTTTTCCCATTTGAAAGTGGTAAACCAAAGTAAGTTATTGCTACTATGAGATATTGAAAATGTCTGTTGCTCATGGGACTCGCTCGAAACCACAATGCACTTGAAATGAATTTTCATCAGCTCTCCTGAGACACCTAACTAGGACATCTCCTCCCCATCCCAGGGGACCAGGCACTGCAGGCTGGAACAGGGCCAGGAGTGGCTGTCGTGCTTGCGGCCACCACTCTGAGTTTAAGCTCTTCTGGAAATGAGAAAAATATCATCCTTAATAAAAAAAGGCAGAAAGTCTTTACGGTGCAGTTGGACTAAAACTCGCTTCCTTAAATCAACATAGTTGGCACGGCAGTCAAAACTAAAATCTTTTTTTTAATTCTAAAATGAATACATGCCTGTTTTATGAAAAAAATTATACATTTTCAAAGTGGCTAAAAAGTCCTCCATCCTTCATCCCTTCCACCATCCTCACAAAAGTTGCAACTTGGTGAATATCTTTCCAGTATTGTCTACGACACACAGCACACTTTCTGTTTTTAAGTGCTGCTTCAAGAAATATTTCCTAGGCCCTCCCTGTTGGGCCGTGGTTGGCTGTAGAGTGGACAAAAAAACAGCTCGACTGTAAGCTCCTCGAGGGCAGGGAGCGGAGGGACCCTATTCTATATCTGGTGGACGTCTTTTCCTCCTGAACATTGTTACCCAATGGTATGTCATTGTTTATATATGTGATAATTCAACCGGTACTCTATTGATGAAAATTCGGAATATGGAAAATTCCAAACAAATAAAACCTGGGAAGGTTAATTTATTTATTTTACTGAAATACTGTAATAACTATCCTTATAAATCTTTGCTCCCTAGAAGAACAATTTTATTCAAAGAATAGACATGTTTAAAATGTAGAGAAGACATTGCCAAAGTGCTCCTTCTGAAGGATGTGAGGATTAACACATCCACGAGCTCCTGGAAGAGTGTGTTTTCCCTGCTCTTGCCCAAACTGGTTATTACAGAGCTTCATGACATTTGCCACTCTATTAAGGATGTCCTACTTTTGTGTTTATTTTTTACTTTTATTTGTTTTAGACCATAAAAAAACTTTGTTTTAATGTAAACTTTATGTTTTTATTAATGTTTTCCTTTATGGCTTCAACTATATATTTTTTCTAACAATTTTATCATTTTCTTTTGTGTAAATCTTTAAATAATCTAGAGTTGATTTTTGCTGTAAAGTTACTCTTTCTGCACTTTAGTCAGTTCCACAAATGATCTTAAAGATGGAACATCGGGCATCCTGAGCTCAGGCAGACTGGTTTTGAAATTAGTGGGCATTTCTAACAGTTCTGCGTATGTGCCATTTCAGATACAAGTGCTGGTTGAAGCTCACCACTTCAAGGTTGCAGTCAGAGATGCTCACTTATTGCAGTACAATCATCGGAAGAGAAATCTCAGAGAAGTCAGCAAACTGTGAATTTCTGGTGACATAAATTTCACCAGTGCTTTGCACACTATGATATAATCTTAAAGGGGCAGATGCTTTTTAAAAAAATGAAATTGAATGTAAACTTTGCACATTTAAAGGGTTTATGTACACTATGAGTGAAAAGTTTTACCTCTATTCATCAATGTCCTACTTGTAAATCATCCATTTACTAAATACTGTAAGAGTTACCTGTCTTCATATGTCATTTAATCATATGTGCATTGATTTTCAATAATGCACAATGGAAAAAGAAATATGTAGCAATATTAATACGGTGTTGGAGTCTCCCAAAGCTTTCTATACTTCCTAAAATATTTTTTAAGACAAGAAATAGAAGTAAATACTATCCCAAAATTAACCTCTCTCTTTCTGGGTTTCATAAAAACCAGGAGATGCCACAAGGAAATCATTCTCCCATTTTCTTACTTCAGGAAATAAAATATATTCAGGAGATGAGAAAAGCAGAAAGAGTTTACCCATAGATGACCCTTGACCCATAGGCAATTACTGTTAGCATTCTATTTCTTTTGACTCCTTTTAAATCCTATTTTGTCTCTAAACTATACTTCACTGCTTTCAAATCAGTATTGGAGACCGACATGAGACTATCTCCCCATAGGTTTTCTTGGTTTTTATGAAATCTCTAAATTTGTAGAGGGGAAAAAAAATCATTTCTTAATTAAACGTATATCAGATTCAAAAGTTTAATAGTTCCCATTGTCAACATTCTTAACTATGCCTTTCTGCCCTTCCTTTCTCCCAGCAAGCCCAAAGAATAATAAAATTTCAAAACTAGGTTGTGGTCACACGACTTCATTTTATAGAAAACCAAAATATTATTGTATCTATTATTGTCTCTACAATACCATCTTCTCAAGTACTTTAAATTGCTCATCGTCACAGGCTGGTTTCCCCGGGAAGCAAAGAGATCAGAATGCAAGTGGTTTATGAGGGAGCGCTCTTGTGATCAACTGCTATAGGGACAAGAAGGTACAGGATTGGGCAGAGGAGGACATGGGGCGTGGATGCCTCAGCCCACCCTACAGGGGAGCTGAAGCTGGGATGATCCTTTAGAGTAGTCAAGAGGGGGACAGGTCCTTATAGCTGAACTCTAGTCAACAAGTACCGGCCACCTGGGAAACAGGGCGGAAACGTGGGTGAAGGGTCTGTCTTCACCTGAGGCCGTTCTCACATGGGATGATAACTGACTGCGGGCTGTCTGCGCTTCCGATGACTAGAGGAGTTCATTCCTCAGTCCTTCAGAGGGATTGGGCGGCGCATCACAGTACAGTGTAAAAAGTACATAAATCCCTTAACCTAACATCTGGTCTGGACCGCCCTTCTCCTATGGTTAAATGGAAGAACATAAGCTTTGGAGAAAAGAGGGAACTATGTTTACACAAAATAACTCCTCTGAGCCTCGGTTCCTTTGTCTATAAAATGGGCAGTATAGTACATCTTTTGTAGGGTTACTGTGGTTGCTAAATATTGTTTGCAAAGGGGTCGTCATGTAGTAGGTCTTCAATAAATGGAAATGCCCTTTCTTTTTGATTTTGGAAAGGCTCTTGTTCTACTCAAGCAGTTTCCTTCCATTTGGTCTTTAAAGAGTTTTCTCATGCCTCATGATTCTAGAGTCCAATAGCCCAGGAACACTCTTTCTAGTTGTAGGAGACACTGACGGCTGCCTTCCCATTTATTCCCCGTTTCCTATCCCCTACTGACTCCTATTGATCTGCAGATGGGCAAGTGGCATCAGTTGGCCCAACCAAAGGGAAAGGCAAAGCTCTGCTGACCACCCACAGCCATCTTATGACCCTGAAAGGACCCCGCCTTGAAGAAGCCGACACCGAGGGTGACCAAGTGAACTGCGAACCGAATGTGGACCTTGATGCCATCACTGAGCTGTTGATACTTAAGTGCCTCGAATCATCCTGATGACTTATTGTTAAGCCAGTTTGAGTTCACTTTACTGCTACTTAACAGCCAAAAGCTTTCTGAACGATTCAGTAGTAGATCTTATTAAACCTACCACAGAGAAAAACCTTGCTTACAGAGTCTGTCTTACTCTCATCTACTTTATCCTCGAGGGCAAATATTATCTTATGTTGCATATTGTTACTTTGTACTCACCTCTTTTACGTGTTCCTGGCTCTGCACCCTTAGTAAACCCTAACTTCTATATATATTTCTTTGTTCTGCACGTCTTGCTTGAATTATTCATTGACAAACTTAGTGATTAAAAGCTACCTTAATCTCGGGTAAGACTAGGCATTCTGGGAACATTCCTCACACAGCCTCCCAACTGCTCACATGGACTTGATAATAAACACCGTCTCCCCTACAAGCCGAACACACCTTCCTTTGACAACAGAAGTGGATGCGTTTTCTTTTCTTGTTTGCAAACCCCTAATCTTGAGGGGTTATCCATCAAGTTCCTGCTTGTTTGGTCAACACCTCCAACCCTCAGCCCATTTGCTGACACAAACAACTGGACCCAGGTCTGATCACAAGCTTCAGCTACTCCGAGTCTTCTTGGTGCTCCGTTATTCTGACGGTCCTGCCTTCTACAATCTCATAGGTGAGTCTTATAAAAGAACATTTCAAACCCATCGTGATTGATATAATTCTCTTCAGAGGAAGAAGGCATTTCCTTCAAAGGTTATCAGTTATGTCAAAGGAAAAAGGCAAAACTTTAATGGGCACCTCTAATAATTTGACCATTTGAAACAGCAGCATGTAAACTGAGTTCAGAATCCAGATAGCTCATCTAAAGAAACGCAGTACACCTGGGAAATGCAGCCTGCAAAGCTGCTCAACACCAGCAAATTTAAGAGTTCAAACTAAGAATAGCGTATGAAAGGATGTAAATATTCCTGTCAAAGTTTAACATATTTTGATTAAACTGAAGAATGTTCATAAGCTGTGAATATACTTAGCTTAAAGTTTTGTTTTTTTTTTTTAAAGATTGTCAACAGTTATCTCAGTTGCCAATTTTTTTTCTTCTTTTGCTCTTTCTCCCCAAATCCCCCTGTTACATAGTTGTATATTTTTAGTTGTGGTCCTTCTAGTTGTGGCACATGGGACACCACCTCAGCGTGGCTTGATGAGCGGTGCCATGTCCAAATGAGTGAAACCCTGGGCCACCGCAGAGTAGTGCACGAACTTAACCCCTCGGCCATGGGGCCGGCCCTAAGCTTAAAACATTTTAAACAAGAGAGGCTAGGCACAGTGCATTTTTTATTCTGCATAAAGTAAAAAATATCCCCACTTCCCCTGAAAAACAGTGTCATATCTAAAACACATGATAGTAAATATTAACAATTAAGATGTTACATAACACTATATACATGAACATGAATCCATATTCTTTAACTTTTCAGTATTCGAAGAATACACTGCAGCATGGAGATTATGACAAAAATGTTTTGCTTTTACTAATTCACAGTTCTTCTGGTTGATTTACATTAGGAGGCATTCGAGGTGAAAAGGCACTTAAGCCCCCACCAAAGGAAGCGTGCCTGGCGTGGTCCTGTCACTTCTCCACCTGCGTGAAGGGATCACTGCACCCCGGGCGTGGCTAGAGAACAAAGTCAGAGAAGTCACTAAAGTAACATTCAAGTTTCACCAACTTAGTCTGCAACATTGCAAGTTAATAGTGGATTAATTAATAACATAACATTTTTGTACCTAATAAAATTATTAACATAATGATTATGCTACTTTCTAGCAGATATAATGTCAAAACTATAGCTTTTTTCATTGAAAGGGTGACTAACATGTAAATAGACTCAGCAGCACATGCAGAATGAATAAAACTGAGGCCACATCTTAAGCCACTTATGTAGAGTCCACAAATCCTAACCCATAGAGCCGCACTTAATATGCCTTTTACTAGTCGGATCCTGTGGGATCCTTTCCTCTGTTCCCCCTCAAGCCCCAGTTCAGGCTCAAATGATGCCATGGAGCAAGTCATAATTTGGGTGTGAAATGGACAGGGGGGACCAACAAAAAATATATCAAAAAATCAAAATTCTAATATATACAGAAGTAGAAAAGAATTCACAAGGAGAGTAAATTATAAGGTACTAAGATTTATCAGCAAGATAATGTATAGATAACTGTGAAGTACTTGTAATCATATTACTAATATATGAAAAACAGAATATTGTGATTCATTAGCTTCCAGATTTACTTATAAGATCATATATTATCAGAACCTACCATTCTGAGTTCAGCTCTAGGAACAAGATGAAGTCAAGTTTCTATAAATGGGCCTTATGCCGAAATGCCTGACCCTCTGGTCTCAGCCTGCGATTAAAGGCAGCTGGAACCAAGAAGGACCAGAGTGTGGGTCACAGTAACACACTTCTTTCTGCCCCGGAGACACCAGGCCACCCAGAAGCCTGAAAACCAAGAAGGCATCTTTGAGAGCCAATGAAAGCCAAGATAACAGAGGTCCTGAAGGAACTGGTGGCTTCAGGAAGCCAAGCATTGGCCAGGCTTCATGAGGTTAACAACAGCTGCTGCTGTTTGATCCCACACTTGCCATAATGAATTGTTTACATTCTGAAATCAAAGATCAACAAACCAAGGCCATTCCCTGAGCCATTTTAGCAATTGCCCTGGAAAATTTCAAGGTAAGGCTGTACACCAGAGTTTCAGCCGGGCTACACATTAAAATGACCTGGCACAGGTCTACCCCAGATCGCTGAACTACAACCACGTGGAAGGGCAGAAAGCCAGGGCAGCAAACACTCAGTGGGCAAGAGAGCACTGCTGCATCGTGCCCGTGCCAGTGGCCCTGAACACGAGGCAGACGCTCTGCCTGAGACAGGCCCAGGGTGGATCAGGGAAATGGAGCCCTGAAGTTACAACATGCTTTAGGAACATAACACATTCATATCCCTCTCCTCATAAGAGATTAAACATGTGCAGCTGTGCCTGGACATGAGGCAACACGGGAGAGACGAGAGCGTCCACGGGAAGGCTGCCCAGAGGGCTGATGCTGGAGCTGGAGTTAGAGGCAAGAGGTCACCAAAAGTAAAGGCTGGGGGCTTCCAAATAAAATGGAACATAATTAGAGTAATCTAAGCAAATTAGAACGAAAACAGCCAGTGACACCTGAAGCTAGGCTAGACATCGTGTCCCCAAGCACATGCTTCAGATGGGTGGAAACCTTGCCTTACACTTTCCTGCATCACTTAGAAACACCTGCATAACCCGGGCCACATGTTCGATATTCATGTACTCAACCGACTTGTCACAGCACATTTGACACATGAGTCACATAAGGAAATACACCTGCAGAGCTTAATACTAAAACAAACTATATTTTAAAGTATGTAAACACGAAATTTTGTTCCCATTTTGATAAAAATGAATAACAAATGGATTTCAGAGTAAAAAAATAAGATGTAAATTTTAAACTGCATTTCAATTAAAAACTGAGTAATATTCATTTTATAAAACAAGTCTAGAATATAAAAGAACTTTTCAGATTAAGTTGGAAAACTTACTGAATCAAGAAGATGGCATTCAGTCATGAGATTTTTATTACCAAATACTGCTGAAAAAAAAGAATTTTTAACTTTTTAAATATTCTCACAGTCAAGGGTTATTAGAAATGGACAAAGCTTTGAAAGATATGAGAAGTTCCATATATCAAATGCTAAGACAAAAATATAGGTCATCTTATGCTATAACAGTTTTTCAAAATTCTCATCCTTTATTTCAGCATAAAAAGGGACTTCTCCAAGCAAATCTCATTCTTGTAACATTAAAGGTGCCCAAAAGAATCTCAATGAAGAACCCAGCTGGGGAACATGAAATGTCCGGCCAAGGTGATGTTTATTTTGCGTTAGGCACCAGCCAGAAGAGCACCACAGAGCAGCAGAAGAGAGGAGGCAGAACTATCACACGCTATATTATAACAGAAACGCAAGAGCCCTTTCCTAATGCATGACAATCACAACAAAGTAGGTAGGAGTAGGCATTAGGGAAGAAAAATTGGTCATTTGGAAGAAAGGTTTGACGATGTGTGTTGAAAAGGAGGAGAACTAATAAAACTTTAGGGAATTTCTCTAATTCTGAGTCTTCACAAACAATGAAGGATCCCAAATAGTTTGGTCTAATGTAAAATGCTACTTATATCCAACATGGATTAGTATCTGCTGTTGATTTTTTTTTTTTTCTTTTTTTGGTGAGGAAGATGGCCGCTGAGCCAACATCTGTGGCAATCTTCCTCCATTTTGTATATGGGATACCACTGCAGCATGGCTTGATGAACAGTGTGTAGGTCCGTGCCCAGGTTTCAAACCTGCAAACCCTGGGCCACCGAAGCATAGTGCAGAAGCCCAGCCACTATGCCACCAGGAAGGCCCAGCCCCTGTTGTTGATTTTTAATAGGTCTACCACAACCGGGGTCTACCTCAGCTGATTTCCTTGGAATATTTTGAAATTAGCACATTTACTGTTTCAAAAGTTCTGGGCAAAAGTTTTGATACAAATGAAAATAAAACCAAACCCAACTTCCATAAGCATCATTTTTTAAGCACAGCCAGAGAAGTGTGATGGTTTGGTGCCTAAGCTTCCTTTGCATCTGAAATTCTCATCCAGCCTGGCACCAACCTGAAGGAAATCACCTCACTCCTCATCATCTCCCTTCCCTCTTGGGACCTGTGACCTTTCTCCCAGGACCATGGGGTTAGGGGCTAATAACAGAAGTGAAGTCACTTAGCAAACACAGAAAAGCAACTTCAGGAGATTTGTCACTTCAAGTAATCTAATCCCATCCATCAAATGAAATCTGCAAGTGTTTGGGGGTGAGGATGTCATCTATTTTCCAGAAATCACAGACAGCTTATATCACTTCCTGTGAAAATTTTTTCACCTGCTGTACAAGCTCCCATCCAACCCAAATACTTTTCTTAAGCAGTCTCAGCAGAAAAACTAACCTGAGAACGATTTAACGGGACTTTCGATTCTAAAAGATCCAGCGTCAAACATTATATGATCAACTTCCTTCGGCACCGCAGAGCCCACGGCCTCAGCACGCTCTCCCGGCTGCATCCTCTCTCTCACTGCCTTCTTCACAGCAGCGAGGCGACCCCCGTCTGGGATCCCAGCACCATCCTGTTTTGGTTCACTCGCTATACCTGAAACAAATTTGTCCTACAAAGAGAAATTATGACATTTACTAAAGCAACTCGTTACCACCTTATAAGAAAAATAAATAAAGCATACCTGAAATATTTCACACATCCGTCTTATACTTATCAAGTTCCTAGTATGTGCTAAACGTGCTGGGGGTCAAAGGTAAAGGACAAAGTTCCTGCCCTCAAGGAGTTAGTCTAGGCTGTTGTCATTTAATGTAAACAAAGACAAGACCCCTCAACATGTCTAAAAACTGATGGAAACTAGAGAACGAGGCTAACTGATGGGAGGAGAGGTCAATGAATAAGAGGTCTGAGGGAATGGTTTCAAAGTACAGATAAAAGATTAGTTTGATTTTAGCTGTTCAGTAATCTTAACAGTGGCCTATAAAGTAAAGTAGGAGAGGACCAGGAGGAGGGAGAAGCCAGGAAGAAATGGCGGCAGCGCCTGCAGCGTCCCCCGGGGAGGCTGAGCCGGAGATGGAGCCCGTCCCCGCAGCGAGGCCGGCACGGACCCCCTCCCGGTCACGGCCACTGAGGCCGACGGCCAGCAGTCCTCTCCTCAGGCCGAGCCGCAGCCGCCGGGGGAGCTCGCCCGCAGCCCGGAGGCGGCGGGGCCCGGGCTGGAGGCCGAGGAGAAGCTGCCCGCCGGGTGCTGGAGCCGCGGCAGCCGCGCTCAGGAAGGGCCGACCCTCTCCTTCCCCTGCCCGCCGCCCGAGAGCCCCCGGCCCCCGAGGAGCGCCCGGAGCCGCCGCGGCCCCAGCCCGCAGCCCCGCGCTCGTGCCGCCGGCGGGCGGGACTCCGCGCTGTCGCAACTCATCCCCGCTCGGAGGTGCGGGTCACGCTGCACCCCATCATTGGGGACGCGCTCGTCGTGTCGTTCCGCCTCGGGGAGAAGCTCTTCTCCGGGGTCCTCACGGATCTGTCCAAAAGATAGGAAGTGCAGAGACTCCCTTTCACGGCTCTCCATTCTGTTTCCTGCAACAGCACACACTCCGATGGTTTGGGCCCCGTGGGACAGTATTTCCCAAAAGGGAATAGAAGGATAAACCCGAAGCTATGCAGCTTCAAAGTAACACATTCCAAGAAGGGACAGAAGTCCAGCGTGAAGCGAATGGTGCTGTTCCTGGGGATCCCCCTCCTGTCCCGCCTCCCCAGCCGAGCTTGGCTGAAAGCCTGTGGACTTCCAAACCACCTCCTCTCTTCCACGAAGGAGCACCTTATCCTCCCCCTTTGTTTATCAGGGACACATATAACCAATCAATACCTCAGCCACCTCCGCGGAAAATTAAGCGACCCAAACGAAAGATGTACAGGGAAGAACCTACTTCAATAATGAATGCTATTAAACTACGGCCCCGGCAAGTCCTGTGTGACAAATGTAAAAACAGTGTTGTTGCTGAAAAAAAGGAAATTAGAAAAGGCAGTAGTGCAAGTGACTCTTCTAAATACGAAGATAAAAAACGGAGAAATGAAAGCGTAACTACTGTGAACAAAACACTGAAAACTGACCATAAAGTGGATGGGAAAAACCAAAATGAAAGCCAGAAAAGAAACGCTGTGGTTCAGGTTTCAAATATTGCTCACAGCAGAGGCAGAGTAGTCAAAGCTTCTGCTCAGGCCAACACATCAGAAGCTCAGTTAAGTACCAGAAAAGTGCTCCAGAGTAAGAACATGGATCATGCAAAAGCTCGAGAAGTGTTGAAAATTGCCAAAGAAAAGGCACAAAAGAAGCAAAGTGAAACCTCTACGTCCAAAAATGCACATTCAAAAGTCCCTTTCACACGCCGCTATCAGAAGCCTAGCTCAGGTTCCCTTCCACCTCGGGTTCGTTTAAATTTACAAAGGTACAGGAATGAAGAAAATGACTCCTCTCTGAAGACAGGACTTGAGAAAATGCAGAGTGGCAAGATGGCACCCAAGCCCCAGGCTCGCTGCACCTCTACCCGCTCAGCAGGTGAGGCCCCTTCAGAAAATCAGAGCCCCTCAGACGGCCCTGAAGAGGCCAGCTGTGCGGTTCAGGACACAAACGAAGTGCTTGTGCCTGGTGAGTAGGAGGAACCACAGACACTGGGCAAAGAGGGCAGCAAAAGCAATATCTCTGTTTACATGACCCTAAATCAAAAGAAATCTGACTCTTCCGGTGCGTCAGTGTGTAGCATTGATAGCACGGATGAGCTGAAATCCTCCAACTCTGAGTGTAGTTCTTCTGAAAGCTTTGATTTTCCTCCAGGCAGTATGCATGCACCTTCCACCTCCTCCACTTCCTCCTCTTCAAAGGAAGAGAAAAAGCTCAGTAATTCCTTGAAAATGAAAGTCTTTTCCAAAAACGTCTCTAAATGCGTCACACCAGATGGCAGGATCATATGTGTAGGGGACATTGTTTGGGCCAAGATATATGGCTTCCCTTGGTGGCCAGCCCGTATTCTTACTATAACTGTGAGCTGGAAAGATAACGGCCTTTTAGTTCGACAGGAGGCCCGGATTTCATGGTTTGGGTCTCCAACAACATCTTTCCTTGCTCTTTCGCAACTCTCCCCCTTTTTAGAAAACTTCCAGTCATGCTTTAATAAGAAGAGAAAGAGCCTGTATCGCAAGGCTATCACAGAGGCAGCTAAGGCTGCCAAGCAGCTGACCCCTGAAGTGCGGGCTCTGTTGACACCGTTTGAAACGTGAACATGGACAGGAAGGTAGGCAAGAACCATTGGAAGGCACCACAGATCTCCTAATTTAGTTAGGAGTAACTTCTATGAAATAGCCTGGCCAAATTGGAGAGAGAAATTGCACTCAGCTGGCTGCTTTTTTTTATACTTACCTTATAGCCATTTTTAGACTGAGAAGCTTAAACTGAAGAAGCAATCAAATTTTGTCTTAAGGAAGTGAGAGTTTAGCAGTATTTTTGAGTTTTGACGTCTAAAACCATCCCAAGGCAGAGGAGCCATAGCCTCAACTGAAAATGAATCTTTTGCAGGGACTGTTAATTGCCATTTGTACCTAGTACTGTGTGTATGTGTGTATATATATGCGGACACGTACATATGTGTGTGTGTATATACACATATATATATATGATATAGCCTGTCACTATGTGACACAGGTTGCATATTCGGATTGCAGTAAGGCTGGTGAGCTAGGGGGAATAGTGTGGATATTTAATGACTACTTGCTTTTTAATTAACGAACACTTAGCCTTTCTATGTGCATAATGGTGCAAGAATGGCGCATAGGTGTCTGAAAAACTGAGATGCTTGCTATTATTCTGTTGCAGACTGGGTACCTAGCCCAGTATTTGAGACTGAGTCTGTCACAGCTGGCTAGGTTTGAATCATCACTCTCTCTCTTCCGTCCAATGGTTATTTAACAAAAACTTTCAAACTTCTGGGTTGGGAGTTTAGATAGCTTTGTCTTTGGATATGTAAATAGTCGATTGCTGAATTTGGTCAGATTTCCTGACTGACTGTTCCTAAATTCCTAGGATACGTCCTAGTAAATTACACTTTATGAATTAATTGTCATATGTGTAATTGTTGCATTTTGGATGTACCTAATTTGATAATTTTTAAAAAATATTTTCATTTAAGGTATCTGTTTGCAGGTCAGAAAATGAGAAAATGAAATTGTGTAATGCTCTGAAATGTAAAAAAACAAGCTGTAAATAAAATCAACTAAATCCAAAAAAAAAAAAAAATAAAGTAGGAGAGAAACACTGGTGGTAAGGGGCAGAATTACAAGGCTCTGATATAATGCTATCTTGACACAGCCATTGTCTGCGTCGCTGGTGGTGTTATGTTCCCAGGACTAAGCACCGGATAAAAAATGCCCACAGGAGGTCCAAATGTCCCAGCATCCTTCCTGCTTAATAGACTTGAAATTCATTCAATCAATCTCGTCACTGTCCTCAGGGCCTTTGTCATTAGTAAGACATTACCAATGTCTTACTAAGACATTACTTCATTAGTAAAATAAGGAGACTTCATTAGTAAAAGAATCCTACAATAATCCTTTAATACTCTAACATCTTAAACTCCTAAGACAGAATTCAAAACAGAGTTTTTATTTAGATTACACAGCATAATAAAGTACCAGTTTAGAAACCTGATTTTACAACCAGAGGTGTTTTTCTAAAATCTAAAAGAAAAAGTGACAGGGCTCCAAGGTGGCTTGAGAAGTAGCAATCTGAACCAAAAGCTTGGAGTTAAAATATTTTAGGAAAAAAATTACTACAAATAGATAAGAATGGAATCTATCATGTCAACAAAGCCAATTTTACAGAGAAAATAGGAACTTTTCCATGATAAAATTTGGGAAGAAGAGAGAGAGTCTAAGAGTCATTGTTCCTCTTTTCTCCTTAAAAAGTTCCTTCATTTTGAAATACATCATGCACAAGAGTATAGAAAGCAGAGATGGCATAGCCTGTGGGTTAAGAACATGGGTTCTGGAGTGAGAAACCCAGCTCCACCCTGAGCACGTGCTCGAGTCTTCCTGGCCTCAGATTCCCCACCCGAGGATAACGGCACCCACCTCACAGGACTGTTGTGAGGATTAACTGAGTCAATGTGTGTGAGGGCCTGGGAAGCATAGTTGGCACATACTAAGCATTATATAAATTATTTACTACTGTTATTATTACTACAAAACAATGGTTAGGTACAGTCTAAAGAATAAAACACACTGGTACATACCACTGCTTAGCAACTCAGAAGCTCTCAGGGGGACCAAATCCAATCTCAGCCTCCACATCCCCACCCAAGAAATGAACATCCTGAATTTTGTGTTGACCTTTCCTCACTCTTTGAAGACAATCAGGACATTGTAAGTAATAGATGACACGTTTTGTGAAATGATGAAAAACCTGAAGCTAAATGTTTCTAAAGCTTAAATTCATTAAAGTAAAAGAGTCTATATTAGAAATCCACAAATTTACCTGAAACACATCTTTGCTCGTACTGCAGGCTTTCTCCCATCCACACTCCTCAAGTATGGTGAGACTGTTGAATTTGTGGCGCAGATCCTGTATCTGTTAATAAAGCACAAGTTTATCAGATTAATGCTAACCATATTAAATTCACAAACTAATGAACAAAAGTTTCCCAAAAATTGACGACTGGGACTGGTGACATAAATTTAGACTGTCATTTTCAATTTAGTATTCAAATCACTTCTTATGGTAAAATTGCTCATTGTTATTTTATGTTATAAACCTCAAAAATCTACATAAAGGATGTCATATGTGAATAACTCTCCTAAATTATTTTGATGACTAAAATGGTAGGAGAGATATCCTAAATTATACAGTGTGAACACAATCTCTCTCCCTTTTGTTGTTCTTGTTGTTTTTTTTTACAGTTTATTTATCCCTTCTCCTACTGAGGAGCATATTCGTTGCTTCCAAGTCTTGGCAATTATGAACAAAGCCGCTGTAAACTTTTGTGTGCACATGTTTGTGTGGACACAGGTTTTCAGCTCATTTGGGTAAACACCAAGGAGCGTGACTGCAGCATCATATGGTAAGACTCTGTTTAGTTTTGTAAGAAACTGCCAAACTGTCTTCCAAAGTGGCTGCTCCATTTTGCACCCCCATCAGCGATGAATGAGCACTCCTGTTGCTCCACATCCTCACCAGCATCCGGTGCTGTCAGCGGTTTGGATCTTTGCCACTCTAATAAGTGTGTACTGGTGTCTCATCGTACTTTTAACTGGCAATTCTCTAAGGGCATATGATGTTGAGCATCTTATCTTTTCATACACTTACTTGCCATTCATCTGTCTTCTTTGATCAAGTGTCTGTTCAGGTCTTTTGCCCATTTTTTTTTAAAGATTTTATTTTTTTCCTTTTTCTCCCCAAAGTCCCCTGGTACATAGTTGCATATTCTTCGTTGTGGGTCCTTCTAGTAGGGGTGTGTGGGATGCTGCCTCAGCATGGTTTGATGAGCAGTTCCATGTCCACGCCCAGGACTCGAACCAACGAAACACTGGGATGCCTGCAGTGGAGTGCGCAAACTTAACCACTTGGCCACTGGGCCAGCCCCCTTTTGCCCATTTTTTTAATCAGGTTGTTTGTTTCATCATTGTTGAGTTTTAAGAGTTCTTTGTATATTTTAGAAAACAGTCCTTTATCAGATAGGTCTTTTGCAGAATTTTCCCCCAGTCTGTAGCTTGCCTTCTCTTTCTCTTGATGCAATCTCATTTTATTTTTATTTTTTTGGTGAGGAAGATCGGCTCTGACCTAACATGTGTTACCAATCCTCTTCTTTTTTGCTTGAGGAAGCCTAGCCCTGAGCTAACATCTGTCCCAATCTTCCTCTATTTTGTATGTGGGTCACCGCCACAGCATGGCTTGATGAATGGTGTAGGTCCATGCCTGGAATCAGAACCCGCAAACCCTGGGCCAATGAAGTGGAGTGTGCCAAATTTAACCACTATACCACTAGGCTTACCCTGACACAATCTCATTTTAAAGGATTCAAATAATATACATACTAGGAGGATGGGAATATATGATCCCCATCCTTCTGGTATTTCCAATCTCCTCCAAGTGGTAACCACTGTCAACAGTTGGGTAAATATGCTTTGAGTCTCCGTACTATGCATTTATACAAATAGGTACTCTCAATCTCCCTCTCTCTAAAAAGTTAAATGTCAAAAAGACTCAGGATTACACTTATGACTAATTGATTTTTAACAAAAGTGCCAATGCAATTCAATGAGGAAAGGATAGTTTTTTTCAACAAACAGTACTGGGAAAAGTGGATATCTGCAAGAAAAAACATGAATTTGGCCTCTTTCCTACACCATACACAAAAATGAACTCCAGAGCCAGCCCTGGTCAAAGTTCGGTATGCTCTGCTTTGGCAGCTCAGGTTCGGTTCCCAGGTGTGGAACCACACCACTTGCCTAGTAGTAGCCATGCTGTGGAGGCAGCTCACACAGAAGAACTAGTAGGTCTTACAACTAGAATATACAATTATGTACCGGGGCTTTGGGGAGGAGAAAAAAAAAAGAGAGGAAGACTGGCAACAGGTTTGCTCAGGGCAAACCTTTCCTAGCAAAATTAATTGATCACAACTTAATTTTTTAAAAAAATGAATTCCAAATGGGCATAGACCTAAGTGAAAGAGATAAAACTTTCAGAAGAAAATATAAGATAAAATCTTTGTGACCTATGGTTAGGCAAAAAGAGTTCTTGGAAATAATGCCAAAATCACAACATTAAAAAAAATTGATAAACTGAACTTCATCAAAATTAAAAACATCTGCATTTCAAAAGATACCACTAAGAAAACTAAAGAACAAGCCACACACTGGGAGGAAATATTTGCAAATATTTCTGATAAAGGACTTGTATCCAGAATATACAAAGAACACTTACAACTCAATAATAAAAAGACAAACCCAATTAAAAATGGGCAAAAAGATTTGAATAGATATTTCACCGAAGAAGACATATGAATGTCTAATAAGCACATGAAAAGATGCTGATCATCATTACTCATTAGGGAAACATGAATCAAATCTACAATAAGATAGTTCAAACCCCACAGGATGGCTCTACTGAGAGAGACAGGAGCAAGCACTGGTGAGGATGTGGAGCAACAGGAGCTCTCACACACCCCTGTTGGGCACATGAAAGGGTGTAATCACTTTGGAAAGCAGTTTGGCAGTTTCTTAAAAAGTTAAACACAAATCTACTACATGATCCAGCCATATCTTCCCAAGCGAAAGAAAACATGCCCATATGAAGATTTGTAAGTGAATATTCATAGATTATTCGTAATTGTGAAATAGTGGAAACAGCCTATATGTCCATCAACTGGAGAATAAAGAGTGATGTCTCCATGAACTGCTACTCAGCCATGAAAGGAACAAAGTACAGGCACGCCCTGCAACACGGAGGAACCACAGAGACACCACGCCGAGGGAAAGAAGCCACATACAAAAGACCACATATTGGGTGATTCTACTGAGAATGAAACGTTCAGAAAAGGCAAATCTACAGAGACAGTAAGGAGACTCGTGGTTGCTTGGGACTGGGAGTGGCAGTGGGAACTGACTGAAAACAGGCAAGAGGCATCTTTCTGTGGTGATGAAAATGTTCTAAGTTTGGATTGCAGCGATGGTTGCACAACTCTGTAAATTTACTAAACATCATTGACTTTTACACTTAGAATGGGCACATTTTATAATACGTAGATTATTTATTCTCAGTACAGCTCTTGAAAATAAATAAAAGCCCCAGGAGCCAATTTGAAGAGGCTCCCACTGGCCAAAGCTGGGAAATGAGCATCACTAAGGATAATGACTGTAAACGATGCCAACACAAATACTTTTAAATCCATAAAATAATTTTGATACTAAGAAAGACAAAATTATTTGGTCACCATTGAAGGATGCTAGTGAACCAACTCATTATTATGTCAACTGGTCATAAAGTAATGCTGACATTATTCTGACTCCATAAACACTATTCACTTCTGGGCCATATAATTACCAGGATATTGTGTTTCTTCACATTTTTCTCTAGACTTCATCATTGCTTTGCTTTTTGTTTGCTTAGTTTTTTAATGTATCTATCATCAATTTGCCTCTAAACTCGGCACAGTGTGTATAAATCCCCTCTTAATACAACTAGAAAAGCGAACCAATCGGGTATTCTATTCCATTCAGCCTCAGAGACAGCATCTTGCCGAGCCCCAGCCTCCTGCTCCAGTCTGAACTGAACGGCTGCTTCCTAAGCCCGCTGCCCACCCTCTTTACTCACCTCAGCCACAATTCCCTTAGACTTTTTGGGGATCTGTCCCAGCTCCTTCCCCTTTCTTGGCTTACTCCCTCATTTTTGTGAGGGCCGTTTTCAATTTCCTGAGAAAGGGTGCATGGGAGGTAAAGTTTCAGACTGTGTGTGTCTGAAGCATGCCTTTCTACCCTCAAGCGTGACTGGCTGGGTATACAACGCCAGGCTGAGTGCTCTTTTCCCTGAGAAGTTTGAGGCCATTGTTCTCCCAGCTTTCGATGTCGATGTTGAGAAATCTAGGGCTATTCTGATTTTTGACCCTTTGGATGAAACTTGTTTTGCTCTCTGGAAGTTTCTAGATGTCTCTCCTCATCCCAAGAGTTGTACAATTATATTTCATTGTGCATTGGTGTGCGTCTACTCTGACTCACAGTGCTAGGCACTCAATGGGCTCCTTCAATCTGGAATTCAGGTCCTCCACTTCTCGAAAAATGTCAAACTATTTCATTGATCATTTCCTCTCCGCTATTTTTTCTGTTCTCTTTTTCTGGAATTCCTATTATTTGGATATTATACTTCCTAGACTGGTCCCCTTAATATTCTTATCTAGTCTCTCCTATTTTCTCTCTCTTTTTGCTCTAATTTATGGGAGATCTCAGCTTCATATTCCATCTTTCTAGTGAATCTTACATTTCTGCTCTTATAGTTTTTAACTTCAAAGAGCTCTTGTTGTCGTTCTCTGAATGTTCTTTTTTTCATAGCTGTTCTTATTTGGCAGAAAAAATGCCTGGTCTCTTTGAGCATATTAACACTTGCTTTTAAAGTTCCTTCTCCTGGATCAGCCCATGTCCTCATCCAGACAGCTTCCTTTCTGTGCTGCTGCGGCCCCTTCTTCCAGGTTTCGGGCTGTCTGCAAATGTCTCACAGTTCTTGGCCACTGGTTCTTGAAATAGTATTTTATATGCTTATTTCTAAAATAAGCTCAAAAAGCCAGAAAGTGTCATCTCCTCCCAACCTTCACTGATCTTCCTAGTAACTGCCTCTATCAGCACTTTCTACACCAGATTGGAATGACGTGCTATGTCTGACTCTGATAAAACTATAAACTCCTCTGGGGTAGAGAATGTGCCTTATTTGTCAGCTCCTCGTCCAATGCCTGGCACACAGCAGGGACAATAACTGCTGGATGGACCCAGCTACTGAAGACTCGTCCTCATTTTCCCACATGTGGAATAATCACAGACTAGGCAACAGCTGAATAGAATCTCAATTTCCAACCCTGATAGAAATTATCCTGACAGTATGCGGGAGGAGGGGACAGCAGCCATAAAATTTAGACAGTGCTTTACAGTTTGTAAAGGGGCTAATATCTCATTTAATACTACAGATACCTAAGCAGCCTCTACTACTCCCATTTTACTACTGTTGCCTCACTTCCAAAAACATGCAACTCGAAAGTTAATCCATTCCAAATCCTGACCACAAACCTGAAAGCTGGCCATGTCCCAGAATCCATGCAGGTCTGCACAGGTGGTATCCTTTTCGCTTTGTTTGTATTCCAAATTGTCCACCAGTTCTTCAAACCGTTTGAATATTTCTGCCTTAAGGAGCCTTTTTTGACCAGCTGCGAGGGGAATGAGATCTTCTGCTAAGGGAAAGATGAGATTTTCAAAAGCTAGAGAACAGAACAGGACCTTGATCGCAAGTCAGCCAGCTGATAAGACGACCTCACCCCAAATATCCTGGGGCTTCCACAATCAAACTCTTACCTTAAAGCAAAACAAAAAAACATCGACTACAAAACTTTGTCATACAAATACTGAGCATTAACTGTCTGCTGCTGTTCCCACTAAAACGTAGCCATATTCATTCTCATATATGTTGCTACATAGTAAACAGCATTCTGCTCACCTTGTATTTTACAAGAATTCAACCTCAAACAGCTCACTGTACATCAGCATCTAAGGACTTCACACGGCACACAAGTGATTTTTTCTAAAAAGCTTCTCCAAATAAGATTAAGGAAATATCAGAAAATTTGTTCCATATTTATTTAGGTCATTTTCATTCAGAAAATATTTTGCATAATTAAACAATACTACATATAGATGTCACTCAAAAAGTCATAAAAAAAATCTAATAATAAAATAGGCAAACGTTTAACTCCCAGGAATGATGGCTAACATTCTAATTACTTACACCTTATAAGTCATCTACCATTTTAGCACAGAGATACTAGTGAACATATGTTGAGATATGAAAATTCTTGCTATTTTGAATAACAAAACTATAAAGTTCAGCAACACTAGATTTTTGTTTCAGGTAAATGTAAACATATTAAAATAAACAATGCGGAGCCAGCCTGGTGGCCAAGTGGTTGGGTCCATGCACTCACCTTGAGCGGCCCAGGGTTCGCTGGTTCAGATCCTGGACACGGACCTACACACCGCTCATCAGGCCATGCTGTGGTGGCATCCCACACAGAAGAACTAGAATGACCTACAACTAGTATATACAGCTATATGTCGGGGCTTTGGGGAGAGGGAAAAAAAGGAGGAAGACTGGCAACAGATGTTAGCTCAGGGCCGATCTTCCTAAATACATACATAAATAAAATAAAATAAACAAAGCTAAGACAAAAAACATAAATGTTCCCTCCCCTTTATTTGGAATATATGCTTCAAGCTTCCTTTCCCACTCAAGGCAGTCGGTCAGTATTAATTCCTCTCTTTCATATTGGAGAATCTTTCTAAAATTATGACATATGTTTCAGTTTTACAAATGTTTCTCAAACTAATATCTAAGTATTAGCAATATGACACTTGTACAATAGTAATTTTCCAGAGCTGATGCTTATTTTATGAACTGTGATATATTAAAATCCATAAATACAAGTTGATATCCTATATATGTCCATCTTTCTACACCTAAAACTTATGTGGATGGTTAACGCCAAGAGCCACTCTCCAAGCTAATATTTCTAGTTCTTTCTGTTCTTATTTATCACAGATGAAACAGAAAGAACCAGACATGCCTGAGTTCTGTCTTTGGTTCTGGTATTGCCCATGGAACTAAGACCAACCCAGCTCCCCAGAGTAAGTTGAAGCTAAACCCTGTAAGTCTGGAATTACAGTGTTAGGGCCTCACAGATTCTAATCAGTAGGTTTTGCTTGTCCAAGCGCAGTAGTTCTCAACACGGGTCAATTTTGCCCCCCAGGGGACATCTGGCAGTGTCTAGAGCACCTTTGTCACAAACCAGAGGAGTGCTACTGGTCTGGGATGTTACACAACATCCTGCGATGCAGAGGACGGCCCCACAACAACAATTATCCAATCTGAGTGTCAGTAGTGCCAGGCGAGAAACCCCGGCCCAAGATAAATTGAATCTGTCTCTTTATAAAAAGCATCTTAGCAGGAGAAACTGAGGATAGTTTTTTTCTTAGAAGAAAAATTTAGCTGTTTATATCTAATGAGAACTTAATTAATGAGAGAGGAGACTTGGCTTAGATCCGACATTATTTAGTTGGGTAAATTGTTTATTATCTCAATGTCTCAGTCCAACAACACAGTGGACTAGCTCATCTTTAAAATCCCTTACAATCATAAAACCTTATGTTCTACAAACAACTGAAGTGGCTCTGAAATATACTCATTCAGGATAGAACAAATGAGTATTAAAACTATAGGAAGGTAATATTTCTCCTCTATTTGATTGTCAAAGACCAAAGAAGTGGTTAGGACTGCATTGGAAAAGGTGTGAGAATTTTCTTGCTACATGCACTAAAGGACATAGTATGTCATCATTTCCTGTGTGATGTGGAGTGTTGGGGCCTTTCTCCAGATGCAGTCCTCTGATCTGTGACCAAGGCATTTAGGTGACATGGCATTTAGGTTCCCAAACAGGAACTCTAATTTTCAGTCTTCATAGTTGGAGAAACATAATCCTATTTCATGATTTAGTGGGCCAAGGAGCCTCCAATCATCTCCCTCTATCCTTCTTTTACAAAATAAACATTAACTTAGTTTCTTTGTTTGAGAAAAAGAAAAGGTATGATAAAATAGGAACTCCCATATTTTGCTGAGGGAATGTAAATTGAGGTCTTTATTTATTTGCACAGGAGAGGATTGAAAAGCATCCAAGCTTGTTCTTTGCAGGCTTGACAGTAATACTACCAGACTGAACTCAATGGAAACAACCAGAATAGGGGCCTACTAAGTAAATCGTGGTGTATCCATACAATTGGATACTATGCGGCCATTAAAACACACAAAAAAACAGCATGAGAAAGTTCTTAAGGTACTAAAATGGAATATCTCCTCCATTTAACATTAAATGAAAAGAGAATAGTATACTTCTGCTTACATTTAAAAAATGTTTATCTACATATGCATTATGTATCTCTGGAAAAATTCACAAGAAATGAGTAACACTTGCCTCTGTGGCAGGTTCGAACTGTAGGGTTGGGCGCACAGTTGGAAAAAGGGTTTCTCACTTGTACCTCTTTTTATCTTTTAAGTTAGGAACCACAAGAATGTACTAGCCATTGAAAAAAATTTAATTTAAAAGATAAATAAAAATCACTCAATGTCAGTTTCCTCCTAATTCATCTACGTATTATATTAAGGTTCAAATAGTTTAATTTTGGTTTTAAATGTCTAGACATTAATACAAAATGCTTACACTGGGAACAAATGCACAGACCTGAAATGCAGCACATGTCGCTGCTGAGATGTCTGATCCTCATCTATTTCAAGTGTTGGGACTTCTTTTATTGGAAAGCAATGTAAATTTTCAGTAGTAGTTTCATTTTTATTTAAGACACGATCTATAGATTAAAGAAAACATTACATATACATTTCAAAGCAGCAACTCCTATGACATCCCCCACAAGACAAATTCCTTAAATCCTTCAATTTTTTCAACATTGAAATTGAAATTTTTAAATAAATTTAAAATTTAAATAAAATTTTATTTCTGCTTCAATGATTTCATTCATCAGATCTCCTTTTACAGTGTCGCTCAACGTTCTTCATCTCTTCAAATTTACATTTCGGTCCCCCTCTCAGTCTGTAGTCCTCATTCCAGCTCTGTCTCCAGATAGCCCTCCCCATGCTTTTCCGTTTCTTCTGACCCTGAGATCACACCCTGAGCTACATGGTGAGACATATGGTGAAAAAGGCTCGAAATGATCTCTGATAAATCATAACCCAGAGAAACAAGTAAAAAATTCATGAAAATACCATACCTGTGCTCTCAACTGTCAGAGAACTCAAAGGACGTCGTAATTCATCGGAATCTTAATGTACTGAAGTTTGACTTTTGCGTGCCAACATTTCTTTTGTTACTTCTGGAGCCTCATCACTAAACAAGAGCAAAAATACACTTCATGAAACATGAACCCCATATATCTCATTGAAGGATTTCAAAATTATGTTGTTTTTTAAAAACATGGGATAAAATAGAAATATGTTTGTTTTTTAAAACTTGTCTAATCTGGAGGGGAAAACCGTAAACACCTCCAGTGGGAAGGCCCGTCTCTGCTCCCTGCGATGGGATCCACAGATGCGAAGACCTCTCAACTGGACATACACACTTAGGAGTCTCAGATGCCGCAGAGCAGTTCCCAGTCAATCTGCCGCCAGCCGGCCTTTGGAAAGCAACCTTGCCATTTCTTTTAAAGATTCAAACTGATTTTTTCTCCCCACTTTACAGGTTAATCATTTTGTCTTTTGAGATAGCTTTTATAAAGTAATACTCAGTAAAAAAAAGACAAACAAAAAAATCCAAACCATGTCTGAACTACAGTATAGCAATTTCTTCTTTCTAAAAATTTATTTCTAAGTGTTACAATTAAGTCACTTCTTAAAAGCAAAAAAAAACCAAATTGAATCATGAAAATAATAATGCACAGAAAATATCAAACCTGTCAAATACATTATTGTAGCCTTCTGAAAATTTTTTTGGAAAGGTCAAATTTTCATGATTTATAATGAACATAGTTTACTAACTAAATGACTTAAAAAGCACAGGCCAAATCTAAGAAAGGCATTCGTCATGCATCTCAGCAAGGAATTCATTAATAACATCTCATTCTTACACTTCTGTTTTTAAAGAGATGCAGCTGTAACTGGCTGTCAAAGTAGCAGTACTTGTTGGAGTCCTAGGTGTTACGTCACAACTCTTCAGACCATCTGGCGGCCGAAACAGAAAATCTACTGGTGCGAAGGATGGCCTCCCTTTCATTTTTGCAGGATTTGTCTTACGTAACGTTTCCACTTTTGATAAGACTCCATCTGTATCCCTTCCGTTTGTCACACTGATTTGTGATTCCAAAGTATTTACTTCACTATCAACTTTAAAAGAAACGACCTGGATGTGAATAAACAGAACAGAGTGAGAGTCTCTCTTCTGGGGATATATTCCCCCAATGTTTTAGGCCCGAAAATGTGAAAGTTAAGAGATATGTCCCATGTACATAATTTAAGAAACAAAAACAAATACAATTAAATGTTTACATGGAGTCAGAAGACCAGCTACATAAATCATTGCTATGGTCCAGAAAGAGGGAGAACCAATCCATATTAAAAAAACTATATAATAGGTTTTAGGTATTACCAAAAATTAAAATATGTGAAAACTAAGGTGGAAAAATTCACTCACCTAACAAATACATATCTTTTTACTTAAATTATGTTGATAATTACAAAGGTTTGAGAATCAGAAATCCAATGTTTATTGGATTACTACTATTGTCAAGGACAAAATCCTTTTTTTAATAACTTTGGATTATTATAAATAACTTCATCATATGAGCAAAACCATTTTTCAATGTGACACAGTAAGATTAACCATATAAAATGTGAAGCGTATTTTCTTTTTCAAGTCAATTTGTTATTTGGTATTTTTTTACTGCAATATAATTGGCATACAACATTACATTAGTTTCAGGTATACAACATAATGATTCAATATTTGTATATTGTGCAGTGATCACCCCAGTAAGTTTAGTTAACATCCATCACCATGCACAGTTACGAATTTTGTTTTCTTGTGATGAGAACTTTTAAGATCTACTCTTAGCAACTTTCAAATATACAACATTATTAACTGTAGTCACCATGCAGTACATTACATTCTCTACTTACTTATTTTATAACTGGGAGTTTGTACCTTTCGACCACCTTTGCCAATTTAACCCACCCATTTCAACAGAATTTTTAGAGGTTTCTACGTCTCTGAGTTTTAATGAGATATGAATTGAAAGCAGAGTATTTCTACTCGGACGAGAGTTTAAGGGTAACACTGTCCCTGAGGCCTGTGTGGCTGCAAAGGTAGACACTAGTGATAATCCTTAAGGAGAAAACCAACCTTGAGGGAGGAGTGTGAGGTCCAGCTGCTCGCCTGTGAAGATCACCCTGTACTGCCTTCCTTGGAGGATCGATGTCTGATTTTTGGTAAGAATCTAGCCAGGTTTCTTACGCTTTGGCATAACTTTTTTTTTTTTTTTAAGGCTAAGGAATTGTAGCATGGATTATAAATTAAGGGACTGGGTCCTTGAAATGGTGGCTCTTTTTGAAGACTCTACCAGGCACTACGCTAGATGCTGTCAGAAACGTCAGGTGATTTAATTCTTGAAACTACTCTATGTAGATATTACATGTTACAGCTGGGAGAACAAACTCATAACTTCCCCAAGATTATATAGCCAATTGGAAGTGAGACAATAGGCAAACTCAGGCCTAGCTGAATCCAGAGTCAACGCATTTCACCCACTGCACCCGTCTCCTAGCCGATGCTCACATAAAGGTTTCCGTCAGCTGTGTTTTTATTTTCTCTCTTCTGTTAACCAAACTACACATTCTCTACCTATAAGGTTTTGAAGATGAGACACCTCATAAACCCTAGCAGTAAACCCTCTTGATGCTTCCTTGTGCTTCAAGAGGTTTTCACACACGTGGAGGTTACCCTCTTGAAGCAGTTCTGTAAGCTTAATTTCAGCTTCATGAAAATCGCAATGAGATTTTCCAAATGTCTAGACATAAACAGATACTTACACTCTACCTTGCCTGGTTCTTCTTCGATCTTTTCGGCACGCCTTCCTTGATTGGGTACTTTTCTTTCTGTTTCATTATCTAAAATAAAAATGACATAACAGATCCATTTTGACTAGATAGAAAATTCTGCATTAAAAGTACTAGGTAAGGAGCCGGTCCAGTGGCATAGCAGCTGAGTTCATACACTCCACTTCGGTGGCCCAGGGTTTGCTGGTTCAGATCCTGGGCATGGACCTCTGCACTGCTTATCAAGCCATGCTGTGGCAGGTGTCCCACATATAAACTAGAGGAAGATGGGCACAGATGTTATCTCAAGGCCAATCCTCCTCAAAAAAATAAAAACGTCCTAGGTAATTTGGGAAAGACAAAAAGGCAACAATACGAATCTATGCCTTATAGGATTTTATGATTAAAAGTCATTTTAAAATATCCTATTTAAAAACGATAAAAACAGATATAACTTCCTGCCAAGTATAGGATATCTGTTTTCAAAACAAAAGGTGCTAATGTATTTTACCTTTTGCCTCTGACTATCAAATGCATATTTATTATAGAAAATCAGGAAAAGAAATGCATAAAAACAATGCAAAAAAAAATCACCCCAGAGGGGCAGGCCCCGCTGCGCAGCAGGTAAGTTCACACTGCTGCTTTGGCAGCCCAGGCATTCAGATCCCGGTGAGGACCTACCCACTGCTTGTCAAAACCATGCTGTGGCGGGTGTCCCACATATAAAGCAGAGGAAGATGGGCACGGATGTTAGCTCTGAGCCACTCTTCCTCAGCAAGAAAGAAGAGGATTAGCAGCAGATGTTAGCTCAGGGCTAATCTTCCTCAAAAAATAAACAAATAAAAATCACTCAAGATGACATTATTCAGAAATCATCACTGCTGACACTTCAGGGTATGCTTTTTCAGTTTTTTCCTATGTTCACATATTCACATACATATTTTAGAATTGTGATCACACTGTTCAGAATTTGACCTGTTTTCTTTGCCCACTTAATATATCCTGAACCATGTCATGAAGTGTCTTTCACAGGATCGTTCTTAAACGGTACACTGTATTCCACCAAACAAATGGGCTGTAATTTACTGGGGCCATTAATCTTCACTTTGTGGCGCTGCCCACCGATGCACATACTCCACCGCTTGAGCGCCCACTGTGTGCTAACTGGATGGTGGGGCACTGAACCTGTCTTCGGGACCTGGAATCTCCCGTTTCCTCCTCGCCTCCTCAAAGACGTACACGATGACTTTAAAAACTGAACACGAAAAACCTCAGGGACCAGAGCATTCTACTTCAGCCACTGATGAAGGAACAGTTCTCACCACGCGCCGCTCGCGTGGCCGGCGCAGCGGAGGCTGCTCCCGCGGAGGCTGCACTGGCGGCGCCTGCCCCCGAGGTCTGCTTCGCTCTTTGAGTCATCGACCGAGTGGTTCTCACGCACGTGGGCATTGCAGGCTGCCCTGCTGCGGGAACTACGAAATTAAATGCTTTCGGCAATTACTCAAGCATTGTTGCGGCAACATCAGAGCTTATAATAATTGCTAACACCCCTACCTTTTTTCTCGTTGGACACTTTCTTTTCAGAAGTTTGTCTTTGACCAGATCATGTTGCTTGAACATCACTCCTATTAATGATCTATTTAAAAGATTAGGTGGTACGTGATTTAATTGCTTAATGAATCAAATTACCACATTTTCAATCCGTATTTTGACCCCTCATCTGAAATCTGACTATTGTAAAGGACCCAGCAAAAAATCCACCACCCCAAATAAGATGAGATGAAAAAAGTTTTCCATTATATAGATTTCCTTACAAGCTTTTTGTAGAATCCTAGAATTTTGAAAATGCTAATAGCCTAAGCTATTCAAAATAGCTGACTATAATCTTCTGAGAGTCCTTAAACATACCAGCATGTTTTCGCTTCAAAACTTTTGAATTTTGTCTGGAAAAATCTTCTCCTGGATAGAAAACTCTTCCCACAGTGCACTCTCCAACTTCCTTGGAGACTTCATTCAAAATGCCACTGTCTCAGCGAGGCCCCATCAGAAGCTCACCCTGTACCAGCTTCAATACTCCCCATCTGCCTTCTCTTTTTTTTTTATTTCCCGCATAATACTAATGACCATCACATACTATGTATTTTTCTTTTCATTGCCTATCTCAGATGTAAGCTCCATGAAAACAGGGAAGGTTGCTTTATTCATTACTATATCCTAGAGACTAGAGGAACATGGTAGTGACTCAATTTATTGAATACATGAAACAGAGCCTTCTCACCTGATAAAGAGACATGCTATTTACCTCCTTGCCCACTTCACTTTATTTTAGTAATCGTCCTATTAACTTTGTTCATAATGGTGTTCTGAAGACCCATAAGTTTATCCCCCACCCTACGTGCTTTATATCCCTATCTGCATTTTATAATGACATGGATGCATAATAGAGCCCAGTAAACAAATAGAGTGACACACAGAGTTGGTATAGATCTCATAAGGGATGTTTGGCAATGAATATTTCAAGTGAGTACTTCCTTAGCATCTAGCCAAAACTGCTCTATGTCACCATACCAATAACAGGGAGTTTGGTACTGTTAACTCTAGGAAAATAATCACTCTGATTGAAGCTGATAATAGATTTAAAATGAATTTACTTACTCTGAGAAAAGAAGCATGATTCATCATTTTAGTAACAATTATCTCCTATCAACTACACCCTAGTCAGCTCCATTTGGGCTTTGGCCTTTGACCTGGCAATCCATACAAGATGGAACAGCATTAAAACAATCAAAAGAAGATAAAGTTAAAAAAAGGAACTGCCATAATTTACTTCCATGTCTCATTACAAAATAAAGTTTCCATTTTAAAGTTAAATTTTACCCATAGCCATCTAACCCTTATTCATTTATGGCAAAAAGATACTTGCCAAAAAGATACTTGCTAACTTAAATTACTCTCTTTTCTGGTTCTGGTTTGATTTAAATTATGCTTAAAAGCCTCAAAACGTACTCATATTTCTCAGTGAGCACAAAGGAGAAATTTCATACTATGTTTTCCAGGTATTAGAATCCTTGTTAATATGATGAACTGGAAATATTTGGAAGGGGTCGATGAAGAGACTAGAGTATTAAGATCTCTTCTCTCCTGTTTATGAAAAGATACTGCACAGCTTACTTTCTTAGCTTTGACAGTTTGCCTTCAAATCCAATGATTATGCACTTCTCCTCTGTCCTTAAGAAAATGGAGACCTGATCAGAAAGCAAGGAAGAAATCCAGCAAGAGAAGGATTGATTAAAAGTGATAAGATATTTATCAACTCTAAAATTCCTGAAGAAGCACAACCAGACTTCTCCTCTAGATTAGGAGCCACTTGCTTCTCCAAATCTCAGGGAAGATCTAGTGCTGAAGAAACGAGGCACAAAGTAAACAATATTCAGCGATGGCTATTGTCTAAGTAGAATAAAAAACTACTGGTGAATCGTGTTATTTAACACAACAATGTGTGTCTTTTTCCCCCCTACATATAACACTTTGTAAATAGCTGTTTACAGTTTAGACCAATGACTGGTGCCTTACATACTCTTGAGAAGCCAGATTAAATTCAGCCCCTTCCAAGAGGTCTTCTCTGATGTTCCTCCAAACAGAAACAATCTCGCCCTCCTCGAACACATACACACCATATTTTTCTGTATCTTTCCACCTTGAGCTACATTCTACTACTTTTGGTCACTTCCATGTTATCCTAAGGTCACACGCAGAGTAATCAAAGGTCTCTCAAATAAATCAATGACATTCCTGAAGCAAACAAAAACAGGCGATATCTTGAGCTTTTATGTTATTCACTTCTTATTTAAATCAGGAATGAATACACAGCCAACAAGAGACTACCTTGAAAAGAGCAAATCACCAGTGACTACCTAATTTACAAATCCAGCTGCCTGTGTTCAAACTTCATCCCTCTTGACTCATGGATCATTCTCTTCTTTAGATCACCCCTCCTCCAGCTTCTGTCCTGTTTTAGCTCTCCTGCCAATCTGACCTATCACTGGTACCTGACTTCTGCCCACTTGAAGGTGCTCTCTAGACCTCACTCTTTCACAATGTGTATATCTTTACTGGAGTGGTCTCATTTAGCCCTAGAGCTTAAACCCCCATCCATACTCCCAATATCATATCCTAAATCCACCACTCAGCATGGATCTCCGTCCTGATTTTCAAATTTTTATTCCCAACTGCCTGTTATCCAGATGGCCCAAATGAGCTTTAAAAAAAGCAGAAAAAGCATTATCAATATGCACCCACTTAGGCATATTCCTTTTCCTGCCTTCCACACCTCTTTTAGCGGCAGCACAATTTATATGGTTGCTCAAACTAATTTATCTTCAGAATCATCTTATCTCCGACTCTTCAATTTCCTTCACCCCTCACCATCTGCTTGGTCCCCGTCAATTTCTCTCCTGAGATGTCTCACACCTGTTTCTTCCTTTAAGCCCACTGCCCCAGTCCCCTTATCCTGTCTCACCTACTCTATCACGACAGTCTCACTACAGTCTTCCTACCTATAAGTTCTTCCCCTTCCAGACTACGATCTTCCAGGCAAGGGTAATCTTCCTGAATTATTAATCTGATCATGGTACAAGCTCATGTATAAGCCTCTCTTGACTCTGCGCATCCGACAGGATGGACGCCAAATCCTTCACCCGGCCTTCCCCGTCCAGCCCGGCTCTGACTGCTTTGCTAGTTTTATCCCGTGTCAACCTACCTATGGCTGCACCGAGAGACCTGATCTTTATCTTCTGAACTATTAGTATGTCCTTCCCGGCTCCTGCCAACTAGCTAAGTGAATAAAGGGACTACAGGGAAAGGGTTATTTTAGTCATTTAAACTCTCAAAGAATCGCTTCTTGGCCTCTTGGCTAAGATCAAGTATAATCTCTTAAAGAAAAGTCTGGTTAAGAACTATTCCTGAATATCAAGTTATGATACTAAATTTACCTTTTTTGGTTGGTGTGCTGGTATTGATGAAAGAAAAATAGGCTTATTGGGTCATTAAACACCCACTATAAACGGTTGTCGCTGAGGTTTCTCTCTTAATTTTTTTAGTCGTTTTTCCTCTAGGTATTTCCGGAGCATTTGTCTTCGTTGATCACTTAGAAGAGAGACTTCGCTGATCCTAAGCAGGGGGGAAAATAGCATATAAAATGTTCAAATAAAAAGTTATCCAAATGTCTAATATGCCATTGTCTAACTTCAACAGCTGCTAAGCAATACTTTCAGTAACTTCGTATTGATTCCTTAGCACGCTAACCACACAAGTCATTTCAACCCCTATACTTTTAAAGTTTCTCTTCCTTTTGCCTTCTCTTGTTCACATATTAACAGCTTGTCATGTACTAGGCATGCATTACTTCACTTTTAAATTAATTAACTTCTATGATCACCCACCTCCAAGCTGACCTCCAACAATTCTCACCTCCTGGTAGTCACGCCCTTGTGTTGTCCCCTCCACACAGAATAGGGCTGAGCTGTGTCACCAAGAAAAGTGTGGGAATGATGGAGTGTGGCTTCCAAGACTGTATCATTAAAGACAGTGCAGCTTGGCCCTGCTCTCTCTCAGATCACTTGCGCTGGGGAAGTCAGTGGCCACGTGGAGCCTTAAGGAGACTCAAGCAGCCCTATGGAGACGCCACACGATGAAGAACTAAGGCCTCCTGCCAAAAGCCAGCATCCACTTGCCAGTCATGTGAGTGAGTCATCTTGGAAACAGCTCCTCCAGCCTCAGTCAAGCTTCAGAGGCATCCCTGGATGACACCTTGACTGCAACCTGCAGAACCACCCGGCTGAGCAGCACCCAAATTCCTGACCCACAAAAACTGTATGAAATAATAAATGCTTGTTGTTTTAAACCATTAAGTTTTGGGGTAACTAACACAATTTTTCCTTTGAGATTAAGGCTAGTTGTCAGATTCCTTACCTCTCACCTATGATTCTCAACTCAGGTTTCTACTATGTATTCTCATGTTTATTTAAACTTGTTTAAAAAATATGAGCAGCTACTATGTACCAGACATTTTTAGGAAGTAAGAATAAGAGAATTTCTGCCCCTGAAGGGCTCACAGTATCGTGGGGGAGATGAGCACAGTTTCAATTTGGTTTAGCATGGATTGAAGACTACAAGAATGCACAATTGAGAATCAGTATAAACCTGTCTGGGGAGGTCAGGAAAGGCTTGTCAGAAGAGTGAATACCAGAGAAGGGTTCTGAAGAATGAGAGTGCGTTTGCCCACTGGGTGAGGGTTTAAAATAATCCAGGGAGATGACTGCACAACTCAGTAAATTTACTTAAAAAAGGGCATTTACTTAAATGGGTGAATTTTATGGTATGCAAATTCTACCTGAATAAAGTTGTTTAACAGAAATAATCCAGGCAAAGAACAGAAGATGCGAAAGCTCAGATGATGAAATGGTTAATCATCGATGAAACCCCTATATCCTCAACTCCCCTGAAGTTCCCGTTCCCTTCATCTCTTGATTTAACCGAAACCTGGCTCTCCCCTGAAGACAACCTCCCCATATTGTCCTCTCAAGTGGTTTACTGATTTCTTCTCCCACAAAGGTCATATCACTGGGCCTGAAGCGGGCCAGGGGGGTGATCCCTCATTGCTGTTTCTCAATTATTTCTTCCTCTTCAGTAGAACAGCCCAGCTTTATATTTCACGTCATCAGACCATACTAGACAGTACCCTGACTTGCCATCTATAGATGGCAGGTTCTTCTCTCAGTATTTTACAATTTAGTAAATGGCCACTCCATTTTTTTAGTTGCTCAGGCCAAAACCCTTAGAACCAAACTGACTTTTCTTTATCAACCTACATCCACTCCATTAGGAAATCCTATTGGTTCAAACTTCAAAATATATCCAGAATGAAACCACCCAGGGTTGCCGTTCCCACTGTGGTCAACCATGAGCTAAATTATTGCAGTTGTCTCCCAGCTGGTCTCCTGGAGGCCATGCTGGTCACCCTACCATCCATAAGTGATGCTTTAAAACATAAAGCAGATTATAAACACACTAATCCAATAATGGCTTCTCATGTCACTCAGAGTAAAGCTCGTCTCCCCATAAAGAAGGCCCTCGGGGCTCTACGGGCACTGTCCCCCTTGTTCGTTCTTCTCTAGCCACGCTCACCTACTTGCTTCTCTGGAACATGCCAGGCCTACTGCCACCTCTAGACTTTCGCAAATGGAAAATGAAGGCTATTTTAACAGCATACTGACAGAGTTAGACTTTCCTTTGAGAGATTTTGGTCAAGGAACGGAGTATTTGAGAGGGCTAGAGTAGACGCAAGGAGCTGATATAGGCAGCAATATCACCTTCTCAGACAAAAAATGTCTAGCTCTTCCTTTAAAGGTCACCCTATATCATTCTATGGCCCAGTTTTTGTTTCCTCCCAACTCCTAAGACACGTTATTCCTTACTTTCTCCCCCTCAACTACCAACCCATTTCCTTTGACCTTCAAACATGCACCGATCACGTCATCTCAAAAACAAAAACAACCCTACAACACTTTTGTCCAATTCTTTTCTCTCATTTTCCTTTAGAATCACAAAAGTGACAAATCTGGAAGAAATATTTTAGCCCAAGCCTCTCTTTTGCAGAATCAATTAAGCTTGAATACGTTCAATATGTTGTACATGCTGCATATTTCACTGGTCCTGGAAAATGACAAAATTGAAGCAGTGAACATTTAAACAACTGGACACCTCATTTATCTACAAAACTTCTATTTTAATGTCCCTTATCAATTCATCTTGTCAACACTTATCTTATTCAAACTCCAGAAGTCAGAACTTTATTATCCGTACTGCCATATAGGAATCCTAAAGCGTTACAATACTCCACAAGTGAATGGAACTTTCACAGCCTTTACCTTAAATAGACAGTATTTAGTTGTAGAAAATACCAAGTTATTTAGAATGGGATTTCAAAACTCCATTCTTCTGGTAAGGTGTTTTTTATTTATTTTTTTTTAAAGATTTTATTTATTTATTTATTTTTCCTTTTTCTCCCCAAAGCCCCCCAGTACATAGTTGTATATTCTTCGTTGTGGGTCCTTCTAGTTGTGGCATGTGGGACGGCTGCCTCAGCGTGGTCTGATGAGCAGTGCCATGTCCGCGCCCAGGATTCGAACTAACGAAACACTGGGCCGCCTGCAGCAGAGCGCGCAAACTTAACCACTCGGCCACGGGGCCAGCCCCCCTGGTAAGGTGTTTTTTTTTTTTTTTTTTGATGTGGAAGATTGCCCCTGAGGTAACATCTGTTGCCAAATCTTCCTCTATTTTGTTTGCTGGACGCTGCCACAGGCTTGATGAGCACTATGTAGGTCCATGCCCAGGATCCGAACCCACAAACCCCGGGCCGCAGAAGCAGAGTATGTGAACCTAACCACCACACCACCCAGCTGGCCCCTGGTCAAGGATTTTTTAACCTCAGGTATTAAACCAACTTTTTTCCCCTCTTCAAAGCAGTTAAAACTACAATAGCTCTTTACTTACTTTGCCTCACACGCATCTCTTCTGGAATAGGCTCTTGAGATGCCTCCTCCAATTCAAGATTTCTACCTTCCAACGTTGGAGTGTCATTTTCATTCATATTTATCATATTTGCCTGCTTTCTGAGAGAGAAATCTCTCCTCAGCAATTTTAGCTCTAATCATCTCAATATTTAAATCCTTTCTCAGTTGACTGGCAAAATGTGATGCAGCCATCCTGCCAGGCAAAAGAAAGGTAGACAACTTATATAGATTTTCACATTATTTAAAAAATTAAGATTCCAGTTCACCTCCTGCCCCAACTCAGAGCATTCTGACATAAAAATTTTTCAGTACAAAATGGAATAAATATGTGACACTGCAAAGTGGGAAGAAAGCAAAAGATAGTACAGTCTATTTTGGGGTTCTACATAGGGCCTTGCTTGACAGATGAAGTGCAGCCCAGGAAGCGATGGGCCATGACACAAACAAGAGGCTCTAGGCTCACCGCACAGCATTACAAAGTGACAAGAGTGAAGGAAAGGAGAGGATAGGGAGAGTAAGCAAAGGACAGTATACAGAATCGTTTCCTAACCTTTCCCTGTGATGAAGGCAGGCAGCCTGGCAGTTTTTCTCAAGCCAAAAAACAAAACAAAACAAACACACGAGATGCCTATTAGACAGACAGGGATGATAAGCAGGCAGTTGGATATACAAGAGTGAGCAAAAGATGGGTTTTTAGAAGAATTACCATGGTCACACAGAAGGATAGCCATACAGTTTGCCATTTGAGGGCATAATGAAATTATTTTCGGCCATGTAAGAAATCACATTGTTTAGCTGGCACATACTCTTTTCTTAGAAAGATTCTTGAGAACGTGTTCAAGCCAAACAAGGGAGAAGGACAAGAAACAGGATGCCATGTGTTCCAGGAAATCCTTCATTCAAATGAGGAAAAGAATAAAGGAAAGTGGAAAGTCTAAGGGAGTCACCTATGCAGCTGGTATAGAAAACAACCAAGCCCAACGGGAGAAAGATGACTGATTCTCCAGAAGTGCTGCTGGCTCAAAAGAAAAAAAAAGAAAGAGAGAAAGAAAAAGGGGACGGTCTGCCAATAGGAAGATAAAAAGTTCTAAGCAAACTAGACTCTTCAACAACAAGAACAACTGAGACAGTCCACTAGAAAACTCCAAAGAAAAATCTGCACAAGAAATGCAACCCATTAAAATGTTACGATCAACAGAGTATACAAAAAATGAGAATTCTTCTGACTTGGATGCTAATAACACTCTCCTGTAAGAGCCCAGGGGAAGTGCCAAAGGACTCTACTTTTCAGTAAGCATGCTCCTCTACTATTTGACTTCCCACCTCCTGGAAGTATTAATGTGCTAAATGTTAAAGAAACAATAAACCATTAGTTACTTTAAAATACAGCGTAGCACTATACACCACAAAGAGAGACAGCCTGCATGCAAAAGCTTGAGTTAATAGCAAAGGCGTGTTTAATTGTCACCTAAACCAGCACAGGTGGTTAGTATCATCGCTGTTACACAGGTGAGGGAGAGAACTGCCCGCGCTGGCACAGCCAACAGGCGCTGGAGCTGGGATCTCAAGCCCCGCAGCCTGGCTCCTCACATCACTACATCCAAGTTCCCCTCTTGGCTGAGTGGAGTTTCTTCCAGCTTGAAAGTCTAGAATGCCTTCATCTTGCTTGCCTAGAGGTTCCCAACCAGGGCGGTTTTAGATGTCGCCGGCTCTGGGAGCAGCTAATGGAATTGAAGGTCGGGGCCAAGGATGCTAAGCATCGTCCCGCCCCAGAGGCCAATCACGGCCCAGTGGTGAAACGCTGACTGCTACATAGATTATGGCAACAAATATTTACTCTTCTGGAGGACGGAGGCATCGGCTGCGGGAAGGACAGGTGACTGGTCCTAGAGGAGCCTCCCCCGAGAGGAGTCCAGCTCGCCGCCGCCCACCTCAGACCCTTCCAGACCTTCTAGGAGGAGGCGAGCCAGCGCCCTTCCTCCAGCTCCCAGCACCCACCTCCCTGAGGCAGCCTGTAGCGTGAAACCTCAGTCAAACCCAAAGGAAAGAAACGCTCCGTATCTGGAGAGCCGCCGCTGCCGCCGCCTCGGAGCAGCGCCGCCTACACCTGAGCCGCCCAGAATCCGAACTTCCCACACCCAGCCTCTGATTGGAGGGCCTTTGAGCAACCCCGCGGGGAAAGGGGCCCGCCCCTTCTTTTTTTGACGAGGCTTGCGATTTCGTCCGTCCCTGCGCTATTCGAATTGATTGAAAGGTGAACGGACTGTTCAAAGGATGGGCGCGTCCGACGCGATTATGGCTGAGGATCGGGGACGGGGCGCTGGTGAGGCGGTGCGGTCCGTAAACCGCCTGGAGCTCCAGGGCCCCAGCATCCGAGGAAAGGTGAAAGCGCTCCTCGGAGCAGAAGGGACTCAGTGTTTGCAGGGCTTTTAATGTCCTTGTTTAGTCACACAAATCCAGCACAACTTATTGGAAGGTTTTCTTCACTTAATATTTTTTAAAAAGGGTTTACTACCCCAGAATTCTCCTTACATCGCTTAGCGTTACTTTCCAACATCGCCAGGCTTTTTTTTTTTCATCCGGTTTTTATTGAGGTAAAATTTAAATACCGTGGAAAGGATTGATCTTTTAGTGTGCGATTTCATGAGTTTTGCTAAACGTAAACAGCTGTGTAAGCACCACCCAATCGGAAAACAGCATTTCCATCACTGAGAGTTCCCTCATCCCCTTTCCAGGCGCCCACTGTTAGGCAGCCAACCTCTGCTCTGATTTCCATCACCACACACATAAAGGGGGTAGTCCTCTCCCAGGTGGCCCTTCTTTCTCTAACCATGCTTTCCAGATCCATCCCTACTGTTGCGTGATCAGGAGTTGGTTTTTATTGCTGAAAGGCATTCCATCGAATACTTTGTCTATCCATTCACCCATTGCTGGACATCTGGATTATTTCCATTTTTGGCTATTATGAATAAAGTTGTGTGGAAATTAATAAATAGAAACCTCACTAAATTGGAGTCTTGGGATCCAGAGGCGGAGCTTTCACACCCTACCTCCTAGCAGAGCCCAACAGGAAGAAGACAGACTTCTTCTTGACCAAGAAGCTCAGCCAATGAGAGACTATCACAACTCAGCTAGTGAAACGCTGCTACACCTCTGGACTCCTTGTTTACAATGGCCCTCCCAACTTCCTCTTCCGCCCAGAATAGAGTTTCTCCTCCATGCTGCTAGCGACTTGCACCTGGCTCGCCGTGGTTTCAGACTTTGAATTGCAATTCTTTCTTGGTTCCCCGTAAACCCATTTTTGCCGGAGAAACAACTGGCTGTCTGTTTAAGGTCAACAGTTGCTATAAACATTCTTGTACAAGTCTTTTTTGTGGGCATGTTTTATTTCTCTTGGGGAAATATAGATGTGGTATTTCTGGGTCATTCTGGGTATGCTTAACCTTATAGGAAATTGCCAAGCAGTTTTCCAAAAGAAAGCTGGCACATTGTTAGGAATGGAGAGGGTCATGGTGCAATGATAGAAGATTCTATTCACCAAGCTAGAGCAATTTGAAACATGTATGGATCTAATAAAATAGGCTCACAATTGATGAAGCAAAAATTTACAGAACTACAGAGAAAAAATTGATGAATCTGCCATTATCGTGAGTGATTCAACATACCTCTCTCAGCGCTGATTGACCAAACAGACACAATTCAGCAATGATATAAAGACGAGTCAACAAAAGAATTAAGCAACTTGACCAAATGAACCCTGACCCATGACAGAGACAATCCAGAGCTGATCCCTGCTTCCTGGGTCCCTCCCCAGAATCACCCAGCAGGGCCCACAACCTGAGGTGAGCCCCTCCCAGGTCACTGTGCCCAGACTCCCCAGGGTTCCCCTGGGAGGCCTCATGTTCTCCCTTGAAGCAGCAAGTAAATAAACCAAACTTTGCTTAACTGCAACTTGTGATACCAAACCTCTTAATCTCAAATTCGCGTGTCTGATGTACAGTAAGCCGAACACAGAGACATGCATGCCTGGAGGCAGAGAAAGATTTATTCAAATTGGCCAAAACAAGGGGGAGGAAAACAGGTTCTCTCAAAACCACCTTCACAAGAGAGGAAGGTGGGGGATTTCATAAGCTAAGGGGGTTGGCAGGAGGAGTTTCAAAGAAACAAAGGGGAAATCCGTGATGTTCCTTTCGCTCCAGATAAGCCCTTGGGCAATTTGACTTCTGGGTATCAAGGGCAGCTGGGGGCTGTTTATCTGGTGATTGTAACTTCATTGAAGGCATTCTTGGGGCTGCACTGGTGGTGTGGCAGTTAGGTTCATATGCTCCACTTCAGCAGCCCCGGGTTCATGGGTTCAGGTCATGAGCACGGACCTGTATGCCACTCATCAAGCCATGCTGTGGCGGTGCCCCATATACAAAATAGAGGAAGACTGGCACAGATGTTAGCTCAGGGACAATCTTCCTCACCAAAATAATAATAATAAAATTAAAAGTAACAACAATGAAGGCATTCTTTTTCTTCTGCAAAATAAGCTTATAAATCCTTGTTACCCTTGAGTCACCACTCAAGTTAAACAAAAAAAGCAGCAAATTGACAAGATTAATTTCCTTTCACCTACATCTGTGTTTGGAACAAGGTCAAAAGAATCGAATGTTTACAGTAACCCTCAGGTACCCAGCTTCAGATGTTCTTGGTGGTCTCCATCTGATGGGCTTTATCTGTAGACATCTTGAGATGGAATCTTGAAATCTTGAAATTGGATTACCAAATAGGAGCAAGAGAAATCATTATTGATTCAAGAAAAATTTATAATGTAGAGCGGAGATTAGTTTTAGAGTCTGACCACCTAGGGCTCTAGTTCTGGAGCTGCTCAATTTCTGTTCTCAGACTTCATTGATGTGAGTCATATCAACACCTACTTCATAAGTGATATGAGATTTTCACATATTGTGTATATGGGGTAGCCATTCTGGTTCAAAACTGATTTGGCTTGAACTAAGGAAGCTTGACTTACTGCCTATCAAACACACATTGTACATCTGCTTTAACTGTTAAAGAATGCATTCTCTTACAAGAATGCATACGTCCCCTCCTACAATGCCAGTCTCAGCCAGTATCCAGTGTCAGTAATTCCCTATTAGTAACACCCATATCAGCACTCTGAAGATAACTTCCCTTTCCTGGACATCAGGGTCAGGTTGACCTGCTAATTTTTAACTGAATACCTCTTTGAAACTTTGATGAGTATGTATCCTGGGCATGTTTAAGGTATGTTCTTTGTTCTAAAAAGCTATAAAACTGTACTGAAAACCATGCTTCTCTGGAACATTTTCTTCCTTTGTGGAAACTGCCTTCCCAGGTTATAATCCTCAACTTGGCTCAAGTAAAACTCAGCTTATCTCTCTAACCTATAGACTGGTTATGGGTTATTTTGCGTAGACATAAGGTTGTTGTGAGAATGAAATGAAATATCCTACCTAAAGATCATAGCATAGCAGCTGGAATACAGTAAGGACTTCAAAACCTGGTAGTTACTGTGAGCTGACCACAAAAGGGAAAAGTTAGAATGAGGCTCAAATCCTGCGGGCGCCCCTGTGTACTCCACCAGCCCCGTTCCTGGCAAGGCAGGGAGCAGGGCTTGGGTGGAGAACCGGACTTCATTACTTAATGAATCTATTTGACTGTAACAGTTAAAGCTGAAAGGAAGATAATGGGGCTCTAAATTCTCCACTGGAATTAAAGGAGGAAAGAATTACAATTAAAGGATTCTCCATTTCAAAAACCTGTTCTGTTTTCCCCAGTTTTAAAGATGCTCTCTAGAGCCAGCCTGATGTCCTAGCACTTCAAGTTCAGCGTGCTCCACTTCAGCAGCCTGGGTTCAGTTCCCGGGCACAGAACCAGACGACTCATTTGTCAGTAGCCATGCTATGGTGCTGGCACACTTAGAAGAACCAGAAGAACTTACAACTATACACAACTATGTACTGGGGACTTTGGGAGGAAAAAACGAAGAAAAAATGAGGAAGATTGGCAACAGACGCTAGCTTAGGGCAAATCTTCCCCTGCATAAATAAATAAATAAATAAATAAATAAAGATGCTCTCACTTTGTGTGTCTAATAAACTTTTAAGGCCTAATGGCTCCAGAGTCCATGTAAACCAAGCCTTGGATTAGCAGGGGCCCGAGATGAGTACAGGATAGTGGCAAAGAGTGTGGGCTTTGACTTGGGTTTTAATCTCTACCCTGCCACTGTTTTAAATCCAAAGGTTGAAGGCCATATATGGCCTTGGGCAAGAGGCGTAATCCTTCATAAACCTCAGTTTGATAACAATCTCTTCTCCATGGAGTTTTAAGATAAATTGTATTACAGTACCTGGCAAATAATAGATTTTCAATAAATGGTACTTTAAAATACTAATAATGACAACAACAGTAATAACAATATCCCTGGATCTACCATTAGAAATTATGAGCATTTTTAGGTAAAGTATTGAGACATCAAGTGCAAGACGTATTGCTATAAAAAATTAGTAAGAATGATAAAATTTAACATTAGTTGGCCACAAGTATAAACTGGTGGAGTCTTTCTAGAAAACAAATATAGAACTGTTTCCCAATCAGTCTTACATGTCTAAAGGATGAATAGGGTCTCACTTAATCCAGAACACTGTCAGCCATTGCTCTGAATCAGCATTTTCCCCCTTAAGTGTCCATTTGGAGACTTAAAGAAAGTAGAACTCATTCAAACTTTTCTTTCTTCATCCACTTATTGCTGCTTTCTTCCAGCAATAAGTAAAAGCTGTTGATGATTCTTCCCTCAGTAACTGTCTGAGAAAACATAGCAGAAATACAATAAATATGTTGATTGGCATTTTTATTATGTAGATGTTTTATATAAGGTGACAAATATTTTTCTTTTATGGTGCTTTAGAACTCATGAAATATGATTCAAAACACTTTAAAAAAATCTCTGTAAAATTTAAGCACACATCTCCAAAATCACCTCTGAAAATGTATAAATACAGAGTTGACAGACTGCAATTATTTACAAGTCACACACACATATTGACAAAGCCTGGGAGGAGCTGGGTGATCTGGCAAGATCGCATGAACCTTTCTTGTGTTTTAATTTCCACCAGCAGCGTAATAATGGTTTTTATACAAAAAATATAGTTTAAAAATTCCTGCAAATAGCTCAATCTAATTATGTCCCTGATGATCTAATTAAATGTTAAATTTTCAGTTATTAAAAACCCACATCTTTCTTGAAAAGAAAATGTTTTAATTAATTGCTGTATATTTTTTATGTTTTATATATGCTATATATTACAAATTAATCACTCTCTTCGTATTAGCTATTTAAGGTATTTCTAATTTTCCTATTATACATAATCCTTCAATTAACATCTTTTAAAATGTCAATTTTTGTTCAAGCTTCTCTTTTATGACTCAACATTAGATTTTTATTTCCCTGGTCTTTACAATGGAAGACAGGAATGGCACTCTTTTAAAAACTGAAAGAAGTAGAGATGCCTGTCAAACAATGCAAGATTTACACATTTCCAGCCCTTTCTGTCCTTCCCCACCACTGCCATCTCCACATAAGTGTGATCCCTTTCAGTGTGTCCAAGTTTCTGATAATTTCTTAGGAGACAACCCCAGACAGGGGAATTACTGAGTAACATAGAAATTATAGAAACATTAAAGGAAATTATTGGTGGCAAAAAAGAAAAAATCAAATCCTATATATAGGGAAATAAGAAACATTTACACCAAAGAAAACAAAGATAAAAAGAAAGTCAATGGAATGGGGTAATGCTTGCCATTAGTATGTCAGAGGGAAGTCTGGTATAGAGAACTGCTGATAAATTTCTTCGGACAGTAACTAGGATGCAGTGGATGAATAAATATTGGCAGAGGAGAAAAACAAGATCTGGAGGTCAAGGAACTTGCCCACCTTCTGAAGGAAAGTAGAGTGTGAAGAGGGCGCTGAGTCTGTGTGCTTGACTGTGCCGTCTTGCCCTCTCTCTTATTAAGGATGATGTGTATTTTGTACGCAAAGTTTAGATCTCAGGAATAAACATATAGTGTGATGTGCACTGATAGAGAATATATGCAGGAAATGGGATGGAATGGAGCAGGGTGCTGGAATATATCTTTAAAGTGGTTTTACTATACCAGAGGACATGATTGTTTTTGAGACTCTGATAAAGAAATATTTTGAATGATTTCTTCTTTTGAAAGACGGCATGCTCATTACCATTGCCTTGTCACTCTTGCTAAGTTTTGTTAGTGTTTCCTTCTAGTCGTTTCCCAAGTATTTCTTTTTGGCTAAATTATTTGTTTATCTGTATAAAGCTAAGGGGGTTTGTTTTTCGGTGTGGATTTTTTAGCAGGTCTTCCTAATACGGGAAGGAATTTAATAGTGAATTTTTAAAGTAAAGGCCTAGTGCCCATAGGCATATTTTAATGTGTGAATTCTTTATCAAATATGTCATAAATATTGAGGAGGCAGTGTGTTAAAATAGTCTTATTTATTTATTTAATTTTTTAAAATATTTTTTAAAATTTTTATTGAGTTAATGATGGGTTACAGTCTTGTGAAATTTCAGTTGTACATCATTGTCTGTCAGTCGTGTTGTAGGTGCACCCCTTCACCCTTTGAGCCCACCCCCCACCCCCCTTTCCCCTGGTAGCCACTAATCTGTTCTCTTTGTCCACATGTTTAAATTCCTCATAGGAGTGGAGTCATACAGAGATTGTCCTTCTCTATCTGGCTTATTTCACTTAACATAATTCCCTCAAGCTCCATCCATGTTGTTGCAAATGGGACGATTTTGTTCTGTTTTATGGCTGAGTAGTATTCCATTGCATATACATACCACAACTTCTTTATCCATGGAAGCACTTAGGTTGTTTCCATGTCTTGGCTATTGTAAATAATGCTGCAATAAACATTGGGGTGCACAGGACTTTTGGAATTGCTGACTTCAAGCTCTTTGAAGAGATACCCAGTAGTGGGATAGCTGGGTCCTATGGTAGTTCACCATTCCCTTTCCACTTAGACTACTGACAACTATCTTATTGAGGAAAAATGGAATTAAGATTACTATCAGTGTGCTCATTATATTTTTAAAAAATAAGTCTATCAAATCTTTGTCTAGGATTAACTTTTATTAATTGATTTGCATTCAAGTGATTAGGATGATTACAAATAATTATCCAGTCAACTCTTAAAATTTTAATAACATTCCTCTCTTTGGGCATGCTTGGAAAATCTGTCCCTGAATCAAAATTACAAAATATCTACAAAATTTTCACCACAGAACTTTTACAATTAATTATCCATTCCATTTTCACTATTATAGCTTATCCTAAAGAATTAAGTAAATGCGTATTACTTCACTCCTGCACACCCTTTAAACGCAGCTAACAGACACTGAATAAACCAGCTCATCCCCGGCGGGATCCAGAGTTACTTGCCCCACGTGCTGTCCCCAGGCTGCAGCCGCCTGAGGGGACTCGCCCGGGCCCCCGCCCTCAGAGCTCACACCCGCCGTGCGCTCTCGCCCCGGGGCCGCCCCGCCGACCTCCCGCGCGGCTCTGCGCGCACAGGCCGGACGCTCGGAGCCGGCGCCGGGCCGCCCTGCTCGGCCTCCTGGACGCAGCGCCGCCTCTGGACCGAGCACGCGCACCAGCGGCCTCCGCGCAGGCTCCGTGCCCGCGCACGCGCCCTCGCGTCGCGCTCCTGGCTGAGAGACCTGCGCTCGGGGCCGGGCTCCGGGCGGTTCTCGCGGTGCCGTTCCACCGGGACTTCCGCGCTTCGGTGGCCTTTCTGACGAGCCGCCGCGCCCAGAGATGTTCAGGTTGGAGCGACACTTCCCAGACGGCAGCGGTCACGCCAGCTCTTCGGCTTCCATTCCGTTTTCGCGCGGTTCTCCCTCTTCGCAAGGTGAGTGGAGCTCATTTGTGGATGTGTTAGCACAGGATGCGGGAATCCTGTGAAGCGAGTCAATTCGGAGCCCGACGTGAACCAGGAGGGGTGGCGGCGGAAGCGCTCACAGCCTGGAGGCCCGTAGTAGGGACGCCAGTCCTCACGGGACTCTCGGGCCTGAACGGCAGAGGACGGTGTGTGTCTGTGGGGACAGACGGGCAGCGTGTGGCGGGGTGTGTGTGAGAGACGCGAGCGAGCGGTGGGATGCGCCTCCGTGCCGTGGGTGTGGCTGCGAGGCTGTGACAGGTGCGTGGCTGTGCTGGGGTGACGGGGATTTGGTGCATGTCCTTCACCTGTGCGGGTGTGATGGCTGTGGCTCTGTGGCGTCACTGTCTGGTGGCTCTGGGCTCCCTGGTGTTCCTCCTCTTCTCTCCTCACAGCTGCTTGGCTGCAAGAGGGAAGTAGGATCTTGAGCCCTAAAGGAAGATTTCCAGCCAGGGGGCACCGAGGTTAGTTTGGGAAAGCCTGGGGAGTTCTCTACTTGGGAGCTCTGAGGGGCGGCTACTGTCTCAGAGCCTCGGGGTTCCCAGAGCTCGGACCCCAGGAACGTGCTGTAAACCTATTCCCGTCGTCCAGGCTCTGTCCTCTTTTCCATCTGTTTATGTGTATGAGCAGGGCGGGTGTGGACCTGGAGAGTGTCGTGTAAGGGAGTCATTCTGTGCCCCAAGAACAGCCTGGTGCCTCCTGACTTCCTCCTCAGTCCTGCCATTCCCAAAAGAAGAACCTTGATGAGGGGAAAGAATTGGTTTACACACAAAAGTCAACATTGAGGATAGTTTTTTTTATATAAAATCATTGATTTTAACTTATTGGTATAAGAAAAACTTAACAAAACTTTGCAATAATATCTGATTTTAGTTGTCTTCCCCAAAACATTTCCAAATACTGATTGAAATAGAAGAAAATAAGGAATCATTTTATTTACCCACGTCTTTCTTTGCTGCTTCAGGGCACTGAGAGTCTTACTGATGTTCTCACTTATGAGACGCTTGATCACATCAGCTTCTTTGGGCAGGTTGTGATTCACAAATGTCTCTTTGATTCTGCTGCATTTCGGTGGGAGGGAAATTTCCTCCTCCTCTTTTCTAGAAACTTTTGATTTATGAATTAAAAATGCATTCTCAAGCAAAAGTCCTGATTTTTTTTCCCTTTGTTTTGTGAGCATTATCAGAGCAGGGCTGATAAGCACAATTTTAATCTAAGAATAATTGTTTCTTTTATAATACCCAATTAGAGGGCATGCAATGTTCTTCAGTAAAAATATCTAACATATTTATATAGATTACAACATGTTATTAAGTTTTTATGTAGATTATATTTCTCCAAGATATTCATGCTTAGTAAGGGATCTTCACACTCTTAGTGTTACTGATGAACAACCCAAGACATTAAAATGCCATGAACTCTAAGAGCAGTTACATTTAGAAAATCTGAGAACAGAATCTGTGTCTTAAGTTTCAACTGGATACCGTTCCCCAGTTATGAGTGCGTATTTTACACTGGGACCAGTATCATCCTGAATAATAATGCTGTACCTGCCATCATATAGCAGAACCAAGTTAATTAACCTGTTCCGTTAGATTTTTGTGTTTCTAGTTTTGGCTGTCATAAGCTAAGTATTGAACATACTTGTACATGAATTTCTTTATCTCAGTATTTTCTTAAGAAATGTCTAGAACTAGAATTTGGGGTCAAATAATCAGATTTTTAGTAAGTGCTTATGATATGCCAGACCATGCCATCTTAGTATTCGGGGTGATAAAAAGACTCAAATGACATAGTTGACACTTTTACGTTCCTTCTGGTATGTAAGGTAAACCCTGAATAGGAATAGATGCATCGAAGGCCACTAGGGAGATTCAGATAATGTGACTTGGTGTTTTATAAGGCAGTGATGTCATTCTGACTGCAGTCACCACTGTCGGGTTGTGATTAAACTCTGATGACCTATGAGAGCACCATGATGGTAAGGAATTTATGTTGCAAATTTTTATGTTGCTTTTTAAGTTGAGATAGATTCATGATCATAAAATTCACCTTTTGTTTTTTGTTTTTTGGTGAGGAAGATTGGCCCTGAGCTAACACCTGTTGCCAGTCTTCCTCTTTTTGCTTGAGGAAGAGTGGCCCTGAGCAAACATCTGTGCACGCCTTCCTCTATTGTGTATGTGGGGTGCCACCACAGCATGACTTGTTGAGTGGCGTAGGTCCATGCCTGGGATCCAAACGTGTGAACCTGGGCCAACAAAGCAAAGTGTGCTGAACTTGACCACTATGCCACTGGGCCAGCTCCAAAATTCACCTTGTAAAAATGTACTCAAAAGAAAACGTTTTACTATATTCACAAGCTTGTAAAAATCAGTACCACTATCTAATTTCAAAACATTTTATCACCTTAGTAAGAAACCCTGGCCTTGTTAGCTGTCACTTCCTATCCCTCGTCCTCCCATACTAAACCACTAACCTGGCTTCTGTCTCCATGGATTTGCTGACTCTTGAAATTCAGTCTACATGGAATCATGCAGTATGTGTCCTTTTATGTCTAGCTCCTTTCACTTAGCATGAGGTTTTCAAAGTTCGTCCATGTGGTAGATAAGCACATCATTCTTTTACTTTACTTTGGAAAGTATACATGGCATTACATTTGCCATTTTAACCACTTTTCAGTGTACAGTTCTGTGACAGTAAGCACATTCACATTATTGTGCGACCATCAGCACCATCCACTTCCAGGACTTTTTCATCTTCGACTGAAACTCTGTCCCATTAAACACTTAACTCCCCATTCCCCTCTCCTCCCATTCCTGGCAGCCACCATTCTCCTTTCTGTCTCTGAATTTGACTTCTCTAGGACCCTCATAGTAGAGCAATCGTGCAAAATTGATACTTTCATGACTAGCTCATTTTACTTAGCGCAGTGTCCTCAAGGTCCTCCATGAGGAGTCGGTATCAAAATAGCCTTCAGTTTTATGTCTGCTTAATATTCCCTTATATCCATAAACGACATTTTCCTCATCCATCTGTTGATGGACATTTGGGTTGCTCTCAGTTTTTGGCTGTGACAAATGTGAACATTTGTGTACTAGTTTTTGTGTGAATGCATATTTCCATTCTCTTGGGTATATAGCTAAGGGCAGAAGTGCTGGGTCACACGGTAACTCCTACATTACATTTTATTCTGATGATGGTGGTTGCTGAGTGAGACTGATGGGATAAGATAATTGAGCAGCTTTCTGGAGGACGTGATTAACAGGGTGGGAAAGGATTCCGTAAGAAAACTTGCAGAAGGATGTAGCGCTGAGACCAGCAACAATACATGTTAGCTACACTCAGGGACCTCACCATCTGTCTAGACAGTCATCCAACAATGAGCATGCCTAGAAACCTGAGAGGAGATTGTGTCACTGGTAACTGAAGGAATCAAAAACCACTTAGTAAAACAACCCAAATTTAGTACATTTCCCCAAGACCAAGTAAACTCTGTTTAGAAGAATGAACTTTCCACATTTTGGAAAACAGCTTCCACTTAACACACAGCAAATGTTCACATGCACAGATATTTTAAGAAATGGCCATTGAATCAGCAAGTTAAGATATACTTAAACAAACAAAATCCCCATCAGGAGCAAAAGATAAGCACTGTTAATCAGTGAATGTACAACATTCTAGATCTTTTTCTGTCTATTGAAGTCTGATGATTTTTCAGTCATTTGATATTGAGATACACATATGTTCTTCAAATGGTATCATATTGCACCTATAGTTTTATAACCTGATTTTTCTACTGACAGTATTTCTGGAATGTTTTCCATGTTCACAATATTTTTCCTGACTTCACGTTTACTACATGGATATGTCGTAATGTGTTTAACCAGTCAGTTTTTCTGGAATTGGAATATTGAATACTTCCTGACCAGTTCTATGTCTTTTCTAACCTGTTCAACCTCACCTGACCCCAAGGCCATGAGGTAAGGTGTGGCTGGATGGCGTGGCTCCTTTTCAGTCCTGGAAGGTGTGAATGGAGGGAGGAGGACCTGTTCAGGGCAGCGCTGACCAGCCTAGCCTCACGTGCAGGGCTGCTTCCCCAAAGTGGAGGACAGGCCAGAAAACTGTCTGCTGAATTGTTTGGGTTTCCTGGGGGTTAGGGAAAGAGTTTGGGTTTATCTACAATCCTTCTAATCTTTTCATATTGTTGTGTTTGTTTGGTTAGCGGTATTATGCAAAATGGAATGGAGGAGCCAAATGTTACTTCCTTTCATGGTAACCCTGAATTATGCTTGCTCTCATGGTCTCTTTTTCCTTACCCAGCTCTGGATTCCCTTTGTTCTTTCCCAGTAGAGGAATCCCAAGGAGGACTGATCAGTTTTGGCAGGTGCAAAACCATGGTATGTGTAAGTTAGTGTTTCCTTCTCGTTAAAATAGTGAGACGTAAATGTTTTCATTAATTGTTCTGAAGCGTCCTACCCAAAGAACCCCATGTGATTATGTGCTTCCCAGTTCCTCCCATTCCAGTGAACTGAACAATGGTTCCAAATAACCTAGTCCTCCTTATGTGGCCCAGTCTTTTCCAGCCAGTGTTTATGCATTCACTGACCAGGTTATTCTCTCCTACGTGCTCAACTTAGTCATATTAAGAGCTATAATGGAGGAATGAAGAAATTAAGTCCTGTCAAGAAATGATTTGAGCTTCCCGTGTCAGGACTGTAGTTGGATGAGAGATGGAGATCCCATTTGGCCAAGCAGGGAAAGACCCTGACATTCTCACAGACATGAGTTTTCTAGATACACATGATAAAACCCAGCAATGAACGGTCTCTGGAGGCTAAGATCCAATGCACTGTGAGGTTTTTGGAATTGAATAGCAATATGATTTAGGACTTGAAAATATATGGATCATGGTCCTTTGTAAGGGATTCCTGAATGAGAAATATGACTATTTTATTGCTGACTGGGATGTGATGAAATTGAATGACTTTGATATAATTCTGGATCATCCTACATTAGTATCCTCTAACTCATGAACCAGAAAAGTTCTCAGTGAGGGATTGTTAGTGTCCATAAAAGAGAATAAAATCATAAGTCTTAAATTAACAGAGAGCAAGAATAGAAAAGACCTTAGATATGTTGTCTAACAATGTATATAATCATAATCATCTAAACATGTTTAATTCTATTATAACCATAAATTAGAGTGCTATGCAGCCATTCAAAATATTAGTCAAAATAAGGAAACTACATATGATAGCATTTAACAAAGAATTTCAGTATTTAAGATATTCTTTCGTTCTTTTTTATATGCTGTTTTTCTATCTGTTATGACAAACTCTAAGTTTCAATTGGAGAATTTTATCCTTTTACATTTAACGTAATTATTGACAGTTAGTTTAGGTCATCCATTTTACTGTATGTTTTCTTTTTTTCCATTTGGCTTTTGTTCCCCTTTCTCTTTTTTTCTTCTTTGGGATTAATAATAATTATTTAAAATTCCATTTTAACTTGATTTTCTATATGTGCCTATTTTTAGTGGTCACTGTCTGTATCTATATACATGTATATATCTATATATATATATAATTATTTTACTGAGTCATATTGGCTTTCAACCTTGTATACATTTCAAGTGTCTATCATAATATTTCAGTTTCTCTTTAGACTGCATTGTGTTCATCACCAATAATTCAGTTTTTATTCGTCACCATACATATGTGGCTTTACCATTTCATCCTCCCTCATCCCTTTTTCCTCTGGTAACCACTAATGTATTCTCATCTATGTGTTTGCTTATATTCCACATAGGAGTGAAATCATAGAGTATTCCTTTCTCTGTCTTACTTGTTTGGCTCAGGATCCATCCATGTTGTCTCAAATGGGATGAGTTTGTCTGTTTTGATGGGTGAGTAGTATTCCATTGTATATATATACAACACCTTCTTCTCCATTTGTCCCTTGATGGGCATCTAGGTTGCTTCCACATCTTGCCTATTGTGAATAATGCTGTGGTGAGCATACGGGTGCATATATCTTTTTGAATTAGTGATTTCATGTTCTTTTGATAAATACCCAGTAGTGGGATGGCTGGATCATACAGTATTTCTATTTTTAAGTTTTTGAGAAATTTGCATACTGTTTTCCATAGTGGCTGCACCCGTTTGCATTCCCACCACCAGTTTATGAGCATTCCCTTTACTCCACATCCTCTCCAACATTTGTTATTTTTGGCTTGGTAATTATAGCCATTTGACGGGTGTGAGGTGATACCTCATTGTCATTTTGATTTGCATTTTCCTGATGATTAGTGATGTCGAACATCTTTTCATGTGCCTGTTGGCCATCTGGATATCTTCGTGAAAAATGTCTGTTCATATCCTCTGTCCATTTTTTTGATTGGATTATTCTTTTTTTGTTATTGAGTTGTATGAGTTCTTTATATATTTTGGAAAGTAATGCCTTGTCAGCTGTATGATTTGCAAATATTTTCTTCCCATTGGTAGGTTGTCTTTTCATTTTGATGATGGTTTCCTTTGCCTTGAGGAAGCTCTTTAGTCTGATGTAGTCCCATTTCTTTATTTTGTCTTTTGATTCCCTTGCCTGTGGAGACATGGTATTCAGAAAGATACTACTAAGACCTACGTCAAATCTGTACTGCCTATATGTTCTTCTAAGAGTGTTATGGTTTCAGGTCTTACATTCAAGTCTTTAATCCATTTAGAGTTAATTTTTTTGTATCATGTGAGACAATGATCTACGTTCATTCTTTTGCATGTGGCTCTCCAATTTTCTCAACACTGTTAATTGAAGAGACTTTCCTTTCTTCATTGTGTGTTCTTGCCTGCTTTGTTGAAGATTAGCTGTCCCTTGAAGTGTGGTTTTACTTCTGGGCTTTCAATTCTGTTCCATTGATCTGTATATCTGGGTTTATTATGTGAGTACCATGCTGTTTTGACTACTACAGCTTTGTAGTATATTTTGAGTTCAGGGAGCATGATGCGTCCAAGTGTTTTTTTTTCCCCCCTCAGGATTGCTTTGGCTATTCAGTGTCATTTGTTTTTCCGTATAAATTTTAAGATTCTTTTTTCTCTTTTCATGAAGAATGTCATTGGTATTCCATTCGGGTTTGAATTAAGTCTGTAGATTGGTCTGTAGATCAATCTGTAGATTGATTTAGGTAATATGGACATTTCAACTGTGTTTATTCTTACAATACATGAGCATGGAATATCTTTCCATTTGTCTTCTTTCATTTGTTTCATTAACGTCATAGTTTTTGGTGTATATGACATTCACCTCCTTGGTTAAATTTATTCCAGGTATTTTATTCTTTTTTGTTGCAGTTGTAAGTGGGATTATAGTCTTGACTTATCTTTCTGCTGGTCCATTATTAATGTATAGGAATGCAAGTGATTTTGTGTGTGTGAGGAAGACTGGCCTTGAGATAACATCTTTTGCCAATCTTACTCTTTAATTTTCTCCCCAAAGCCCCAGTACATAGTTGTATATCATTCTAGTTCTTTCATTTGGGATGCCACCACAGCATGGCCTGATGAGCGGTGTGTAGGTCCATGCCCAGGATCCAAACTGGCGAACCACAGGCCACTGTAGTGGAATAAAATGCAAATGATTTTTGAATGTTGATTTTGTACTCTGCAGCTTTACTGTATTCGTTGATTATTTCTAATGGTTTTTTGTTGGATTCTTTACAGTTTTCCATATATAGAATCATGTCAACCACAAATAGTGACAGTTTTAATTCTTCCTTTCCTTTTTGGATACCTGTTATTTCTTTTTCTTGCCAAACTGCTTTGGCTAAAATTTCCAGTACTGTGTTGAAGAAGAGTGGCAAGAGTGGGCACCCTTGTCTTGTTCCTGTTCTCAGAGGAATGGTTTTCACAAGGCGGACTTGAAAGCTTTGCTCCTGTCTCCTTGCCAGTCAATCTCACAATAAAGCTCTTTCTTTTCTCCAAAGCCGGTGCCATACTGTTGGCTTTTCTGTGTGTCAAGCATCAAACCCTTGCTTGATAACAACACTATTCCATCATAAAAATGAATGAAATCTTGCCATGTTCAACAACATGGATAGACCTTGAGGGTATTAAGCTAAATAAAATAAATCAGTCAGAGAAAGACAAGTATTGTATGCTTTCACTTATATATGGAATATAATAAACAAAGCAAAACTCACAGACACAGAGAAAAGATTGGTGGTTGCCAGAGGAGTGGTGGATTAGGGGGTGGGAAAAAATGGCTGAAAGGAGTCAAGAAGTGCAAACTTCCAATTACAATATAAATGAATCAAGGGGATGTAATGTACAACATGGTCACTACAGTGAGTAATATTGTATTGAATCTTTGAAAGTTGTTAAGAGAGTAAATCTTAAAAGTTCTCTTCATTAGAAAAAAATGTAACTTTCAATAGTGACAGATGCTAACTAGACTTCATGCAGTCATTGCATGATGTATACAAATATTGAATTATTATGTTGTGTACCTGAAATTAATCTAATATTTTATGTCAGCTATACCCCAATAAAAAATAAAAATATGGGCAAGCCACATAATATAGTGGTTAAGCTTGCACGCTCTGCTTCTGTGGCCCAGGGTTTCATTGGTTTGGATCCTGGGCATGGACCTAGCACCACTCATCAAACCATGCTGAGTTGATGTCCCACATAGCAGAACTAGAAGGATCTACAACTAGAATATAGAACTATGACCTAGGGAGCTTTGGTGAGAAGAAGGGAAAAAAAAAAAGAGTGGCAACAGATGTTAGCTCAGGGTCAATCTTTGTAAAAACAATTTTAAAAATAAATAAAAAGAAAGCAAAAAACTACACAACAAAATCTCTGATTAATATATATGTAAGGATTTGCAACAAAATACCAGCAAACAAAAAATAATAGAAAAATAAAGAGGCCATACATCATGAAGAAGTGAAATTTATTCCTAGAATGTAAGGATGTTTCCCTTTAAGTAAAGAAATAAATGTGATACATCACATTGATAGAATTAAAGTTTAAAGAGATATGATTAGCTCAATAGATGTGGAAAACACTTTTGGCAAATTCAACATCATTTCATAATGTATGATCACAACAAATTTGTGATAGAATAAGCATATCTCAAAATAATAAAGGCCATATATGACAAGACACAGCCAACAATATATACAGCAGTGAAAAGTTTAAAATTTTCTCTCCAAGATCAGGAACAAGATAAGGATGTTACTCTCACCACTCTTATTCAACATAGTACTGGACATCCTAGTCAGAGCAATTAGACAAGAAAAAGAAATAAAATACGTTCAAACCAGGAAGGAAGAAGTAAAGCAGTCCCCATTCAAAGCATGCTATCTTATGTAGAGACCCATGAAGACCCCACCAAAAACTGTTAGAAGGAATAGACAAATTCAGTTAAGTTTTAGAACACCAAATCCACATATAAGGATCAGTTCTATGCCTACACACCAAAAATGAGCAATATAAGTAAGAAATAAAGAAAATACTATCTTTACAGTAGCATCAAAAACAATAAAGTACTCAAGAATAAAGTTAACCAAGGAAGTGAGATTTCTATCCAAATAGAACCAGAAGACATTAATGAAATAAAGTGAAAAGACACAAATAAATAGAAAGATTGTCCTTGTTCATGGATTGAACAATCTAATATTGTTAAAATCTCCATACTACCTAAAGCTGTCTATGGATTCTATGCAATTGCTATCAAAATTCCAATGCTACTTTTCACAGAAATATTTTTAAAAATCCTCAAATTTTTATGGAATCACAGAAGACCCTGAATAACCAAAGAAATCCTCAGAAAAAAACAACACAGCAAAGCTGGAGGCATCACACTTTCTGATTTCAAATTTGATTACAAAACTATAGTAATTAAAACAATATGGTACTGGAATATAAAGAACCACGAAGACCAGTGAAACAGAATCAAGAATGCAGAAATAAACCCATGTATATAAGGGCAACCAGTATTTAACAATAGAGCCGAGAATACTTGTTTAAGAAAGGATAGTGTCTTTAATAAATGGAGCAGGAAAAACTGGATATCCATATACATTAGAAAGAAATTGAACTCCTATCTCACACAATTAAAACAAATAATTTTAAGTGTATTAAAGACCACATAGGACTTGAAACCATAGAACTCCCAGGAGAATGAGTAGGAAAAAAATGTCTTTGACATGCATCCTGGCAATGAATTTTTGGATATGACACCAAAATCACAAGCCACAAAAGAAAAGATAAACAGATAGGGCAAATCAAGCTAAAAATATTCTGCATGGGAAAACAAACAATCAACAGAATGAAAAGACAACCTGCCAATTGGGAGAAGATATTTGCAAATCATATATTGATAAGGGGTTAATATCCAAAACATGTTTAGAACACATACAACTCAAAAATACAAAAACAACTGATTAAAAAATGATCAGAGGATCTGAACAGATGTTTTTGCAAAGAAGAGATACAGATGGCCAACAGGCACATGAAACAATGTTCAAGATCACTAATTAGGCAAATACAAATCAAAACCACAATGAGATATCACTTCCCACCTGTCGGAATCACTATTATTAAAAAAGGCAAAAAAAGCCCAACAGAAAATGAAAAGTAACAAGTATTGGAGAGGATGTGGAAAAAAGGGGCTTCTTGTATTCTGCTTGTGGGAATGTAAAATGGTGCAGCCACTGTGGAGACCAGTATGGAAATTCCTCAAAAAATTTAATCTACCATATGATCTAGCTCTTTCACTTCTGGCTGTTTATTGAAAGAAAGCAAAAACATTAATTCAAAAATATATATACACCACTATGTCTGTTGCAACATTATTCACAGTAGTCAAGACTTGGAAATAATCTAAGTGTCCATCAATGATCGAATGGATAAAAATCGTGTTGTTTGTATGTACAATGGAATACTACTCATCCATAAGAAAGATGAAATATTGCAATTTTCAATATGGATAGACCTCGAGGGTATTATGCTAAGTAAAAACAACTCAGACAGAGAAAGACAAATACTATACGATTTCACTCACGTGTGGATGATAAAAAAGCAAACACATAGAGAGAACAAAGTGGTGGTTACCAGAGGGGAAATCAGATTGGGGTAGGGCAAATGGGGTAAACAGGGACACTTGTACCATAAGGGAGGGAATTAGATTTTTGGTGGTGAACATGATGTAGACCGTGCAGAAGTTGAAATATAGTGATGTACTCCTGAAATGTATACAATATTATAAACCAATGTTACCTCAACAAACTTTAAAAAATTACCTGAAGAGGCAATTTTGGTGAAGTCCTAAAAATGCCTACACCTGACTCTAATACAGGACCACAGCCTTTTTACTCAAAGACTGGTCCACAGATTAGGATCTTCAGTATCATCACCCAGGAGCTTCTTAGAAATTGAGAGTCTCTTGGGCCGAGGGAGACCTACTGAATCAGAATCTGCATTTGAACTAGGTTCCTTGGCGACTCTCATGCATATTGAAGTCACAGAAGTGCTGGTCTTGAATGAGTTTTCTCACCTTCTCACTGTTGACATTTGGGGCTGGATAATTGTGTTGTGTGTTGTCTGTGCATTTCAGGTGACTAGCAGTACTCCTTCAACATGGCCAAGTGTCTCTGGGGCAAAATCACCTCTGATTGAGAACCAATGGGCTGATGTTTCAGAACTGAAAGCATTCTGACAGAATTCCAATCAAGACCCCATGTCTTACTTGTAAATTTGCACGGATCACTAAATCTCTCTGAGCACCATTTCTGCAATATAGGGTGGAGTTCATAAACATACTATCTCATAGAACAGACTTTTGTAAAAATTAAATAGGAAAGACCCTATAAGGTGGTAAGTTTGGATAATTTGGCATAAAATGATCTAAATAGATATCTTGTAATTAGCAAATGTTTCATAATGAAGGATGACATATCAGCTCTTAACTTGTGATATAAATAGGAATTGCAAGTTGTTTTGGCAAATGTATCAGGAAGGCAAGGAATTTTGTGCCCAAGATTTTATATTAAAGGAACAGAATTCTCTCATGTTCTGAAGAATGGACTAGCGATTTTCTGGAGATATGAGGGACAGTGTTCCCACCACGAGTTAATGTTTGAAGATCCTATGGACCTAAACCAGAGGTTTCTCAGTCTTAAACTTTTGACAAAATTTAAGCTCAGGGTTTTGATGAAGGGCTGATAGGTTGGACCTCTGGAAAGCAGGAGAGTTTATGTAGAGGGAGTAACAAGAACTGGATTCACTTGATTTCTAAGCTCGTCTCTTGGAAACAGAATCAGTAGGAAAACTTTTAATTCTGTCCTGATCACTGTCAGGCAAGGAAATCATGTATTTAGAGGTTGGAGTAATAAGAGGGAAATGTGCCTAATGAACAGATATAGGGAGCTCAATTCCCCACTGCTGCAGTCCCTCAGCATGTGCAACCTTGGACTGGATGGGAGATGGTTGTTCTTTTGGAGTCCTACATCTGGCTCATGGACCAATATTTGACTGCTCCCTGGTGTCTTGTTGGGTGAAACTTCAATCTCCATAATCAACCATCCAGGGAGAAATTTTTTTTTCAACCTGGAGACTTTCCTCTCAGAGATTCCATCCAGGTGAGTCTGAGAGTGTTGTAGACACTGTAGGAGAGAGTCAGAGAGAACGAAAGCCAAGAATATTTCCCTGAGCTCAACTGAGAGTCAATCCTGCCTAACACAGAGCTCAGAGATCACTGGGGTTGTTTGCTTGCTGTATTAATTAATTAATATATTTATTTATGATGCTGAAATGAAAAGCGAGCAATGAATCTAGCAACACAGGTGTCAATGTTGAAATTAAATGATAGTAACAGAAGGTCAATAAAAAGGGGAAATGAGAAGCGTGAAGTCATTTTAGTAAACGTAGAACATAAATCAAAGGATATTTGCAATTAAAAAAAGTGGGCAAATAGCATATTAGCTGAAGAGTGATGTACAGGCAAGTGAGGTGATTTCTTTTTATTTTTTATTTCTTTTTCTTTTTATTTTTTTCACAGTAGAATTATGTATATTTCTAGCAACATTATTTCTGTGTGAATTTCCATGCCATAAATTTGAGTACTCATTCCATTCAAAATAGTTTGCCAAGCTTTTAAATCAGTGGGTGCCCAACCAAATTATCTTTTCCCTTTGGTTAAAGATCTGGATTTTTTTTTTTTACTTTCTTTTTTTTATCATTCTTTTTAAATTTTCAGATGTACATCACATTTCGAATTCTGTGTACATTACATCATGTTCACCACCCAAAAACTAATTATAGTCCATCCCCTCACATTGTGAGCCTAATCACCCCTTTTGCCCTCCCCCTTCCCCACTTCCCCTATGGTAAACACCAATCCAATCTCCAGTGCTATGTGTTTTTTTGTCATTGTTTTTATCTTCTACTTATGATTGAGATCACATGGTATCTGACTTTCTCCCTCTGACTTATTTCACTCAGCATAGTACCATCAAGGTCCATCCATGTTGTCACAAATGGCCGGATTTTGTCATTTCTTATAGCTGAGTAGTAGTCCATTGTGTATAAATACTACATCTTTATCCATTCATCCCTTGATGGGTACCTAGGTTGCTTCCAAGTCTTGGCTATTGTGTATAATGCTGCAATGAACATAGGGGTGCAAGTATCTTTATGCCTTTGGTATTTTCAAGTTCTTTGGATAAATACCCAGCAGGGGAATAGCTGGATCATATGGTAGATCTATCCTTAATTTTCTGCGGATACTCCATACTGCTTTCCATAGTGGCTGCAACAGTTTGCACTCCCACCAGCAGTCAACAAGGGTTCCCTTCTCTCCACATCCTCTCCAACATTTGTTGTTTCCTGTCTTGTTAATTATAGGCATTCTGACCAGAGTGAGGTGATACCTCATTGTAGTCTTGATTTGCGTTTCTCTGATAGCTAATGATGTGGAGCATCTTTTCATATGCCTGTTGGCCATCCGTTTATCTTCTTTGGAGAAATCTCTGTTCAGATCTATTGCCCATTTTCTAATTGGATTATTGTTTTTTTCTTGTTGAGCTGTATTCTTTGTATATTATGAAGATTAACCCCTTGTCAGATATATGATTTGCTCATATTTTCTCCCAGTTGGTGGGTTGCCTTTGTTTTGGTTTGGGTTTCCCTTGTCTTGCAGAAGCTCATTAGTCTGATGAAGTCCCACTTGTTTATTTTTTTCTTTTGTTTCCCTTGTCCAATAAGACATGGTATTTGAGAAGATCCTTTTAAGATGAATGTCCAAGAGTGTACTACCTATAGTCTCTTCCAGAAGTTTTATAGTTTCAACTCTTTGATCCATTTTGAGTCTATTTTTGTGTATGGCATAAGATAGTGGCCTACTTTCGTTCTTTTGCTTGTGCTTACCCAGTGTTCCCAACACCATTTATTGAAGAGACTATCTTTTCTCCTTTGTAAGATCTTAGTACTTTTGTCAAATATTAGCTGTCCATAGAGGTATGGTTTTATTTCTGGGCTTTCAATTCTGTTCCATTGATCTGTGTGCTTGTTTCTGTACCAGTACCATGCTGTTTTGATTACTATAGCTTTGTAGTACATTTTGAAGTCAGAAGTTGTGATGCCTCCAGTTTTGTTCTTTTTTCTGAGGATTGCTTTAGCTATTCAGGGTGTTTTCTTGGCCCATAGGAATTTTAGCATTCTTTGTTCTATTTCCTTGAAGAATGTCATTGGGATTCTGATTGGGACTGCATTGAATCTGTAGATTGCTTTGGGTAGTATGGACATTTGAACTATGTTTATTCTCCTGATCCATGTGCATGGAACATCTTTCCATTTCTTTACATCATCATTGATTTCTTTCAATAATGTCTTATAGTTTTATTGTATAGGTCTTTCATCTCCTTGGTCAAATTTATTCCTAGATATTGTATTCTTTATGTTGTGATTATAAATGGGATTGTATTCTTGATTTCTCTTTCTGTTAGTTCATTGTTAGTGCATAGAAATGCAACTGATTTTTGTAAGTTGATTTTGGACCCTGCAACTTTACTGTAGTTGTTGATTAATTCTAATACTTTTCCAATGGATTCTTTAGGGTTTTCTGTAATAGGATCATGTCGTCTGCAAACAGTGAGAGTTGCACTTCATTTCCTATTTGGATTCCTTTTTCTTGCTTAATTGCTGTGGCCAAAACCTCCAGTGCAATGTTGAATAAGAACGGTGAGAGTGGGTACCCTTGTCTTGTTCCTGTTCTCAGAGGGATGGCTTTCAATTTCTCCCCACTGAGTACAGTGTTAGGTGTGGGTTTGTCATATATGGCCTCTATTATGTTGCGGTAGTTTCCTTCTATCCCCATTTTGTTAAGAGTTTTTTTTTTTTTTTTATCACGAATGGCTGTTGGATCTTGTCAAATGCTTTCTCTGTCTGTTGAGATGATCATGTGTTTTTTATTCCTCATTTTCTTAATGTGGTGTATCATTTTGATTGATTTGTGGATGTTGAACCATCCATATGTTCATGGTATAAATCTCAGTTGATCATGGTGTATGAGCTTTTTAATGTATTGCTGCATTCAGGTTGACAAGATTTTGTTGAGGATTTTTGCATCTATGTATATCAGTGATATTGACCTGTAGTTTTCCTTTTTTGTGTTATCTTTGTCAGGCTTTGGTATTGGGGTGATATTGACCCAGTAGAATTTTTTAGGATGTGTTCCGTCTTCCCTCATTTTTTGGAATAGTTTGAGGAAGCATAGTTCTTAAATCGTCTGTGAACATTTGGTAGAATTTTCCAGGGAAGCCATCTGATCCTGGACTTTTGTTTTGGGGGATGTTTTTAATTACTGTTTCAATCTCTTTACTTGTGAGTGTTCTCTTCTGATTATCCATTTCTTCTTGATTCAGCTTTAAGAGGTTTAAGAGTCTAAGAATTTTTGCATTTCTTCTAGATTGTCCAATTTGTTGGTATATAGCTTTTCATAGTATTCTCTGATAATCATTTGTATTTCTGTGGTATCCATTGTAATTTCTCCTCTTTCATTTCTAATTTTATTTATCTGAGCTTTCTCTCTTATTTTTCTTTGTAAGTCTGGCTAGGTATTTGTCAATTTTGTTCATCTTGTCAAAGAACCAGCTCTTTCTGTCATTGATTTTTTCTGCTGTTTTTTGTTTCAAGCGCACTTATTTATCCTCTGAATTTTATTTTTTGCCTCCTTCTGCTGACTTTAGGCTTTGTTTGTCCTCATTTTTATAATTCAGTTAGGTGTAGTTTGAGATTGCTTATTTTGGATTTTTCTTGTTTGGTAAGGTAAGCCTGCATTGTCATGAATTTCCCTCTTAGTACTATTTTTCTGCATCCCATATGAGTTGATATAGTATGTTTTCATTCTCATTTGTCTCCAGATATTTTTTATTTCCCCTTTGATTTATTCAATAATCCATTGGTTGTTCAGTAACATGTTGTTTAGTCTCCACATCTTTGTCCCTTTCTCAGCTTTTATCTTGTAGTTGATTTCTAGTTTCACAGCATTGTGATCAGAAAAGATCCTTGTTATTATTTCAGTCTTCTTAAATTTATTGAGACTTGCTTTATTTGCCAACATATGGTCTCTACTTGGGAATGTTCCATGCACACTTGAGAAGAACGTGTATTCTGCTGTTTTTGGATGGAGTCTTCTATATATATGTCTTAAGTCCATCTGGTCTTGCTTTTCATTTAATTCCCCGGTTTCCTTGTTGATTTTCTGTGCAGATGATCTATTCATTGATGTAAGAGGGGTTGTGAGGTCCCCTACTATTATTGTGCTATTGTGAATATCTCCTTTTAGGTTTTTTAAGAGTTGATTTATGTATTTTGTTGCACCTGTGTTGGGTGCATAGACATTTATAAGTGTTATGTTTTCTTGGTGGAGTGTCCCTTTAATCATTATATACTGCCCCTCTTTGTCTCTCTTTACCTGTCTTATCTTGTAGTCTACTTTGTCTGATATAATATTGCATAACCTGCTTTCTTTTGTTTGCCATTAGCTTGGAGTATCATCTTCCATCCCTTCACTGTGAGCCTGTGTTTGTCATTGAAGCTGAGATGTACTTTCTGGAGGCAGCATATGTGGGTCTTTAACCCATCTCATCACTCTGTCTTTTTATTGGAGAGCTCAATCTATTTACATTTAGAGTGATTATTATATATATATAATAAAATATATAATAAAAATAATTAATATATGTTTATTTTATATATAATAACATATATAAAATATGTAATAAAATAAGTATATATGAATATAAGATTTTACATATATATATATGAGTATATATGAGGGCTTAATACTGCCATTTTATTGCTCATTTTCCTATTTTCCTCCATTTCTTTGTTTTCTTCTCCCATGTATCTTGGACTGCTAATTTGGTTAGGTAGTTTTTTGTGCTGGATTACTTAGTTTTCTCCTTGTTTATTATTTGTGACTCTGATCTACTTTTTTGTTTAGTCATTACCCTGAGCTTTGCATGCGAAATCTCATAGATGAGATAGTCCATTTTCTGATGACTTCTCATCTCCTTAGACTAAGTGGATTCAGTCCCCTTCCTCTTCCTCTCCTGAGTTGTTTTTGTCAAATCTTAGTCTATTGTCTGTTGTGAGTTTGTGGTTAGAATGACAAGGTTATCTTTATTTTCAGTATTTTCCTTCCCTTTATCTCTAATGTTGTACCTGAGTATTTGCTAACCTCTTCTGCTGAATAACTCCGATTTTCTGATTTTGTCTACCTCTTCATCTCCCTACTCAGTGCTTTGTAACCCCTTTCTTCTTCTTTGTTTTTTTATGTATGAGGGCATTCTTGAAGATTTCTTGTAGCAGGGGTTCTTGTGGTGCTGAACTCCCTTAGCTTTTGTTTATCTGGGAAAGTTTTTATTTCTCCATCATATCTGAAAGATATTTTCACTGGATGGAGTATTCTTGGTTGAATGTTTTTATCTTGCAAAGCTTTGAATATATCATTCCACTGTCTCCTAGCCTCTAAGATTTCTGCTGAGAAATCCACTAAAGCCTTTGTAGGGGTTTCTTTGTAAGTTACCTTCTCTGTCTTGCTGCCCTTAGTATTTTTTGTTTGTCACTGACTTTTGCAAGCTTCACTACTATACGTCTTGCAGTAGGCCTTTTTACATTGACAAGTTAGGAGATCTGATGGTGTCTTTCACATGAATTTCTATCTTCTTCCCCAGGTTTAGTTCTCTGCTATTATTTTTTTGAACATGCTTTCTGCTCCATTCTCCTTCTCTTCTCCCTCTGGAACACCTATATCTTATGCTTCATTTCCGAACTGAGTCAGATAATTCTCAGAGATTTTCTTCATTTCTTTTTAGTCTCAGTTCTCTCTCCTCCTCTCATGAAGCATTTCTGTTTCTGTCCTTAATGATGTTGATTCATTCCTGCTGTTATCAGCTCTACCATTCAGGTAGTCTATGTTCTTCTTTATCTCATCTATTGTGTTGTTCATTTCCAATATTTCTGATTGGTTCCTCTTTATAGTTTCAAACTCTTTTGTGAAGTAGCTCCTGAACTCATTGCATTGTCTCCATGCATGCTTTTTTAACTCACTGAGTTTTTTAATCATAGATATTTTCAGTTCTCTGTGATTTAGGTTATAGACTTCTGGATTGATTTCAGGATACTTGCCATTTTCTTTCTGGTCTGGAGGTTTAGTATATTTTTCATACTGCCAGATGACATGGATTTGTACTTTCTCATTGTGGTAGCACTTGATTGCCACTTCCACCCTTTGCCATTGGGTGGGGGTAAAGAGCTGCTTAATCTGAGCCTGCTGGGATCTGCGGGGACAGCTCCAAGGTGCTGGGCTTTGGCTCTGGGGGCTGGGAGGGGCACTTTCTTCTCTTGCATGATCTCAGGGGCTTCTTGCTCTGCCCTTGCTATCTACTCTCCTAGTGTGTTGGTTTGATGGACACACCCCATGATAGCTAGTCCCTTCTGTGAGGGGCTTTCCCCTGGGCGGTGAGGGCCTCAGAGGTCTGTGGTGTTCCCATGGGGGGCTGCTCCTCCCTCCCCACCTCTGCTTTCCTCCTGAAGGCTGAATGCACTCCCTGGGCTGCTTGCCTTCGGTGAGGAAGAGAAGCATCCTCTTAGCTCATATTCCACTTCCTTGGGAGGGAGCTCTAGCACCTCCACCTTCTGACGTATGGTTGCATGGGTCTCTTCGACATCTTTTGTGTTGTGTGGATGTCCACTGTTGGCATATGAATGTCCTTGTTGTATCTTTGAGGGGAGAGTTTACAGGAGATTTCCCTCCACCATGATGCTGACATCACCTCACTCCTTTTCATTTTTTTACTGAAAAAAGTGAGCTGTCCCTTTGCTGTTCTTCACTTGCAAATCCTTGCTATAAAGAAAAATCAAAATGAAGGTCCTTCTGTATACTTTATACTAATAAATTACCCTTTATACATATTTCCAACTCATTTTCAGGTCTATGTTAATCCTTATGTTTTCTTCTGGTGTTTTGTGAATAGATCTATTTCTAAAAGTTGCATCACCTTTGTCCATCATCTGGAACACATTCTTCTTTACATTTGATTAAAGATTATCTGTATCTTCCAGAAGCATATTTAAACGTGTCTATCTTTACAGAAGATAATATTGTAACTTAAGATAGTGCTTTCTCTCAACATTGTAAAAGACTTTCTGTTATATTCTTTTATTTCCAAGCCTTTGGCAATTTAGTCATTAATCGGTGGCCCATGTCAATGTCATTAAATTATTAATACTTTATATGAATTTAATTTCATATTTCCATCTCTTTTCTTTCCTAGATTTGTTTTGAAAGCACTAAACTTAACCTAATTGCATTCTCACTGTCATTCTTCCTTCCTTAAGCTCCTAGGTTCTTTTAAAACTTTTATGTCTATATTTGCACCCATACATATGCAGGAAATTTTAATTCAAATGCCTGAATAGAATCCTCTGTGCATGATAAGTCGTCTTTCTGTTTTGGGGCATTCTTCTTTTTTCCAGCCTGACTCCCCCATTCCCTTCTTACTCAATACTATTTTATAGATGCCCTTCTAATCAACCAGAAAAATGCTGATTCATTGTTTCAATGGTTCCATATTATTTCATGGTGTGGCTCTGCCATTTTTTACCTTTGATGATCTTTCATATTCTATATTAAAATTATTAATATACCAATGCAATAAAAATGCTTTGAGATAGTTAAGTGAAAACTGTGGTTTTCACGAACCAGGGACAATTCCCCCCCTAGAGAACACTGAGCACTGTCTAGAGACATTTCAGGCAGTGACATTTTGAGAGGGGAGTGTGGAGGCCATTTATGATTTAAACATCCTGCAATCCACTTGACAGAACACACCACAGAGAGTGATCTTCCCCAGAAGGCTAATCATGCTGAGATTGAGAAATTCTAAGTTAGAGAATATCTACATTTTTAATATTTACAGCTCAGCTCTAAAATATTACTTACTTCTCACATCCACTCCAATAGATAGAAATTACTGAGTTTATAGATAAAGAACCAAAGTTCTAAAAGTTTCATTTCCTGTCATGGGATAAATATTCAAGAGGCATGTGTAAACATGTGCAGGAGCTGAATTACTGAGTGCAACAATTGACAACATAAGGTCAGACCTGAGTTGTTTAGGAGGGTTCTTGGTGAAGAAGGCCTCAAATTGCCCATTTATGACTGTAACACTTGACTACTGTCTTGATACTCAGAGTGGTCTGCAGACAAGTACCTGAAAATCAACATCAACTAGAAGCTACCAAAGTGTGTAGTGCACAATGTTTATATCAAAGAAACTAAATTCTCTCTCATTTTGGAGAATAACTATTTTCTGAAGCTATCAGGGGCTGCATCTCCACTACAAGTCAATAGGGTTTTCGTGTGTGTGTGTGTGGGGGGGGGGGCGGTATGTGTGTTTGCTGAGGAAGATTCACCCTGAGCTAACAACTCTGCCAATCTACCTCTATTTTGCATGTGGGTCACTGCCACAACATGACAGCTGAAAAATGGTGTAGGCCCATGCTTTGGAACTGAGCCCAGGCTGCTTAGGTGGAAAATGCTGAACTTAACCAATAGGCCATGGGGCCAGCCCATAGAAGTCCATAACTTGAAGATTCAAGTGATCTGATCCAGATGGGTTTCTCAGTCTTCAACTTTGGAAAAAAAATTTCAATCAGCAGTAAGATAAAATGATGGGAGATCAGACCCTGGAACCCAGGAGTGTTCATGAAAAAGGACTAATAAAAATTGAATTCACTTGGTTCTAGCCAGGTCTATTGGGAACAAAGAAACTCCATGGAAGATTTCCTTTCTGTTTAGACTAGTGTCCCACAGGGAAATCATGTGACTAGAAGTTGGAGTAACAAGAGGGAAATGTGCCTAATGAGCAGATAGAGGGAGCTGTAAACATCTCCTCTGCTGCAGTCCCTCAGCATGTGCAAGCTTGGACTGGACAGGTCCTGCTTGTTGCTTTTGGAGTCCTAAGTTTGGCTAGAATGCTAACACTAGCCTCCTTCCTGCTGCCTTGTGTGGGGACAGAACTGCAGTCTCCATCATTAACCATCCAGGAGAAATTCAGACCCCACAGAGACCTTCCCCTCAGAATATCCATCCATGTGAGTCTGAGAGCCCAGTAGATACTGCTGGAAGGGGTCAGAGAGAATCAAAGCCAAGCACATGTACTTGAAGTCGTTTGACAGCCACCAATCTCATCCAGAACCTAGAGATCTCTGTTGTTGTTTTCTTATCTGATTAATTAAGGAATCTATTTGTGATGCCAAAAAAGAGAAGTGAACACTGAACTCAGCAACACGTGGGTAAATGTTGACAATGAATGGAGTCAAGCCCAGTTGAGGAGGGAATGGCAGGCATAAAGTGCTTCCAGTAAAAGTACAAGGAGCTTTGCAATTACAGGGAGTAGGAAAATAGAGTATTCTCATGGAAGGATATCCAGTGAAGAGGAGGCATTTCTTTTTCATATTTAAGATGGGGCATATTGAACTATATTTCTGTATTGTTGGAAAAGATCTTCAACATTTGTTCACGTGACATATATTTCACAGTATCTTCGAAGCTTCACTCTGGACATTCATGTAAAAAAAACCATGTCAGAAGTAAAAATGGGTATGCTAAATAGCTTTACTTTGCAATTATTTCATTACTTGTGACTTGAATATATTTGTGGGTTAGCATATGTTTTCTCAATTGTAAATTGTCTGTATAAGTTCTTTACAATGTATAAGGGGGTCAGAGGGTTTTTATTCCTGTTTTTGATTAGATTATCCCAAACAATGAATTGAAGGGTTTTTTTCAATAATTTTGCTGTTTGTCATTGAATTATTTTATGTATGTATAGACGTATACGTGGGGAACTGTGTTTATCAATAGTGTGGGGTCAAATATATCACTCAGCCATATTCCTTTTCTCTATTGAATTTTTAGATTTTATATTATTTTACAGAAAGAATTTAGCTGTCACTTTTATATTCTTTACTTGTGAATCTTTGCTGTGAGCAAAAGTGAGAGTGAATGTTCTTCTGTGTATTTGTTAAGTATACTTGCTACGAAATCACCCTTTATACATATTACCAACTAGTTTACACATCTCTGTTATTCCAAATTGTTCCTTTTGGCCTTTTCTGATTAGGTCTATTTCTAAAAATTGCATTATGTTTGACCATCATCTGTAAGTCATTCTTCTTTACTTCTGAGTAAAGATCATCCTTACCTTCCATGAGTATATTTCAATCCATATATCTTGATATAAGAAGAAATTATAACTTAGATTCTGCTTCTTCCACATTTTTAAAAACCCTTCTATTACATCCTTCTATTTCTAAGTCTTTGAAAATTTAATCTGGAAGTAGTGATCCATGTTGATATCAATAAATTTGTATCATTTTATGTCTTTATATAAGTAAGTTATAGATTGTCATTCAATTTTGTTTCATGCAATTGTTTTGAAACTACTATACTTAATCTAATTTCATTCCTCCTGACAATCTTTATTCCATAAATTCTTAGTTTCTTTTAAAACTTTTCTTCCTATGTTATGCACACATATATATTTATACACTTTTTATAAAAGTATGAATGTTATCCTGTGCCCATCGTAAATGCTCTTTATGTTTTTGTGCAGTCTTTCTTTGTATGTGTCTGCTCTTCCTCTTTACTCAATACCTCATAGACTTATCTCCAATTAACTAGTGCAATGCTGATTCGTTATTTCAACGTCTGCATATCTCACGGTGTGCCTGTAATAAGCACTCTTTGAAAGCCTCACATATTCTTTCTAAACACATTGTTATGATAACAATTATACAAAAATATTTTGAGGTTGTTATGTACTATTTTGACCTTCCATCTGGCCATGACTGATGTAGAGTTGGCAAATATTAGAATTCTGGATTGTACATCTTGTTTTTAAGAAAACTCATGACATAAAGCTTGGATTAAATCAATATTTTATGAAATATTTGTCCTAATTTTAAGTGAGTTCACTTTAGTTGAACTTCTTCATGTTCGTTTATCCTCCAGTAGTAAGAACATTTTTAATTTAAAAAAACCCTCTTGTTCTCCACCAGAGGCAATATTGTTCCCCCAAGTGATCTTCATCAATATCCAAAGAAGAAATGTTTGGCTGTCACATGGGGAGTTGTCAGTAGAGGCTGGGGATGCTCTAAACATCCTATAGTGCACAGGAAAGACCCCACCAAAAAGAACGATCCAGCTCAGATTGTCAATAGAGTAGAGATTGAGAGAACTTGATTTGAAAAATATCCATATTTTAATATTTTTGGTATCTTCAGGTTGTTTCCCCAATGTGTAACACATTTTTGCCAGCAAAATTAGACAAGACTCTTTTGTTACCTCTTTAAAACTTCCGACCCCAATCAATGTGAGAGATCCTTAAGTTGTCTCACGGGCTGATGGATGGGAAAGAGATTTCTTGTTGTTTTCTAAAAATATTACTCAATTTGAGCAAATATCCATATACTTGATCCTTATGTTCATTACTACATGCCTATTATTATTTTACATCCAGAAATTATATGTCTATTATTCAACAGTTAGCAGCATTTCAAATTTTTGCAGATTGTTTATTGATGTTTTGTTGGATATATTGTCCAAAAAGTTTTAAATTTTATATAGTTAAATATAACTATCTTTTACTTATGATTTTCTTGCCTTACTTACAATGGTTTTGCCCACTTGTAGCTTTTATATGTAGCTGTTTTACACCTTAAATGTACGGTGTCCCTTTACATTGATGTCTTTAATCCTGACTTTTTAAGATGTGTGAAATAGGGAACCATTTAGTTTTCTTCCAGATGGACAGCCATTTATACCAAAGATGATTGGAACAATCATCTTTTACCATTTAAACTGAAATACACCTCGTCACATATTAAATGTCCATATGTACTGAGATCTAATTCCTGATTTATTGAACATATTATAACACAGTATCTGCGCATGCCGGAAAGTTCTAGGTACATTTTGTGTTACATTCCCTTATGACAAGATCTTTGCTAAATTAATTATTGATCCATGTTACTATTGTTCAATTACTGTTGTTTTACATCATACTTCAGTTAGTGTTCAATGCTCCATTCAATTTTGGATAACATACTTGCATGAGATCACTCTATTTTACTGGTTTTATCTCTGCTAATCCATTTATTTCATAAATACTCATCTTCTTAAATTTATTTCTCTCTAAGTTTACATATATTCACATACCACTTGAAAAGCTACAGTAAACAATGAAGATGAAGGCCCTGCTCCTTTGGTACTTACATTATAATTATGAAGTCAAAGTACAATGTCAAATATGTGGATGATGTAATATCTTGAGGCATAAATCTTATGAAGATTGTCATTTGGAGTCAGAGGATGGATTGCCATGGAATAAGCAAAATTTTATAGAGCATGGTACGAAGAGGCATTAGCATGTTATACAAAGGCCAGAATCAGACTAGAGAGTGCCCATTGTATTTGTGAAAACAGAGATCAAAACTCAAAGCCCAGGAAAAACAAAGAAAAGATACCACATTAGAAGAGTGAAAGGGATTTTACTCATCCCCTATAAGATAATAGAAAATCTAATTGGTCTAATAAATGTGGAATAGGCACAGAAAAAACAACTCTTCTACTGCCTCATATATAATAAGCTCAGCCTTTGATATTCTTTGAATATTTTCTTTGGTGAAGTGTTGGTTTATTTCCTTAGTAGATTTTTCTTTTGGAGTGTTTAGTCTGTAGTATGAAGATATCACTACATTTGTCCTATGGCCAAATTTATTTTTGTTCCCTTATTTTTATTTTTTTTTTGTTAAGCATCAAGGAGATATAACAAGGGTTGGAATGTCATTAGAACCAAGGATGCTTTTTCTTCTTTATGGTCTCTCAGAGACCACCTGAACTGTTTGGTCTTTTCTTCATTCATGTCCATTTCATTTCTCTCTCTCTCTCGTCTCTCTCTCTTTTAGTTTACTGAAAAAATGCATACGTTTCTTTAAATGCAGGGTAGAAATTGAGTGTACCAATCTGGATTTTCAATTTTATTTGTACACAGGAAGTTACTAACTGGAATTTCAGGTACCACTTCTACATTCTTTAGGGGAGTGATAATTGATCTGGCCAGTTTGATTTATACACACTCTTCAATTAATCAGTAGGACTCAAAGCATGGTAAGAACACAGCCCAACAAGCAAAGGTCTGGTGTTTGTGTGTATGTGTGTTTGTGCCTTGTAGAGTGAGATCCATCCTCAAAGCAGGAAGACATAGTCCCATATATTCCATGGTGACTCTTACAATACAGAGGCCATAAGTCAAACAATAGATGGTATTAAGGGGGAATCTATTTCAATTTACAGGCTGCCTTTGCCACCAAATTTATAAAGTACAAAAGTATATAGTGTGGATAGTGACTCCTTTGTCTTGAACTTTAACCAGCAGCGAGACCAACTGTTTCCTTCAAATCGTCTGACACCATCTCTGATTACTCTAGTTCATGCTTATTTCCCTTATCACAGTTGCTTCCTTTTTTGGACTTGAATTGCTGAAAGTTTTATAATCCTCAGGGCCTTTGCAGTGGCCATTTCCTCTGCCAGCCACATATTTCCCAGTATGGTTGTGGCTCCTGCCCTCTCTTTCTTGAGGTCTTGATTGAAGGGTCAACTTTTGTACTGGTCTTGCCTAAACATCAAGAGAAAATAAAACTCCTATCCACTCCCTTCTTTATACTTCCTTTATAATGTGTGTAGTCATCTGACATATTGCATAATATTTTTTTTACAGTTGAACCAAAATATCATGTAACATTTAATAATTGCAAATACATTTATTACAATTTACAGATTAGTTGTTATATACACAAATACAATTTTAGCTATAAAATCCCATTGAACTGGTTACATTTAAATTACTGGATCTGTAGAAGCCAATTTAGAAGTCTTCTAGTCTGTTAACTTCACCTTCCTAAATTATAGAAAAATAAAATCTGATAGTTTTGATTTCAAGTTAAAGATGAAGAGGTGCTGTTATCACATTTCCACACTCAGAAAAGGAAATTTCACCTGTCTGTACAAAGCCTTTCACATGCTACATTGATACTTAAAGCACCATTGCAAGACTTGAAGTGTGTAAAATGTTCCATTAAAACTTACAAGGATTTTCTGAGATTATGGGGGTTCAAGTTTGTTCTAACAACTAAAATTGGATGAAACTGACAGGAACTTTTTCTCCTCGGTCCAACTTACAAACGGTCCCCCCTATCCTGCTCACACCCGTCTGGCCACTGCCTTTAGAGGAGGGCAGCAAACCACTCCTAACCAAGCTTTTCCTCATTGAGCACTGAAGGTGGGATCCCAAGGAACAATTTCCCAAATCCAATAAATGTAAAAATATTGCACTATTTTCAAATATGCAAAGGTCCTAGATTTCAGAAACACAGAACACAACCTAAGTCTCTGAAACAAAAGTATACTTCGGTCTGGTTTTCAAAGAATGCCTACACATTTTCCAAAAGCTTTTTTCAAGGCGAATGCCGCCTTCCTTCCCACTGACACAGCTGGGGCTTGAAACTAGCCTGTTTCGACGGTGTTCCACCACGCTCCATAAACACACCCCTACGACTACCTAACGGGGAGGGACGCAGAACACACAGAACAAAGGCTCTGCGAAAATCAGGCCCGCCTGCACGTTGTCGCACCTGCAGAGTGTTTACGGATGAATACACATATTAACGCTGGCGGCAGTTTTTAGAGCGAACCAGAGAGGCATAAAACAACGACCGGCAGATTACAAACTGAGGTAGTAGCCCGGGGGGCCGGGGCGCGCAGCGGCTCAGGCCCTCGGCGTCCGGCTCCGGGTCCGACTCGGCGAGCGAGCTGCCGCTGTCCAAGCCGTCGTCCGCGGCGTCCTCCCGGTCGGAGCCGCTCTCCGCCGGGCCGCCCCCCAGGATGTAGTCGATGAGCCGGTTGTCGCAGGCTGGCCTGTGTGCTCGGACCCCGCGTGCGCGCGCGGCAGCCCGTGCTCCTCCTCCTCCAGGCTGTGGTAGCCGGGGTCCTGCTCCGCGCGGGCAGCGGCGGCCGGCGGCGGGAGCTCCAGCCCCCCCACGCGCAGAGGGCGGCCTTCTGGCGGGCCGCCCACGGACAGAGCGGGACGCGCGCGGCGCTCGGGCAGGCGGCCGCCCTCGGGGGCCGGCGGGGCGGCGGCGGCGGCGCGGAGGCGGCGGGCCGGCGGGGGCGCGGCGGGCTGCAGGCCCAGCGCCGGCACGAGCGCGCCGAAGAGCCGGCCCCACGCCAGCAACCGGCGCAGCAGGCCGGGCAGTGGCGCGAGCAGCGTCCTCCAGGCGCCGGCCCGGGCCTCGGGCGGGGGCGCGCGCTCCGGGGCGCGCCGCGGGGAGGAAACGCGCGGCGGCGGCGGCGGGCGGGCGCCGTCTCCATCGCCGTCTGCGGCCCCGCCGGGACGCGGAGCGCGGGGGCGAGGGGCCTAGACGGCGCCGGCCGTGCGCAGCGGCGGCGTGGGCGCCCCGGGCAGCTTTTCTTTCAACATAATAGATGGGATTTAAATGAGTTTATGTGTGTGTACATATACAAGTGTGTATTTCTATGAAACAAGGATGTATACAAATGCATACATGCATATACATACACATTCTCCTAAAGTTGAACGTTTTACTTGCACTCAACAAAGTATTTCTACATCTTTTATTTATTCTTCACAACATTCATCTGAAGTTAGTGTAAATGGTCTCACATTAATTTCAGAGATAAGGAAATTGAGGCTCAGGTGAGTACATTTTGTAATGATGACATGACAAAACAGTTAAAACATATTGTACACATTTTGGAGGCAGGCCCCATGGCCCAGTCCTTAAGTTTGTGTGCTCCACTTTGGTGGCCCAGAGTTTCCCCAGTTCAGATCCTGGGTGCGGACAATAGTACCACCCCTCAAGCCATGCTGAAGCGGTGTCCCACATACCACAACCCAGAGGCACTCACAACTAGAATACACAGCTATGTACTGAGGGGCTTTGGGGAGAAGAAGAAGGAAAAAAAAAGAAGATTGGTAACAGATGTTAGGTCAGGTGTCAATCTTTAAAAAGAAAAACATGTTGTACACCTTTTTGAATTATACATAAATGGAACCATGTAGTATATACTCTTAATTCTTGTATGGTCCTTTAATTTTTTTAAAAATGTATGCTTTAAATATGTGAAGTTTATTTTATGTAATTAAACTTCAGTGCATTAGTTAATAATTAAAAATTTTTGGTGGTGCATGGCTCAAAGAAGGATTTAGAGCACATGTAGCTGAATCACACCTAAAGTGTTGGGAAATATGTCTTCTAACTTGGACGAAGGCAAAGTGTCATATATGAATATGAGAACAGTGGAATTAAAATAAGTAATTAACATTTGATAAACCCATTTTTTCCATAAGCTAAAGACTGATCTTCACATATAAAAGGAGCAAACTGAACTAAAATTGTTCAAGACAGACGAGCACTACAATTGCACACATTATGTATTCACCCAAGATACACAGTATAGAGACTGACAGCTGACAATAGGCCCATTAGTGGGTGACCAGAGCTCAGAACAACTCCCCTCAATATAATCCAACTTGATAATAAATGCATTATATTAAGCCATTTGCTTTTAGAATGACATTATGCAGCAACAGCTGATACAATAACCAAAGTGAACAGAACTGAAGGAAATTATAATTGTCACTTCTCATTGTAGGCATTTGTTCTGATATTTGAAGATATCATTCATGATTACTCCGTTATTCAAGATTACTTCATCTAACTCTATTAAAAATTGACTCCATTGAGGTTCCTAATAGGGAACCAAAGAATTTGAAATGATGTGCGTGTTTGTGCAAAACTTGTGTGACTCTGATTCATAGGACTGGACAAGAATTCAAGCTCTTTAGTGAGTCATCCTTTGAACATTTATATATAATACATAATTAGTATATATTATATTGTGTAAAGGACATATAATGGATGATAATGATATTGTTCATTCAGTACACTTTTAGTGATTTTGACAAAATTTACTAAAGGGGGAGATATTCATTTAGAGCAATGGAAGTAATCATATCTGTAGGCAGTAATGGAGGTTCTCAAGCAGAAGTAAGAAGGTAATTCAATATAAAATATAATTACACCAAACAATCCTCCACTTCAATGATAATCGACTTTACACATGGGCATCAATCTTACCTACATTAATAAGCAAATGTAAGCCACAAAAAATAGTTTGCATAGTCATACATTTATAACTTAAAATGTTGCCTTATCGTAATTAACATCATCTCTGACTCTATGATCATATTAATTTAAAGTATTTATTGAAATATATGTTTCTACAAAGACTACAATTGGAGACCTGTATTTATCAGTTTTACGTGACTATGTTAGCCAATGTGGACACCAAGCTAAATAAGAGAACAGTATCCTGTTGTTGGAATGACATCCAATGACCTATTATAATACACACTATATATTAAAGTCTACATTTTCAAGAAGAACAGCTAAATAGAAGGAATAAATTCTCCCGTCACAATCTGATCAAAGAATCACAATATCTGGCTCTGATGTTTTAAGCCTTGCTATCATGTGCATCTGTCCAAGGACAATAGGTTGTTTTATAATTTCCTTCTCAAAGAATCTTTTCAGAGCCCTTTTTATGTTTTTATTCCTCAAAGTGTAGATGAAAGTGTTCAACAAGGGTATGATCACAGTGCACATGACCAAGGCTATTGCATTTGAGTTTGAGCTGTAGGTAGTAGGAGAGCTAAGGTACAATCCTAGGTTCGTACAATAAAATAAGGAGGCAACTGAGAAGTGAAATGTACATGTGGAAAATGCTTTATGCTTCTCTGAGCTCATGAGATTCCACATACTGAAGAAACTGTTTAGACTAAGAATAAATTATACCAGCGAGGAGACCACCAGCCAGCAGCCCAGTTCATGTTATTAAGAAAGATGTCAGAACAGGCAAGTTAGACCACCTGTTTGATTTCACGCAAAAGGGGAAGGATTTCCATGTCTACACACAAGGATAGTGACAACACCATTAAGCATTGTAACAGGGAATGAAAACTACTCATGATCCAGGACACCAGAAAGTCCACACAGTAGTTGTTTCACGAGGACCATGTAGTGCAGTGGATAACAAATGGCCAAAAGTTGGTCATAGGCTCTCGCAGTCAAAACGAGGTGGTTCAATACTGCAATGAGTAAGAAAAATACATCTGGGTGGTGCAGCCTGCATAGGTCATGACTTTGTTTTCTCTCTCTATATTCACAAGCATCTTTGGGATGGTGATGGAGGTGAAACAAATGCCTACAAAGGAGAGGTTGGAGAGGAAGAAGTACACAGGTGTTTGAAGGTGTGATGAGATGACCTGGATGAGTGTAGGCAAATGGCCCAGATGATGAGCAGATTTCCAAACAGATTGATCAGGTATATGGAGAGGGAAAGCCTAAATATGAGGCACTGAAATTTTGCTTTCTCTGAAAATCCCAGAAGAAGAAATTCTGAAACTCCTGTAAGGTTCCTTGATTCCATATGTTGGAGGTGACTACCAGTACAGAGAAAAAAATGAGTAATTTTCACACAAGTGAGCACTGGTAACCTAGCATAAATGCTACCGTTTATATTTTAGAGTCAAGAAATTCATTTTAATATATGTGTATGGACTGGTCACCTTTTGGAAACACCTAGCTCCATTTCTCATTAGAAATTTTTTTTCCATGCTCAGACTGTTCTTCAAGCATAATGCATACTATGTTTTAGTAAGAATACTTTTTATTTATTTGATGAATTCACATTGAGTGTTGACAATATACGAGGCACTATGTAGGCAATGAACATAGGGTGATGAAAAACAAAAAGTCCCTACAATCCAATGATGGAGAAAGAATATAAGCACATAAAATATTTTAAAAATCATGTCCTACAGTGACAGGAGCTATGAAGAAAACTCAAGCAGGTTTAAAGGAGAGAGAGGATGGGGTCTTATTTTTTACTGGAAGTTCAGGCAAGATTTGCAAAGAAAGTGACGTTTGAACAGAGAAGTCAAGGAAGATAGCTGGGAGATTGATGTTATCCAGGGAAGTGTGTGCCCTGCAGGGTGAACTGCCATTGCAAATGCCCTGAGGAAGGTGCTTGTTTCAGATAGTCAAATCTCAAAAGGAAACCAGTGTGTCAAGGACAATGAACAAGGAAGGGAGTGATGAGAGACAGTGTCAGAGAAGCTTGAGGCATGAAGAGAATGCCCTATGACAGCTGAAACTGCAGGACACAGGGATCCCCCACCCATGAACTGTTTGTAGGTCTTTGTTCATTTTGTTATAACGGTGTCCCTTGAATTGAAATTGACAACCCCCTTTAGTTACTTCTGTTGATTGAGTTCTGGCCTCTAACTTATGAGTCACCTTGGGATATATGAACCCAGAAACCCTTCTCTGAGGACTGTTCTCACTCAACAAAGAGCACACACACATGCATATGTGCACATACATGCACACACCACAAAAACCGTGGCCTCCTGGGTCGCTTACTACCTTGCCTTTCTTGCCCCCAGTCACACTAATTCAGCCAGTAGTGGATATGCCTCAAGCTGGCCAGATCATGTTATCTTTCCCCTAAAGAACGTAAAAATGGTACCAGAAATTCAAGTTAGTAAGCTTCCTATGGACAGATCGACTTGGGGATCCCTATTGGCATACTCATTTTCCTCCTTACTTTAAAGAAACATAAGCCATCTGTTCAATAAAGACAGAGAAGAGAAAAATGAAGTGAACATGAGGAGAAAAAGATCTAGTATCTCAGATGATCCCTGAGAGACCATGAGAAAGTAAAAGTATCCCTGTTCTGGTGGCATTCCAATTCGCATTATATCCCCTGATGTCCAGCAGAAAATGAGAGAACAAAAACAGTGTTCAAAAGGCAAAAGCACTGAGATGTTTACATTATGAAACACATTATGATTGAACTCTTCAAGCACAAAATGAACAAAACTAAAACACGAACATTTCACAAAAGGAAATATACAAAGTACAACAAAAGATGGGCTTTAAAAAAATATTTATTTATTTGTTTTTGAGGAAGATTAGCCCTGAGTTAACATCAGCCGCCAATCCTCCTGTTTTTGCTCAGGAAGATGGGCCCTGAGCTGACATCTGTGCCCATCTTCGTCTATTTTATGTGGGATGCCTGCCACAGCATGGCTTCACAAGTGGTGTGTAGGTCCACACCCTTGATCCAAACCAGTGAATCCCAGGTCGCCAAAGTGCAACGTGTGAACTTAACCACTGCAGCACTGGGCCAGCCCCAAAAGTTGGACTTTTTAAATATCAAAGAGTATAAGACTTGTGTTTCCTGGTCCTGTTCAATATTTATTTGACAGTATTTTTTAATATAGTATGATAACATAGGAGGCAAGCCCTCCTATTTTTCCTTTGTTATTCTTAGACTTTGGGTTTGATCTCTTTTTTTGACAAGTCCAATGGGCACATCCTAGTCTTGGTTCTGGTCTTTGTCCAACATGCAAACTCCTTCTCAGACTGTATTTTTACCCCAAATCACTTTATTTATTGACTTCTTCTATGGGCATATTATGTCATTCACACTTTTTATTGTACTCTGTACTTTGCCATATAACGTAAGTAGCAACGAAACAGGGACTTCACTTGCATTGTTCACCTTTGTTTTTCCCAAAAGTATGTGAATATACATGCACTTGTATAGAAACAAATTTAAGCAAGTGAGAAGTTATGAAATAAAAGGAATGGAAAAGAACATGAAACCAGTTAAGTAGGCTGATTTCATACAATGGTCTGAAACAAATTTGAATGGGACATCAAAAAATAACTAAAATATGATATACAATAACAGAAAATGAATAACATCAACATGGAATTGTAATTGAATTAGCGAAGACCTGGACATAAGAGAGTATAGCATTAAATCTACCTAGAACTTTCTGGCATATAGCATATATGGCATTATTATTTGTTGACTGAATCAGGAATTAAGTTTCAGTAGATACGGACATTTACCATATGGAAAGGCTGTATTTCAACTTAGTTGGAAAAAATTGGACCATTGAATAAAATCTAGCACAGATGGCTATCTGAAAGAAAGTTAAGTGGTTCTTTATATCACACATCTTTAAAGACCAGAGAGATTAAAGTCCCCAGTGTAAACAGTACATTTTAGATAACATACAAAATCTACATATCAAATCTAATAGTGGACAAAACCGTCAAAATTAAGGTGAGAAAATCAGAAGTAAGAACATAGATATATTTAAAAATTTAAAACTTAAAACTATTTTGTGGTCAAAAATATCCAACCAAAAGTTATAAAAGTAGAAATAATGTGTAAAATAGATTTGAAATGTAGCTGTGTAAAAATAAGCTTAAAATATATGGACACGTAATAATAGGCAAATGCCTTGGTGATCAAATATATGAATCTTTTTTCAAACAATGAAATAATTTAAAAGTACAAGAAAAGATCTCTTCCACACTCATCAGCCTGGGGAAAGATCTCTCATGTTGACTGGAGTTAGGACTTTTAAACAGGTAGCAAAAGAGGTGCTCTCTAATTTTGCTGAAAGAAACGTGAAGTCTTATAACGTTGGGGAAATCATCTGAAGACAGCTATAAATATTAAAAATGTGGATATTCTTTAATGCAGGGTTTCTTAGTCTTAGCATTATTGACATTCTGTGCAGATCATTCTCTGTGAAGGGCTCTGTCCTGTGCATTGTAGGGTGTTCAGCAGCATCCTTGGCCTCTACCCACCCCTCCTCAATGTGACAGCCAAAAATGTCTCAAGATATTGTTCAATGTCCCCTGGGAACAAAATTGCCACAGATAGACATGCACAGTTTTAACGTAACAGTCCCCACATATTTTTGTGGCAGTAATAGCAATTTTATGAGAAAGAATATGAAAGACCACCAAATATGTAATACAGCCACACCAGGAATCTTACACAGCCTTTGAAATAAGGAGTCATTATTATAGTAGTTGACTGGGGGCATGTCCGTTGAAGCATTATTGAGAAAGAAGAAAAAGTACGCAGAAGGTAGAAAAAAAGTCTGCACTAAAACATAAAAAGCATCAATGCTGTGAGTAGGGCTCTATTCATCATCTGTAGAAAGTGTATTCATATGTATTTGTGCACAATATAGAAAGATAAATTTTTTAAAAAGCTAAGAAGTTATGAAACAAACAAAAGCAGTGAAAGTAAAGTTAGGTTAAGAATATTGTTTTCTAAAAAACTATATGTAAAAAACTTGAAGGAAAATGTACAATTAATTTATATAACTACATAAAATAGTAATAATTTAATGATACATATCACTAATTAGTGCCTAAGTCACTAATCCAAGATAAAATTCCCAAAGACTTGGAAAGAAAAGAATGTAACAGAAGGATTTTAAAATAGGAGAAGCAGCAGTATCTAAGGTAGAATTTCATCTTGTATAAAGACACATGAATTCAAATATGCTTAAAAAGACAAAGGTGATGTGTAGTCAAATGGTAAAGAGCAATACTTCCCAAATGATGGCCCACATAATGCGACTTTTAGAAATAGATCTAGTCACAAAAGCTCAAAAGATAAAATCAGGAATAATGGAGATGTGAAAAGAAGTTGGAAACATGTATAAAAGGTGATATATTACCACTGGATGCAGGAAAATTTTCAATTTTAGTTTTGTTTGTAACAAAGACTCAAAAGTGAAGAAATGACTGCTCAGGTTTTTGGTAAGAATAATAAAAGAAAAAAAGCAATGGAGAGAATACTGATAGATTCCACCACACCGAATTTGTCAACTCTCATACATTCCCCACAAATGCATCAGTACACACATAAAAGAACTAAATAGTAGTCATTTTGTGTATAATTCAAGAAATTACACAATAAATTTTAATGACTTTTTAATGAAATTGTTGCTAATTTAACCTCCCTGAGATCCAGCTTCCTTGTTTCTGAAAATAATTTGGGAAAGCAAATGTAACATCAGACAAATGTTGCAAGAAATAAGTAAAATGTGTGGCCATATATTGTTGAGTCCAAAGAAAATGTTCAAAAGTAAAACTCACTTGTATGTATGTGTGTGTATACGTTTTTATTTCAAATAAATATACTCACACACATAAAGGTACACAAGAACAAACTCATATTTTATGTTGGAAGGAAACAAGAGAAAATTGAAGAGGATAGAAATGAAGAGAAGAAATGTTTGAATTAACGTGATAATTAAAAGAATGTGGAAATTTAAACAGAAAGATTTAAATTTAGGGGCCAGCCCCGTGGCTTAATGGTTAAGTTCATGCGCTCCACTCCGGTGGCCCAAGATTTCACCAGTTCCAATCCTGGACATGGACAGAGCCCCGCTCATCAGGCCACGCAGGGGTGACATCCCACATAGCACAACCAGCAGGACCACAACTGCGATATACAACTATGTACTGGGGGGCTTGGGGAGAAACAAAGAAAAAAAGATTGGCAATGGATGTTATCTCAGGTGCCAACCTTTAAAAAAAAGATTTAAATTTAGACAAATTTAAATTGTGAATTATTTTTCTATTCTTAACGCTTCAAAGGTGTCAAAATCTGAAGCAAATTTACATTTATGCGATGAGAAATTCTCTACCAGCTAAAGAGGGTGAATATCTCCATAGTGATTTCAAATTTCTTCTTCTCCTCTAGGTTGAATTACAACAGAAAATGCCTTTACCCAGGCAAAACTAAATGAATGATTTGAGAAGCTTAATCTGTTTCTGGAACAAAATTTTATTGGATAATTGTCTCTGTTAAATTCCTAATGTGTCCTTACCCTCCCATCTCATCACCAGTGGCCCATGACATCCTAACCCACCTGTCTCATCAACAGGGTTAGGCTTAGGGTTAGGGCTAAGGCTAGGGCTAGGGCTACAGTTAGGGTTAGGGTGCCCACAGCACAGCATCCTAACCCTCGCGCCCCATCGTCAGGTTCCCAGGGCGTCCTAACCCTCCTGTCTTGTCATCAGGCAAGTTACAGGTTCATTATATATTATACTTACCTTAAATCCAAACCTGAAAATACATAACCATGCCCATGTCCAAATGCAAGTCTAAATGTCAACCTAAACCTGTACCTACATTTGTAGCTATCTAAATGTACACCCATGTCTATCTACCTGAAAGGCAGACGGCTTCATTTGGGGGAATCTCTCCCAAGGACAGCTGTCAAATGAGATTCTCAGGCAGCGCACATGGGTCCAAGTTGTGGCCCCGTTACTTGTGTTCTCTATAATCAGTTGAGGTGCAATTTAAGAGCGAAATGCTGCAAACATTGCGATGCTCTTCTAAAGCTGCGTTTCCTGGCAACCTTCCTCACGTACGCTGGGCATACCTGGAAGTTCCTCTTCCTACGTAATGATCAGGAAGCAGTAACTTGCCACACCTGACTCAGGAGAAGCAGGGAGAGAGTGGACCTCCAGACAGACAGACAAATTCCATTGCTGGAATAAACACCCTCGTCCCACAGAATGTTTTGACACGACCACCATCATAAAGCAAAATAAATGAAATAAAAATAAGAGCACTACTAAGATACTGAGCTTTCAGTAACTGCACAGAGAGGGGCAGATGGATCTTTTAGGACCCAAAGGAGGGGAATAGCAGATGCCGGACTTGGGAAAGGACACACACTGTGTGGATGCAGCATTGCTCCGCTGGGAAAACTAGCAGCACAAGCAGAGGCTCACGGTCATGTGGGGCCTGACGTTTACCTAATGAACACACGATGGGTCTGCTCCCTGAAGGGACTGACGTGGGGTTGAATTGTCTTTCCGTTGTGCTGTTTCATTTTGAAGCTAGAGTTTAGACTGCTGAGGTGTTGTCACCGTCATCTGACCTGAGGTCCTCAGTTGAGAGTGGCTCAGGGGATGTGGTGGGCTTGCCCACCAGCCTTTGCCCCTCCTGGGCTGTGCCAACCTACTGCAGCCACACAGTGAGCTAAGTGACGGTGAAGAGATGAGGAGGAGTCCACACTGTGCAGTGATCTGAAGCTCCCCTGAAATTTCCAGGATTCCTGGCCGCCCACGGGCTGAATTTCAACTTTTTGTGTGACTCAAAGAAACAAAGCAGTTCTCAAAAACACCATTGACCACAGTTTGAACCACCGTTGACAAAACTAGGCGCCAAAATCAACATGCAAGTTTGACGCCACATCTGAATTGAAATAAGTCCGAACAGGAACACCCCCCACAAAAAAAACCATTATTGCACTTGTTATTTCTTACCTTTTTGTCTGGAAGCAATTTCAAGCTTAGAGAAGATTTGAAGAGAGTAGAAAGAATGCCAGGGCACCTCCCCCAAATTCTTTGTCAGCAAATGAGGTGAGGAGAGACGGTTTGGCATTTAGGTAGACACCCACTTTAACGTAAGGTGCAGACACCACGTCCCTTCACCCCTAAAACTTCAGAGTGTATTTCCTAAGAAGAGAGATGTTGTTTTCTGGAGCCACACACGATATCAACCTCAGTAAACTCGACATTCACACACTTCCTTTCTCTAATCCACTATTGACACCAAATGCCCTTCACAGCGTGTTTTTTCTCCCTCGGAGCATCAAGCCCAGAATCTCGTGCTGCCCTGAGCTTCCGTCTCCCTGCATTCTTCAGTCTGGAAGAGATCCTCAGCCTGTTTCTTTCATGACATTTCCATTTTTGTAGAATAAAATACTCTTCCAGTTTTTCATAGAATGTTCCTCCTTTGTGCCGGATGTTTCCTTATAATTGGATTCAGGTTATCCTTTCCATAAAGAATACCGTGTCCTTCCCACAGCACCACATCTGGACACTCCAGCCTCTGCCCTCTCTATCCCGTGTCTTCTCCACTAGATGGTGGGCGTTTCCCTCAGCACCAATAACCCCGTGCGGGTGCCCCCCGTCTGCCCCCGCCCTGGCTCCCCGACTCGGGAGCAACAAGGCTTTGCTAGTTGCTGCCCCACCGCAGGTGACTCTTTATATTTTTACTATTTCATTGTTTTTAAACAGTGTGGTTGTGTCACCCATTCAAAAATTAAAGAAAAGGAGCCAGTTGTCAGGGCTCAAGGCAAATACCACCTACTCTCTCAAGACTGCAGAGGTTTGCCCTCTGGGAACCAATGATGTCAGGCACAGTGGGAGACACATGTATGTATTTTAAGTGGCAACGTTTGGAGAGAGCCAACCACGTGGCACCAGAGTGGTATCTGAGGACGGTAACCACTGATGCAAAATCACTCTCCTCAACTGCAATTGTGCAATTAAAGTATTTGTTAATGAATAGTATTTCCTGCTTTTAGTTAACAATATGAAAAAGAGAATCATGAGTAGACTGGATAGAGCAAATAATGAGCTATTTTATGTTTCTTTCCCCTGTTTACTTTTAAAATAATTTTGAGATGAATTAGAAACTTTAAAGACACCAGGCAGCGCATATAACTGAACAGAACTTTTATCTTACTTCTGTATTTTTAGTGTATAATATAAGAGTAGCAAATATCCAGTCAACCCTCTTGAGATGTTAGGAATTTTGGTTGAGAATTAGGGAAAAGAAAAAAAAAAAAAAGAGGAGAGAAAGAAAAAGATGATGTGATTTGCATGCCTTGATATGGTCAACCTGTTTCTACCCTGAAAATAACTCAAAAAGGATAAACTGAGCTAGCATCTACTTAGTGTGTTATCACCTCCTTTAAAAAATCAAACATGCTTAGAAACCAGTGCCCCCTGATACTCAAGGACCTGCAGGTGATTGATGGACCTCAAACGGGAATGTGGAGGAAGCAGCCGCCTCAGGCTGTGAGAGCTGACATCGCCATTTATTCTCGTCCTCTCTGTCTATCCTCTTTCTGTGTGCCCCCCCCTTCTCCCTTCTCATTGCGGGAGGGAACACAGCTGCATGTCACCGACGTCTTAACTGGGAGCTGCACCCCTAGGAGATCTGGACAGGCGTTCTGCGCATAGATTTCTGGATCTGAAAGTGTCGCCATTTCTCCCCGAATGGTCTCTCTGTCGCTGTCGGAAGTCAGCCGCCCCCGTCTGTGGGGGTCTGTCTGTGGACCTTCAATTCTCTTTTGCCCTATGTGTCTACCCACTTGCCAATACCACACATACTGATTCTTGTGGCTTTATCCTAAGTTTTGAAATCAGGTAGGGTCAGTCTTACTTCCTTCTCCTTTTTGAAAATCATTTTGGCTGTTCTAGGTTCTTTGCTTTGTTGTATAAATTTAGATGAACTTGTCAATTTTTACAAGAAAATCCTGCTCGTATGCTTATGGTGATTGTGCTGAGTCTATACGTTAATTTGGGACAAATTGATGTCTTCAAAGTATGGTGACTTCCAATCCATGAATAAAATATTTCTTTCCCTTTATTTAGGTTTTGTCTGTTATCCTGTATCAGTATTTTGCAGTTTTTGGCATGCAGACCTTATACATACTTTTATTAACATTTATACCTAAGTATTTCAAGGTGTTTTTGGTACTATTCAAAATCGTATGCTTAAATTTCGATTTCACATTGTTCGTTGATACCATGTAGAATTACAGTTAATTTTTCTATCTCCACTTTGTATCCTGCAAACTCGTCAGAATCACTTGTTAGTTCTACTGCTAATTTAATATTTCCAACCCAGACGATCATGTTGTCTGCAAGTATAGATAATTTTAATTTTCCCCTTCCAATCTGAATGCCTGCTATTCCTTTTTCTTGCCGTGTTGTACTGGCTAGAACCTCGTGGTACAATGCTCGGTAGGAAGAGTGAGACAGACGTCCTTCGTGGTCCTGGTTTTACACCACAGCATGTGAGGTCAGCTGTGGGACTTCATGGATGCTCTTCCTCAGGTTAAGAAACTTCCATTTTCTTTCTAGTTTGCATGTTTTTGTCATAAATGGACGTTGAATTTTTTCCAGTGCTTTTTCTTTACATTTCAAAATAGCCACGTTATTTTTCTTTTTTAGTCTGTTAATATGATGAATTAAAAAACAACCTTACATTCTCAGAATGAACCTCACTTGGTCATATGTTTCTTATGTATTATCAGGTTTTATTTAATAATATTAAAGATTTTGCAATGTCTTTATGAGGACATATAGCTATAATTTTCTTATAATGTATTTGTCTGCTTTTTTTTTTTTTTTAATCAGGGTAATGCTGGCTTCCCATAAGTTATTGGGAAGCATTCCTTTCTCTTCTGTTTTCTGGAAGAATTTCTCAAGCACTGATTTTCTTTCTTCTATGATTATTTATTAGAATTTTCCAGTGAAACCAGATTGACCATGAATATCTTAGTTGAAAGGATTTTAAGTACAAACTCAGTTCCTCTAATAGATAGGAGAGATGTTTCTTTGTGAGTGGACTTTGGAAATTTTTGTCTTTCAGGGAATTTGTACGTTTTGTCTAAGTTATCACATGTATTGGCATAAAGTTTCATAATATTAACTCACTGTCATTTAAATGCCCATAGTATGTACAGTTGCCAGACTTAGTATAATAATTAATAGTAATAATAATAATGATGATGATTGAACTTCAGATACAAAAACAAGTCGTTTGTCAGTGTGAGTTTGTCCCATATGTATTGTTATTTGAAGTTAAAATTTACCTGGGTGTGCCCTATTTCATCTGAAAGCCCTGGTAAAATATCTAGTAAAACCTCTTCTTTCAATCTTGATATTTTTAATTTGTCTCTTCTCTCATCTTTTCATTATCAGTCTGGCTAGACATTTTTCAACTCTATGGATCTTTATTAAAAAATCAGCTTTCTGTTTCACTGATTTTCTCTAGTACCTTTCTATGTCAATTTAATTGATTTCTGTTCTTCTCTCTGTTAACTTCTTCTTTCTGGTGCTTTGGGTTAATTTCTTCTCTCCTACTAGTGTATAGGGTGGAATCTTCAAGAACTGATTTTGCATGTTTTCCACTGTAAGCAGTGGGTGCCGACATGGTCCTCTGAGCAGCAAGGCACCTGTGTCCTCAGGTTCCCTCCTCTGAGATGCTCTCTATTCCCTCTCGCTTCCTCTTTGACTCATGGATTATTGAGAACAGGGTCACTTAATTTTCAAACATTTGAGGATTTTCCAGATGTCTTTCTGTTAACCAGTTTCTAATTTAATTCCGTCCTGATTAGAGAACATACTTGGTATGATTTCAACTTTGTAAAATTTTCTCAGTTTTGTTTTATGGCATTGAAGGTGGTGTGTCCTGGGAATAGATCCAGTGCACTTGGAGGAAGTGCATCCTGCTGTTGTCAGTGGGTTGTTCTGGAAATGTCCTTCAGATGAGGAGGTCCAGTTGGCTGATGGTGTTCCTTGCTTCTTCTCCATCCTTGATGGTTTTCTATCCAGTTGGTGCATTGATTAGCAACAGGGCGCTGAGAGCTCCAACTGTAACTGATTCGCCTCTCTCTCCATCAGTCCTTGTTTTTGCTCCGTGCTGTCAGAAGCTCTGTTGTTACACACATGCGTTTGGAATTAATCTCCTTAGGGAACTGACCCATTGGTGCCAGGTAACAGCTTTCTTTCTTCAGCAGATGTCCCCACAGGAGAAGGGGTGGGGTGGGCCATTGGGCCTCTCCCCGGTGGAGGTGCCTCCAGCCCCACTTGCCCCAAGGTGGTACAGGTCCCTTTGAGTCTTGGTAGAAGAGCCCAGAGAGGCTGCACACCCCGCTGTGTGTGGCCCCCAGGGTTTCTAAAGCCTCTCCTGGGTCCACGTGGTCTGTGGCCAGGGGTCAAACATTTCAGCTCATCTTCTCACCACTTTCAAGATGCACGTGTTGCCTTCACCCTCCTGGAGGGCCAACGTTTCTCAGGTCTCTGGCCACCTGCTTTCCTTGTCACCTTGGGTGTCGAGTGGACTCGGGTGACTCTAGTTTATCCAGCGTGGCTGCTGTCAGGATGGGAGCAAAGCCCTTCCACCCTCTCTGCAAGCAGAGGCAAGTAGAATTCCTCTCTGCCTTATTTCTACTCGAGTAAATCACTTACCATGACACATAAAGCCCTCCTGGCCTTTTAGCCATAAGCATGGGAGTTCTCAGATAGACTTTGTAATCGATTATCCTTCCTGGGAGCTAAATGCTTTCCTTGCCTATATTGATTGAAGTCATATTCCTCAGAGGCATATGGTGATTTAAAGAACTATGTTAAACTTCAAAAGAGTTTTTATTTGATGGTTTGAATAGATTCTTCTTTTATATGAATGGTTTCACCTATCATCAACTGAAGTATCATGAAAAATATTTGCTTACACAGAATTTAATAACTGGAATGTGTAGGAGGAAATAAACTTGGAGAGCTTACCTTGGATCCATGTGGGACAAACAGTTAAATAGGCAAATTCAGTCCTAATTTTAGTAAAAGGAAAAAATGCCTAATTTTTGAAACGATAGCTTTCACCTGTGTCGTGTGACGAGGCGGGTCTTCCAGCCATGAGTGGACATCCCTGCCCACAGGCCTCTGCTTCAGGTCTGAGCACAACAGCTCCTCCCCTGATGAAGTAAGCGCTATTTGTTCCCACACATCCCTGCACAAGCCCCCTGCACATCCCAACTCACCCGCCACTGGGTGAACAATTGTTGAATAAGATAAACACACACTCTCCAAATACCATCCCACAGGTGATGTTTACCATGCATATTTATTATATACATGTAATCAATGTATATTTATTATTGCCTAATAATTTCAGAGTCAAAGGCACTTGGAAGCAGATAAACCTGGCAGACACCACTCTAACCAAATGTGCAACATCAGCACCACCACTAGGGGAATCTCATCCTGTTGCTCCCTGTTGCCTGAGGAGAACTCAAGGCTGCTTCTGCAGTGTTCCTGCCCCAACTGTTTGTTCGGACTGTCATCAGGAAGAAGCACACAATCACTCCAAATGAGTGGAGTTATGCAAAACAACGATCCTAGACTTTTCAGAAATGTCAATGTAATGGAAGAGGAGTCAGTGGGACTCATCAGGTTGAGGACCACAGGGACGGGAGGCTGAACTCGACGCCAGGTCTGGGATGGATCCTGGAGAAGAGAAGGTGCCCAGAGGAGCTGGGACACATAGGAGGACGTCCTGGTTACTAGGGGATAGGTGCTGGAGTATTTAGGGGAATAGTCTTGATGTCTGCAAATAATGCTCAAATTATTCGGCAAAAATCTTTCAAAATGTGTAGATAGATTAGGGGGTGAGGGAATGAGAAATCAAGAAAATGTGGTAAAATATTAACAATCTGTGAGTCTAAGTGATGGGCAAACGGGTGTTCTGTGTACAATTGGGACAACGTTCTGAAGTTCGAGTTTGTTCTACATAAGACGTCAGAAACAAGTTAGTTCAGCTAAATAGAAAAACATGAAAGGACTGACTGCCTTCACATCAGGTGTTTTTGATGGAAGGAATAGATCTTTATGGAAATATGTAGCTTGAATTGAAATGATAGGTATATCCATGGGTATAGTGAAGAATGTTTTAAACACAAAAGCCTACAACCACGCAAATTTAATTCTGGGTTATTGGAGAAGGCTGGTTCTAAGAAGCAGGAGGATTGCTTTCATTTTGAGAGGAGGGGGTTAACCTGTGAAAAGCTATAGCTCAGCTGGGAGTTAGAACCTGCATTTCCTCACAGATTTATATTTGGTGATTTAGATACAAGCTCAATTTTGTGCCCTTGGATCTAGCTTTTCATGCACAAGTGTAAAATATTTTATTAGTTTGAAAATATATAGGAGATTTCAATTCTTAAAAGCAACACATGCTGTCTTTCAATTCAGAAAGGCCGGATCATAAATTAAGCCCTACTGATGAGGAAGCAGAGAATTGTTACCAGAGAATAATTATTAATTACATTAACAGGGAATAACAAATAATTAGATACTCACTAAACACCAATATTATTCCAGTTTTCTGCAGAAGAGCAGATTCAGTCTCAGGAATGACTCCCCTTGCCAATGTCAGGAATGAACTCACTCCCATCACTCTCAGCATGAGTACCAATGCCATTCGTGTCAGGAACAAGTACTACTCCCACGGTACACAGGAAGGCACCTGCTTCTGTCAATCTCAGAAATGGCTCCCATGGAGACACTTCGTCTCAAAAAAATGAAACAAGCCTCAAAAGGAACTCGTTATGGGAGCAAGCGTACACCTCTCCCAACAGCAGACACATAAGGGGCTTCCACCAAAAATTTTCAGGGGCAAGTCAAATAACCTACGTATATAAAATATATAAAATAATGATAGGCTGAATTCACAGCCTGGGGAAGATTACGTGCAGCAATGCTGGCTGACAGACGTCGCTGCTCTACAGCTGAAGAGGTGGGCGGATGTGTGCAAACATGGTTAACGCAGCCAGATTCTGCTCTATTTATCAGAAGACGTGTGATTTTGCTTCCTGAACTTTTCCCTAACATCTGTAATTACTTGACATTTAAAGAACATGCTACTGGAAGGATTTAATTGTTTCCAATGTTACAATTTCTTACTTGTTACAGATTTTTCCCCCTTCCTGTTACATGATCAATTAAAAATAGTCCTTCACAGCCAAGAGTCTGAAAACAACTCTTGTAGCCAAACCCTCTCTCTTCCTTTCTCTCTCTTTGAATGTACTATAAGGATAGAAACAGTCATGGATGATTCCTCCAAGTGTTTACCGCCTTGTCCCTGAAACTTCCTTTCTTCCTTCTGGAGAACTGGCACCTTCCTGTTCAGAACTGCTGGCTCTGACTGGTAACATGAATCTTTACATGTGTAGCAGCTAAAGATGAACATCTGGCTGTCAGCCTTCCTTTTTCCATGAATACGTTTGCTGAACAAAGTTGATGAAAGTTAAAAGCTGATGTTAAATAAAATTAAATCAAGGGAACATAAAATTAAATTAAAAAACCCTAAAATAATGGCAGAGGAGGATCTTGGGGAAGACTCAGTCAAACGTCCATTTGTAGATGAGGATTGTGTGAAGAATATCAAAGGGAAATAACAATGAGTGATTTTGTTTTTAGTTTGGGAAGGGGGTTGGCCAGGGTGGGGGCCAGATGTGGGTGAGGAAGCTGTGTGACCCTCCACTGCCCCCCTCCCCGGGAGTCTTCATTCCTCCCTCTCTCTTGTTCTGGGCTCACTTACAAACTAGTTCTAGGTGAGGAATTCGGCGGTTCAAGACTGGAGATTTGCATAAATGGTTCTGATGTTAGAACATTTTTCTCATGGACATGAGTGTTGAGTCCTCATGTTTTTGAGGTCATAAAACAAAGAAGTTGGTCTTTGTATATGTTGATGTCAAGGATTGTGATGCCTCCAGCTTTGTTCTTTTTCCCAGGATTGCTTTGTCTTTTCAGGATCTTTTGTTGTACCATATATATTTTAGGATTCTTCGTTCTATTTATGGGAAGAATGTCATTGTGATTCTGATTGGGATTGCATTGAATCTGTAGATTGCTTTAGGGAATGTGGACACTTTAACTATGTATATTCTATAAATCCATGGACATAGAATATCTTTCCATTTCTTTGTGTCTTCTTTGATTTCTTTCAATAATGTCTTATAATTTTCAGTGTATAGGTTTTCATCTCCTTGGTTAAATTTATTCCTAGATATTTAATTCTTTTTGTTGCAATTGTAAACGGGATTATATTCTTCACTTCTCTTTCTGCTGGTTCGTTGTTAGAGTATAGAAATGCAACTGATGTTTGTAAGTTGATTTTGCACCCTGCAACTTTGCTGTAATTGTTGATTATTTCTAACCATCTTTCGGTTGAGTCTTTAGGGTATTCTATTTGTAGAATCATGCCGTCTGCAAACTGTGAGGGTTTTACTTGTTAATTTACAATTTGTATCCTTTTGATTTCTTGCCTAATTTCTCTGGCTGAAACTTCCAGTACTATGTCGAATAAGAGTGGTGAGAGTGGATACCCTTGTCTTGTTCCTGTTCTCAGATGAATGGCCTTCAGTTTTTCACTGTTGAGTATGATGTTGGTTGTGGGTTTGTTATATCACCTTTATTATGTACTTTCCTTCTATACCCATTTTATTGAGAGTTTTTTAAATCATAAATTGATGTTGGACCTTGTCAAATTCTTTCTCTGCATTTATTAAGGAAAATCAAAACTACCATGAGATATCACCTCACACCCATCAGAGTGGCCATAATGAACAAAACAAGAAATAACAAATGTTGGAGAGGATGTGGAGAAAAGGGAACCCTCATACACTGCTGGTGGGAATGCAAACTGGTGAGCCCACTATGGAAAACAGTATGGAGATTTCTCAAAAAATTAAAAATAGAAATACCATATGATCCAGCTATCCCAATACTGGGTATTTATCCAAAGAAGATGAAATCAACAATTCAAAGAGGTTTACACATCCACAGCATTATTCACAATAGCCAAGACATGGAAGCAATTCAAGTACCCATCAATGCATGAATGGATAAAGAAGATGTGTGTGTATATATATGAACGAAGCTGATGAAAGTTAAAAGCTGATTTTAAATAAAATGCAATCAAGGGAACATAAAATTAAATTAAAAAACCCCAAAATAATGGCAGAGCAGGATCTTAGGGAAGACTCAATCAAAAGTCCATTTGTAGATGAGGATTGTGTGAAGAATATCAAAGGAGAAATAACAATGAATGATTTTGTTTTTAATTTGGTAAGGGGGTTGGCCAGGGTGGGGGCCAGATGTGGGTGAGGAAGCCAATATATACATATATGTGTATATATATATATATATATACACACACACACAATGGAATACTACTCAGCCATAAAAAAAAGACAAAACTGTGCCACTTGTGACAGCATGGATAGACTTTGAGGACATTATGCTAAGAAAAATAAGTCAGACAGAGAAAGACAAATACTCTATGATTTCACTCATATGTGGACAATAAACAAACACATAGAAAAGGAGAACAGATTCGTGGTTACCAGAGGAGAAGGGGGTGAAGGGAGGGTGAAGGGGATAAAGGGGAACATACATATGGTGAAAGATAAAAACTAGGCTATTGGTGATGAACACAAGGCAGTCTATACAGAAACTGACACATAATAATGTACTTCTGAAATTATACAATCTTATAAACCAATATGTTCTCAATAACATAGTGAAATAAATAAATAAGTAAAGCAGTTGGTTTTCTTTTCCTTAATCCTAACTAAACTGTAATGAGCCCCCACCTGTAGTAGGCACTGTGTTAAGTGGGTGCGCCATCTATTTAATGCTAACAACTCTAAAGGATCCTATTATTTCACCCCATGCTTTGTAGATGAGGAATTGAGGAAAAGTATAGTTACATGATCCATTAGTTGGATGGATGGCCAGCCAGTCCAAAAATTAGTGATTTGAAACTCCTTTTTATTCAGCTCTTGATTCTGTTGTTGGACAACTTGACCTGAGGTCTGCAGGGCTTCCTCCTGTGTCTGTGGAGAAAGAGAGAGGAGAGAGGGCAGGAGATACAGAGAGATATTGACAGCCTAAAGAAAAGATTGGTGAACACTCAGAGATACCTTTGAGATGTGATTTTAAGGCTTGTTTTTCAATACAATTTGCAAATTCAAATTGAATTAACAGAAAAAATAAAATGAAATAATTCTGAAAAAGAAAATTGGTGACATTCTGATAAAAAACCATCTACCCTAATACCCTAATAGGTATTATTTCTTGAAAGATCTCACTATAGTTAAGAAAATATGCTGCAAAATATTAAGTGATTAGAGCTGTTTTCTTCAAATGGTTCTCATTTTGAAAGTACCCATTGATTATTTTCTGTAACAAGTGAGGACATGAAAAAGTAACCCCCACCAAACCTTTATTTCCTTTCCTGATTTGTGCAGGTGGCATTTTTACTTTTGCATTTCAAGATGCCTGATGTTTTCCTTCTGTCCTGCACTGATTATTCATACAGTTTGGTCTTAGTGTACTTTAAATTACTTCACAGTGATGGGTACAAGTTTGTTTGCAATTATTTTATGTGATTTCACTATTCTTTAGTTATTATTTTATGTATTACATAATTTTTCAGAGTAATTTTAACAAAGATTCTTGGGTTTGCATAGCTTGAATCTGATTCCTCTATAATTTAGGGAAACTTGAGTGTGTCTAAAATGCTCTCATTTCTTCTGTCATAGATGCTGCAGGGACGTCTAGACTTGCCAGGGATTCCCCTTTGCATATTGAGTTCTACATTTATTTTATAATTATTTCCCCACTTAATTCAGCTCACACCCAGGTTGTTCTTGGGCTGAAAGTGTTGTATGGCTCATTTCCTGGGAAGGGGTATGCCCTTTTAACTTGGAGACATAAGTTAGTTCACAAAATATTTATTCAATGAAATCATTAAACATTGTTTTCTGCTCCATGTTTTTCAGAAACATCAACAATCTTTTTTATAATCATTAAATCATAATCAATAAATGCAGCATTTGTCTCTGCAGCTTCTAGTTCTCTCCCACTCTTTCCTGTGGTCCATGAGCTCCCCTTTCATCTCTTTCAGCGGTTCTATCACCTTGTCCTTCAATGCACGTGGTTCTTTTTGACCAGTACTTAGAGATACTGTTGTGTGAGACTGTGGGGAGCTGGTCGCTGGATGCTCCACCTGGTGACTCCCTGGAAGATGTTCTTTATCTCCCTACGTTCTGTCCCTCCATTGGCGTTGAGGCTAGTGATGCAGAGATCCACTGCTGGTGAGTTATCTGTTATTTTCACCTAATCCTCTTTTACTGTCTGCTAGTGTTTAGAGTGGTGTGTGGGGCTATGGAGGTGGCAGGGTCAATTCCATCACTCAGGCTTCTGTTTGGCTTCGTTTGATTTTAAGCCCCTCCCCGAGCCTGTGGAACCTCTGCCTCGGGGCGTCTGTTCCTGCTGCGCCTTTGCTGGTGGTTCTTCACGGCAGATCGTGCACAGAATGCACATGGCCATTTCTTTATTGCCTTGAAAATAGTCTTTTCTTCCCTTCTTTTTCTTTCCTTTTCTTTTGTTCAGTGAATGAAACAGATTGTTTGAAATTCTCTCTTAAAGATATAATATTAAAAAAAAAGTGTTATGTTAGCTCCACATATCATGGCAAGGTGATTCCTAGGCAGGACTCCTGATTTCCCCTAGAATGGACTGAGATTATTTCACTGAGAATGGATTATGTTGTCCTTCCAGACGCCTCTGATTGAAGAGAGAAAAGTGGCTGTGTGACCATCGGCAAGTGAGAGGGAGCTCTGAGTCCGCATGAAGCTGCACGGCATCCTGCCGGAAACTTGCAGACTGTGGGTCAGATACACACCAACACTCTTCATACTGGAGCTCATTTGCTATCAAAATGTGTTTTAATTCCCACTCTACCATTTTTGTCTAAGACTGTCAATCATGAATAGAGAAAGAAGATTCAGTTTTTGTGGACAAATGAAGTCTGCTGGAGCCTATTTGTATTGCCCTTGCTTCCTTGCTTTTACTGATGAAAGTAGCATCTGTCAAAGTCATTTCAACAAAGATGCCTTCAAAACTTACATCTGTTTAAATTAATGTCGGGGCTGGTTTGCAAAGGAGATTTTGCTATGAAAACAAAGACCCATCTAAAGGGTCTACTTTCACTGTCAGAAATTTAAATGCCTTTACATTTTTATAGACTTACCCGCCTTTCTTTGGAAGATGCAAATGTACGTCCTTTAATCCCTTCCATACCCTGGAACAAGTTAACATGTCTGTAGCTATAGAAATTTGTAACTTACTTTATTTTATTTTATTTTCCTGAGGAAGATTTGCCCTGAGCTAACACCCATGCCAATCTCCCTCCATCTTTTAGTACGTGTGTTGCCAGCATAGCATGGCTGCTAACAGAGCAGTGTAGGTCCACACCTGGGAACCAATTACAGGCCACCAAAGTGGAGCACACTGAACTTAACCACTAGGCCACCGGGGCTGGCCCTGGAACTTATTTTGTACTTTTCATGGTTGAATAGTAACAAAGAATATCATTAGCATGATCATTTTACCCCTGTGTAAACTCCCAACACTCAACAAAAATAATAACAGCAAATAAAGCCAACAAACTTTGCTCACTGGAATACAGCAGTTACATGTTTTCTCCCTTTCCTGTTAGTATTTTACTTTCTTAGAGAATCGCTGTAAAACAGCTTTCTTTAAGGTGGCTTCATCAATGAAAAGCATCAGTGACAGCTACCTGGCTGGTAGGAGTGTCTTCAAGTCCATGTGTCAGCCATATGATGATTTTTTTGTCCCCAAACGCTTGGCTTTTCCAATACCGGAATGATCAGTGCATCATTGGGAATCCTACACTTCGTTGACTCTGCGTCATTCTGAGATGGATCACCAATTGCTGGGCCAGCTGAAGAACCATATCAACTTACAATTACTGACTTCACTCTGTGTAACTCACCCTTGGAACACACTGAATGAGATCCTGGGATTCACCCGTTCCCATCTCAGTACTTGAGATCTAGGGAACTCACTTTAAGCAAAATCAGACATCACTGGCTCTCTCCATTCTAAGAGACATTTTGGAGACTTTTGAGTACTAGGAAAATTTTAGAATATACGAGAATACTGGGTTGACCCCAGGACCTCAGAAATCTCTCTTACTAACAGGTGTTGGTTTTTCAACATCAATTAGTGTTGCTAACATTCACGTGGGTTGTTCTTTGATCAGGAACCCCCCCCCCCGCCATGGTAAGTTTATTAAGTAAATCTTATGAATGGTATAAATTCCTCAAGCATTAATAATGGTATAAACATTCAATAAAATAAGCTTTAATGAGCCTGCATTTTGTGGCAAACTTTATTATGGGAGGGGCACAGAATGATCGTTTTTGTTCCCTAATCCCTAGAGTTACTCAGAGGGTGGTAAATGTTCCATCAACATTGAGGAATCCCGGGGTTGAATAAGTGGCCTCCTCAAACATAACAATGTGGCATCAATATCCTTGTTATAGTTCCTCAGTTTAGGGACTGACATTATCTTGATTCTGGAGAGACAGCAGCATCTAGGAAGTGAGAGCGATCTTGCGGTGGGCTGGAATCTGAGGGGCTAGAACTTAAAGAAGGGATGATCCATGAGGATGTGGATCTTGTTCTGAAGGCAGTGAGAGCAAAGGAAAGTAAGCCTGAGGGCCAGCCAGGAAACATGCAAGAAGGTGTTTAATCACTTGGAGCAGATTTTATGGAGGTACTATTTTCATTCGTTTTATACTATAACTCTATTGAAAAATCAAAACTGAAAAAGAAGATAAGGGCATTTTTTATCCAAAGTATTTTCTCTTTTCTATACTCCTTGGTAGTAACAGTAGTCCCCAAAACTGAAAGTGACATGTGACTCCAATAGCCAAGACTGGCCCCTGCCATTGCCTGGAAGTATGATGGAGTTTGTTTTCTGGTGCCAAGCAGGTACATCTGTGATTCACAAAGGACTATTTCCATTACCGAGACAGAAAAGAGCATAGAGGGTAGTTAACCATCTTTTATTTCAGTTTGTTTCCTTCATAATTTTTATTGAATTAAAATCTACATACAGCAAATTACACAATTTGATATATTTGATGAGTTTGGGAAAATGTATACACTCATTTAATCAGTACCACAATCAATGTTTCAGTCAACAGAATGTCTCACTACCCTAAAAAGTTTTATTTTGGCTTTTTCCGGAAAACACAACTCTCAGTGTTAACCCTTGTTCTCAATGTATCACTGTAGATTCATTTGCCTGCTTTGGGACTTCATACGGATGGATTGTGTTTGCGTGCATTCATGTGTATGTGCATGCGCGCAGGTGTGCGTGTGAGCGTGTGAGTATGTGCATGTGCATTTGCATGTTTTAACTTGTTAGTATTGGGTACTTTCCTACATGTTTCATGGTGATTGACTCATACGAATTCCTTTATTGTCAGGGAGCATAAAATGTCTTACTCCAGCCTTTTGAAATTTACTGAGACTTATTTTATTGCCCAGCACATTGTCTATTTTGGGAACATTCCATTTTTACTTTAATAGAATGACTATTCTTCAGTTTTGCATGAGATGTTCTAAATATTTCGATTAGGTCAGGGTGACTGATAGTCGTGCTCATGTATTTTGTGCCCTCACTGAATTTTGTCTGTGTATTCCATTAATTACTGAGACAGGGCTGTTGGCATTGCCCTCCGTGATGTGTGTTTGTCTATTTCACCCTTTGTCATGACAGTTTTTGCATCACATATGTTGAAGCTCCGTTAGTAGGTGCACACACACGTTTAAGATTTGTATGTTTTCCTGGTGAAGTGATGATTCATCATCATTAAATATGTCTCTTTGTCTCCAGTAATACTCTTGTGGTAAAGTCTGTTTCGTCTGATATCAACACTACCGACCAGCTTTCTCGTGCCTACTGTGTGCCCGGTGTATCTGTCCCATTCTCTCTTTTTCACCCTCTGTCTTTGTATTTAAAATGGGTAGGATATAGTTGAGTCTTTCTTTTCCGTTCCTCCTGACAATATAGCTCTTAATTAAAGGGCTTACACCACTTACTTTAAATGAATTATTGATATGACTGGACTAGTTTGTTATTTGTTTCAATTCAACACATCTAATGTTTTTTCCACTTCTCTTTCTTAGCATTTTGGATATTCTTTTAAAACTGTTTCAGTTCCCCCAAAACCTATTACCTATAAGCTTTTAAATTGTGTTTGCTACCTAGAGTTATTAATATACTATTCAATGTAAACTTAAGAATTTTGCGATGGTGAATTTTATTTGTTCTGTGCTATATTTGTCATCTGTTCTATATATGCCTCTGTTATGAATCGTGAGATATGATTCTATTTGCATTAAACAGAAATTTGACTTTAAAGAAATTAAGAGAATATTTATTTATGTTTTCTATATTTAACACTTGAGTACTTCTCTTTCCTGCTTGCAGATCCCAGTTTCCACTGGGGTTCATTTCCCTTAAGCCTTCTTCTAGAATGTACACAGACTTTTTACTGGATATAGAATTTCACGTTGTCAACTTTGCTTTTATTTTTCTTTCATCACTTGAATGTGTGGTCCTTTGCCGTCTGCTGTCATCATGGTTCTTGTTTGTGATGGTCTTTTTATTCCAGCAGCTTTCATATGTCCCCTTTATATCTGATTTTCCGCTACTTGACTACCATGTGCCAGGCATGGTGTTCTCTTTATTAAACCTGCATGGGTTTTGCTGAGGAGTTTCTGGAATCTATAAGTTGATATTTTTCACTGAAACTGGAAAATGTTCAAACATTATTTAAAAAAAATATTTTCCCAAATCTCTCTTCTCTTCTGGAACTCCAAGAATATGCATGTCAACCACATGATTGTGTCCTACAGGTCACTCATGCTCTGCTTGTGATTCTTCTGTGTTCTATCTTCTTCTTCAGGTTGTATAATTTCTCTTGATCTGCTTCAATTCACTGTCAATTTCACCTGTCACCTCCAATTGGTTTTTGAGTTTGTAAATATTTTTTAAAAATTTCTTATATGCAGTTTTTTTTCTAGAATATCCATTGGATTGTTTATTAACTTTTTATTTCTGTGCTGATTCCTCATCTGTGCATTCATCATGACATCTTGTCATTTAAGTCCTTTAAAATACTTGGAATAGCCGCTTAGCCTCAACACATGCTAACTGCAAATCAGAGACATCTTATGGCTTGTGTTTCTTGACCATTTTTTCTCTTGACATGGGCCAGTTTTTCCTGTTTATGTGTAACAATTGTTTTTTCTGTAAACTAACCATTGTGGATGGTTTGCTGAAGAGACTGAATTTTGTTACCTCCCTCAGAAGAGCAATGAGGCATTGTTTTATTATAGCTGGCACTTAAGTTGCTGGCTGATCACCTTGGACTTAAAAAAGATAAGGATCGGTTTTTCTTGAATTTTAGTGTGAATCCTTAGTTCCATCTGGTGTTTCATCCAAAGCTGGGTTGTTACTCACCATTCTAACTTGGCAGCATTCAAACTCCAAGTTCCATCCTTCTGTGGTGGGCGCCAGCTGAAATCTCAGCTCAGATGGCCCAGGAGTACGGATCTTGCTTTCCACCCAGCTTTTGGACTCAGTCTCATGTGTTTAAAGTTCAGAGATTGGCCAAGGATTTGTGGGGAGCCTATAGAAAATTTGAAGCCCCCAACTGTGGTTTTCCTTTTCCCTCTCAGGTTCCAGCCACTGTAGCAAGCCAAAACTTTGTTCTCAGACATGTCCCGGTGAGAAAACTGTGGGTTTTGCTCATGTTCTGGCTACTCCACACCTTAAAACTTGGGAGGAATCTAAGAGGAAGTCACGTAAAGGGAGACCTGTCCCACGTGGCCTTCTTATTCCACAGGGTGATACTCCAGCTTCCACCTGCTTTTGTCCTCCTCTGACTGCAAATTGTTCTCTTAAAAATATTTTCCAGAATTTATAATTATTATCTTTGGGATGCAAGTCATTGCCTGAGCTTCAGTTCAGCCTTATTCTGAGCAGTAGCATTGCTTCTCTCCTCTCCTTCTGTGCTTGCTAAGACCTGGTTTCCCAGCTGATTAACAGTAAGGGAGCATCTCCTGTGTGCTTCCAATTAAGTGTGAGCAGAGCCTCCACATGCTGGACTATTCGGATGTGCAGATGACCCTTAGGCTACTCTTCATGTGCTGTTAATTAAATAACTGTGGTGTCTTACTCAGTCCAATTTCTCATCTCATTTCAAATGCCCTAAGCTACAACATTTAGGTGATTGAACCAGTCCTGCAGCAAGCACTGAGGTTTGACATCACTGCAGATGCTTCAGCCATGTGTCACGGTGGCTGATGCGCCCTTCATTCTATAAGCTCTCCTCACTCCTCATGTCATCCACTCAGCCCTTAAACATATTTAATGATGGTTTGCACCCACAGATGGCAATAAATATTCAGGACAAGAAGCAAAGTTCCTGTCCTCCTGCACTCTAGTGAATTCAAGAAGCTGTCAATAAATAAATAAACATAGAAAGACAATAATGGGGAAAATAGTCTGGCTTGATGGAGAGTAACTGGTAGGAGGCCTTGTAGTTTAAAAGAGGGACATGCAAACTCTTTTATATAGAGAGAAAAACAATTTTAAAAATCAGCTTTTGGAGCTGGCCCCATTGCCTAGTGGTTAAGTTCGGCACACTCTGCTTCAGTGGCCGGTTTTCGTTTCCCAGCCTGAACCTATACCACTTGTCAGCAGCGATGCTGTGGCAGTGAACCACATACAAACTAGGGGGAGATTGGTACAGATGTTAAGTTGGGGAGAATCATCCTCAGGAAAATAAATCAGCTTTCAATCTTTATTTAAACAAAGTTTATTAAATGAGAATGAACTGAAATGGATACCTTCTTAGAATTATTTGAAACATACACAGAAATGAAAAGCTAATGTTGAGACATCAGTTGTGTCACCACCAAACTTGGCAACAAAATAAGAATGTCCGTTATTATCCCTGTTATGAAATAGCTGTGGGAGATCTAGCCAATGACGTTAGAAAAAACATTTAAAATGATAATAAACATTGCAAAGGAAGAAGCAAAACTATACTTATTAGCAGAAAATATCACTGTTTACCCAGAAATTCAGTGAACCTAAAATGCTACAGTGAACTGTCTCTTTCACACATCAGCTCAGCAAAGGCTACACACCTCAACACAGCATTGTGTGGGTGAGCCCTATGGGCTGACTTGTGCCCTTAAGTTTCATGTGTGGAAGTTCTAGCCCCAAGGACCTCAGAATGTGACCTTATTGGGATGCAAGGTCATTGCAGATGTAATTAGTTAAGATGAGGTCATCCTGTCTCATCTAACATGACAGATGTCCTTATAAAAAGGCAAACTTGTGCACAAACGCACAAGGGGAGGGAGTGCCACTTGAAGCCAAAGAGCACACTGAGAGTACTCAGCCGCTCTGAAACCCACTAGACAGACTTACCCTGTGACCCTGAGAATGTGCTCTGGACAGTCCCACAGAGAGACTCGTAAGAGAAGCTGACCTGCACAAGGGCATTGGGTGTGGGGTCCTCTTGTCTCTCACAGCCTGGGACTCATGTCCTCACACGCATGCAGCCTTTGTAGACTCCCTGGTCACTCCATGACCTACAGGCCAACCTCAGGCTTCCAACGGACCCCAAAGCACAAAGTCATCACCACGTTAGTTAGAGGTCAGTTATTAGACACACCACCACACATCCCCTCCTCACCTGGCCTTTATGCCACAGAAACAGGACTGTGATCAATAACACCTTCTCCTAAATGTTTATGAAACTCAGGAGCCCGTGTGACTGACATTCCTCAAAGAAGTCATCCAACCCAAAGTGAATTTAAAGCCATATCTCTGGCGATTAGGAACTCCTGGAAACTGTTGAAATACAACTTCCCTTCCCCTCCGTAATCCTAAAGCTTGCTTTCAGCTATCTTCACAGTAGGCCTACATTGTCTACTTGTTATGGATGACTTTCTGTGAATTCATTGTGCATTAGAGCTGAGCTCTGTCTATTTCCATAACAATTTGTGCTCTTTAAACTCAAAATCAAGTTGAGTTTACCAGAAGAGAAAAGTAAGCAGATAGATTGTGTACTGTTCAAACTAGTGGTTTTTAATCGACACGATTCTAATCATCTTGACAAAGAATTGACCCTTCATAAGTTTCTTTTCTGAGGGTAGGATTGGGACATACCCACTGGGAAGGAGGCTGGGTGCTGGGAAGCTGTCTTTCCTTCTTTCTGAAGGGGCATCTCTTGTCAGGCCACAGACTTGCTTCGTCTAACTCTTATTTCCTTCTGTTGTCCAAGCAGCATTTGGTGAAAGCTGCAACTTCAGAGAACTAGCCTTGTCCCAGGCTGCTGTTGGGTTGGCTTGCTTTTCTATGCAGTGTATCAGATACAAGGATTAACTGGAGGGGATTGCAACTGATGGCACTTTCAGGAATCTCCAGGAAATACATCTCTACAAAATGCAGACGGTGTATTTGAGAGGGTTGCTATAATTACAGAATTTTAATGCAACTCTGCTGGGATCGTGAGCTATTTTTCATGCACCTGTGCAGACCAGCCCTGTCCAGGGTGTAAATCTTCTCAGAGACCCCTCCTCCAAGTCAGAGACTCTCCAGATGTCCCTTTAAGGATTCATCAGACCTTAAATTACACCCCTGGTCTGGATTTACTGCAGATTGGCTTTACCTACACGGGGTGCTCCATGTCAGTTCATGGACAGGTTGCAAATTTGTGGAGCAACTGTGGCCAATCACCTGCCTCCTGACTCATGTGGCTACTGGAGATTAACTGCTCACCTCCATCAGGCAGAAAGGAGTTACGGTCAGTCCACAGGTCCTCCATAATTTTCCCTATATAGGACTGAATCTCAGTTAGGAAAAGTGGCAGCCATACCACCAGTTCTTGTACCAAAATGGGTTGGTAGAACTTTGATGTTGTTGCCATGACAGTTGGATGTGATGCACTGTCACTGTCTGTACTCTGAACAGACACGTCACTTGTCATTTTAGACCTGCTCTCAGTGTGACATGTACCTGGCCTGGCCCTGGGCTGAGTGTAACATCCCATAGAGCCTCCTGGTACCCCATGGATGTGAGCTCTGCTTCCACAACGAGGGAGGAGACGGTCATAGTCTATAAAAGGAGGCTGCCATCTCCTACCCCTGTCACCAAGTGCCCCAACTGAATCTGGGATGTGGGTGAACACACACATGAGGTCGTTGTGCGACTTTCACAGTTGCCCTGAGACAGAAAGAAGGATCAGAGCTCAGGGTCTGCTGTTAATGAACCAAAGTTAAACATCAGGTCAACAGAAGCAGCTTTGAAGCTTCTCTGAGGCCTGCAGCTGCTGCTGAGGGGAGAGCAGGCACTGGATTTCGGATCACCAGAGACCGCCTTCCTGTTGGAAGACATCTGGATCTGGGGTGAGAGGAAACAAAACTGAGACACAAGGGAGCGGCAAAGCAGATCTAACACACACATCAGTGAGTGTCCACTGTGCCTGCCATGCGGGAATAAATGGATCCTGAAAGAGTGTAGTTTGACAATTGTGCTCCACACAGCCTCACAGTTCACAAGCATCCCCAGGTGCCTTGTCAAGCCCTAAAGCAGGCCTAGTAAATTCTGTTGTAGGTCCTGATTTGCAGAGGAAGGACCTTCACAGAGTGGCCTGCAGAGATCCAGGGTTTTCCAAGAAAATTTAGGTGAAACACTTTCTCTCGGGCATGGTGTCCACCACCACCTTGTCTTCTCTCTGCCACCTGCACTTTGGCAATAAGGAAACTTAGCTAATGAATTTTAAATATCCTTTTAAACTCCCCTATCCTTTCTCCTTGTGAAATGCGGTATTAATTCTTAGACCTGAAAACCCTTGTAAGCAGGTTTGTTTTATGAGTCATCTACGGTAAAGATTTGACACTGTGCAGTCAGGAGGACCTGAACTGTGAAATTTCGATCTGGTTTCCATGACCCTTGGAGCACTGTGCCCAATGCATGTGGAGAAGTGAGTAGATGTTTGATTAATTCAGGGAAAGTCGTAACTATCGATATGACCATGGTCAAGATTGCAGATTCAATTGCTAAATCTCCAAGCTTGTCAGAGGAATACACAATATCGCCTCCTAGGTTTTTAAGGCTGATTCCAAACCCAACTATCATGAAAAGACAGGGGAGGATAGAGGCCTTTCAGAGGATGATCATAGCAGAATATATTGCAAGAAAGGCAAAACGATGGAGTGCAGGAAAATAAAGAAGCATGAAAGATTTGGAGGATGTGGTAATAAAACCCTAGAATGTGCATTTTTCTTAAATTCTTTATAGCATAATACTTTGGATATAAAAGAAAGCAATCTGGACTAGAATTCCAAGATTATTTCAAAATGGTAAATAATGTGGAGTCAAATCATGCAGAAGTGATTCTGTAGCTCAGGGGATATAGTGGCAATTACTCAATCTTGGTTTTGAAAGATATTTGTTTACAATATACCTGGTTTTAGACACTTAGAATAACCAGAGGAAGAAAAAGCCTAGAATGTCCACATTTCAACCACAAGAGAAACAGAAACACATGGAAAAACACCAAAGAGAAACCAGACCGTGGTCAAGTCACCCCAAGAGGAGAAAGAGAAGCAAAGAGAAGGGACAAACAGACATAGCAAATGGAACAGTGTTTGATCAGGAGTCAGGACCAAGAAACTGACTGAAGGGACATGGGAACCTTACCCAGGAAATTGAAAGTTAAATTCTTTCTGTTGTTGTTGCTGTTGAGGAAGATTGGCCCTGGGCTAACACCCGGGCCAATCTTCCTCTGTTTTTCATGTGTGCCGCTGCCACAACATGGCTTGATGACTGGTGTGTAGGTGTGTAGGTCTGTAGCTGGGATTCAAACCCATGAACCCTGAGCTGCCAAAGCTGAGCATGCGAACTCAACCACTATGCCACCTGGTTGCCCCCTAAATTGTTTTTAAAGAAAAATAAAATAGACACACTTTCACTAAGAAGTGGCACAAAGGATTAATATTTAGATATTCAAAAAATCTTTGTATTTCAATATGAAACAGACAAGCATTCCAAAAGGAAATTGAATAAAGCATATTTGTGTGTAACTCAGAGTAAAGGGAATAGAAATGTCCAATTAACATGTGTGAAGGGGCCCAGCCTCACTAATCAATTTATAAATAATGATAAAAGAGATACAGTTTCTCATTTCATATTAAAACATCACAAATGTATAGGAAATGCATGTGCTCATATTTTGTCGACGGGACTATGGATGGTTTTAAACTGTTTTGGAAGACAACTGGTGATATCGGTCAAAATCTGAAGTGGTCATTTTCGTTATATGCCAACATACAGGCCAGCCCGTGAATGCCCGAAGAAGTCTGTGATGTCCTCCATATTCGTAAAGCCTCAGAAAGGCAGGACGCTCCGGGTTCAGGGCAGCCCTAGACCACAGTGACCTCCAGCTGTGTCTACACGTGAAATTTAAGAAATGATCCTTAATAAGTACAACTTGAACATGCAGCCAGATATGCACCTCATTGACTGTGACCCTACCTGGCGCAGGTAGAACATCCTTAAACAGGCACGACTGTGACGTCTGGAACATGTCTGAACAAGTCTCATGGCCCTTGAGAAGAAGACTGAGTGGGTCCTCAGCAGGGAGTGGGGATGGCAGACTGGGGGCTGGGAATGTGCCGGGCAGACCCAGGCTGATGTCACACACTCAACACCAGAAGGAGACTGTGTCAAGAGTCTTCACTGAGGAAACAACAGAGCCCAGGGCTCTGTCTTGCATTTTTCAAGCGCAGCTAACGTGGGGGCATCACACCACACGTCTGCTCCCCATCAGCTTTTCTTAGGAAACGAGAAGAATTGTGGTGGAGGAAGCTCTCTGAACCTCTGCCCTTGCCTCTGGCATACCCTCTCTGCCCCTCCCAGCGTTCAAGTGGCCTCGGCTGGGTAAGGCCTCAAACGCAGGCTCATCTCTCTCTGTTGAACAGAGTGGGCATATTGTCTGCAGAGGACACTCACTGTCCAGCAAGTCCATCAGCCTCAGGATGTGCTGGGTAATGCATCTGTCATAGTCAGGCCTTTCAACCTTGACCCCGTGACCCTGGACTGCAGGTACGCAGGGGGGTTGTGGGAGGGCCCTGAGGAGGGAACCTGTTGGCAGCTCGCATGAGTGCAATGGGGCTGTGGGGCAGCAGAGGCCGGGTTGTGGCCTTGCAGAGCCCATGGTGGCCAAGGCTCTGCAGCAGCTGTGGGCAGCTGCTCCTGGTGTTTGAGTCTCTGTACTGACACCAGGGTAGGAAACTGAGTCACGGTGGGGCCCAGAGCAGAATAGGATCGGGGAGGGTGGCCCCAAGGACAGCAAGGGAAGGATTTTGGAGGACTCCCTGGGCATCGGTGGCCTCGCCTTAACACCTGGATTGCGGAGTTGGCTGCTTTACACAGAAATCCTACTGCCTTCTTAGAACTTTTCAGAACCCTCTGGAAGCATCAGATGACCCCTCCACCAGACCGCTTTCCCTGGAGATGCCTTGATCCTACATTACCCCCATTTCTGGTTCAGTCCCAGGACCTTCACACTGACTATGACCTCAGGCTCAGAATGAACAGTAAACTATTTTTAGATGTTGAATGTTTTTTAATAAAAAATAGCATATGCTTATTGCAAGAAAACTGTAAACATTTTTAAAAGTCAACATAATCCCCCCATTATCCACTGGATACATTTTTCCGTGTCTCCCAGAATTTTATACACTTATGTAAACATTCATAAATACACATAGACATAGATTTATGTTTAGATAAATACATATTCAAATTTCCTTAATTGAAAGATTGATTTTCCTGATCTTACTTTTATCACTTAGGATTAGTCTGAAAAGCTTTTAGAATTGATGTTTTGTGACTTCACTTCAAGCATTTTAGAGCATGACGCAGCCAGAGACTCCATCAGCAGCCCCAGCGAGATGCACCACTGGCCCAGACCTGCAGGCCCGTGAACAGGACCTCCCATGCCCGGAGCCACCTGCGTTCAGGTAAGTGGCTGGGAAACTTGCCCAGGTGCTGATGATGATTTATTAAAAAGGAATTAAAGTTGAAAACAAGTGTTTCATTTCATGTCCAGTAAAAACTAATTGAGAATCTATATATGAAGCTTTACTTCATAAAGATGCCAACACTTTTTTTTTTAACTTTTACTTTTTACCAAATTTGCCCCAACTATACGAGGAGCTTTCCTTCTGATCTGGCAATACACCAGATTATCTTTTTAATATTCTCAAATGAAACTTTAAATACCGATTATTAATAGATCCTTTCTTATTGCTTTCATTAAACACCACTGCATATAACTGCACATTAATTACCTGCTAACTCTTAATTAACTAGTTCATTTCTAGAGAAATTAACGTCCTTTCAAATTAAGCTGATAGTACTCAGGAGGAACTCAAATTGGATTATTTTCTAAAATCTAATTTTTGTGAATTGAGGCCTTCCAAATTTTTTTCATTTTTTACTTATCTAGTCTTGCAGAAATGCACACATACCACTAAATAAATGAGATGAAACTAAAAAAAGTCAGGTTGTGTCATAAGTTTTTGCAACTATAGAGGTAATTTATACTTGAATGAATAAAGAATTCAATATAAAAACATACCTTTTTAAAGGATGTCAAAGTTCATTTACAAAGCTTGTGCAAAGCTTATGGCCCTTCTTCAATCTATATTACAATTGGACATGGTCTAAAGAAAAAATTTGAAACTGGAAACTTGCTGCTCAGGTGTGAGCTTATGGAAAGTGGCCTCCTGAGAACTGTCTAGAACTGGCTTGCGTCTCCTCCAGCCCGTCCTGGGTCAGCCTTGCAGCCTGAGGGGAGCTGCTCTGTGAATCACATGTTTTGTTTTCACACATTCATCAGCATCAGGATAATAAAGGCCCAGTTCTTGTCCACAGATGTGCAGTGGGGACTGTCACTGCAGCCAAAACCTGGAAAACTGAAATGCACGAGAAATTCCCAGTCTTGCAGCTCCACTTCACCACCAGTGGCCATCTCTGCAAGTGTAGACCCTGCTTTTATTAACCTCCTTCTATATCCTCTGGTTAATGAATTGACAGGGAGTCCACAATCAACCCATTAAAGTTGAAGCATAACGGGATTTGGGCATGAACCACAAATGCTGAGGAAGGACACTCTTCCTCCTTTCCACAAGGCAGGTGCATCACGCCGTGCTTCCTACAGCTCTCTCTGTGGCTGCAGATGCTGGGGAGATGCCAGCGGGCTCATCTTTTACAGAAGAAAGGGGCTCACTACCACTTTGTGCCCCTAGGTATCCAGGTTGGAAGAGCTTCACATTTTATTTTCTTTTTCTGACTCACCCAGGTTATTCTACTTATGGTAGAAAGTCTGAACATAATTTGAAAAAATATATATATTTGATGGTTTTGAGAGCTACTTTGGCAGCAAGAGCCTCTAGGTCAGCACCTGGGGAGGAGAGCAGCCAAGCCGTGGGCCTGGAGCTGTGTCCAGATTTGCCTTTCGGTAGCAGCTGGTTTGGAAAGGACCAGCTGAGGAGCTTTCTTGTGGGTCTGGCAGTGGGCATCCATCAGAGGGAGGGTCTTGAGAGCACCTGAAGCTTTCATCGAGACCCTGACATCCTACAAGTAATGGTCCCAGAAATAAACCAGTTCCAATAGGGGTGGGACCATTAAGTTACACCATAAGAATCCCTCGGTTTAATATTTGCCTACCACAGGCAAGGAAACCCTGGGGGAAGATGAGACTTTCCCAGAGCCTCACATTTTTCCGTAGGTTTTCACCACAGTGTCCTGCACTCATCAGAAGTAACCAGGTGAACAAGGAAAAGGAATTGTCCAAAAATCAAGACAAGAAAAAAAAAGCTAGAGTAGATCTAGATATTATATTTACAAGACATTATAAGACACTGGTTTTAAAATAATTATAACTGATTTGTTCAAGGAATTAAATAACTTTTTTGAGAATTTTGTCAGACAATTTTTGGAAACTACGAAAAATTCTAAGAGAATTTATAACAAAATATATTAACTGGAAATAGGAACATAATAGCTGGATTGTAAAACAAATTCTGTGCAGCTGAAGAGATAATTAGTGAACAGGAAAACAGAGCAGAAGGAAATACTGAGACTGTTGCATGAGAAACCCAAGGATGGGTGGTGATGGAAAGAGCCTCCCACACATAGGGTATGAGGGAAGATCAGGGGTAGTGTAACTGGAGCCCCAGAAAAAGGAGAGAGAGGAAACAGGCCACATGTCAGGAGAAGCCTCAAATGTTCTCAAACAAGAAAAAAAACACCAAGCGAATGATTTCAGAAGCATTAAGAACACGACACAGGAGGGGTCCAAAGAAAGGCCCATCAACTACCGCAGAGCTTTGAAACACAAAGATAAATCCTAAAGCATGATGAGAGCAGAGACAATTCTTGTCAAAGAGCAGAAGTTGATGACCCCCAACTTCTCAGCAAGTGGAATGAAGCACAGAAGAAAATGTACACAAAAGTGCTGACACTGGGAACAGCCAACCTGGACTGCTGTCTCCAGGCAGATAACTAAGAGAATTTGTCACCTGAGGACCAACAACAAAAGGCAGATGTTGACCACAAGAGGCAGCTCAGAGTTGCCAGTAGAGCAGAGACTGAAGGAAAAGATAAATATGTGGGCACATCTAAATATTTATTGAAAGTGTAAAGCAATATGGTAATGCTTTGGGAGTTTACGCTCATATGAAATTTAAAAAGATGTCAATAATAACACCAACGGCAGGAAAAATAAAGGAGCTTCTAAGGTCCCTGCATTGTCCATGAAGTGGTCCAAGGAAAATGATATGGACTTTATTAAAACAAGGGAGCATTCTATAAAGACTGCATAAACAGTGAGAGAATATTAATCAGAAGCTCCTGAGGTAGGGGAGAAATAGAATCATTATGGATGAATAAACCCAAAGAAGGCAACAAGGAGCACAGAACAGGCAGAATAAAGAGCAAACAGTGGCAAACAGTGATAATGGTGCCTAGATGTCCAATATCAGTGATTTTATGGCATATAAATAGAATAAATACTCCAATTAGAAGGCAAAGTTTCTTAGAATAAAAATAAAACTAAATTATGCACTTAGAGGTTGATCTTAAAGTATTCATACAAGTTGAAAGGATAATGTATATGTTGTATAAGTAATGCTGAAAAGAAAACTGGAGTAGTACACCAATTCAGACAACGCCGGCTGACAGGAGAGATATTCGATGGGAACAAGGACATTGCAGAGTGATAAGTGGGCCACTCCACCAGCAGGGTGTAAGGATCCTAAACACGTGTGCAGAGAACTGGGGAGAGATTCTTGGGAAGTGGCCCAGGACAGGTATTTGTACCTGTGCTATTAGTGAAATAGTCTAATTTAACAAAACATTAGTTACGGTTCCTAACACATGACTACATTCCCAGTCGCCACTCCGAAGTGTTAGGTATCTAACATCTTGTATTTTAACTGGGTCCTATTTACATGTGTTCTGGAAATTACTACATGTTTATTTACCCTTGGGAAACTGGCCATCATTAGATGGTAAAAACTCTGTCCCCCGAGACTTTATTGGTGGTGGCAGGGGTATGTCTACACTTTTAGATAAGGCAGAACATGATTGACATGTTTACACAACATAGGAATGGTCTTTGGTTTATCTAAAGGCACTCACAAACATTGTCTGTATAGGTAAATTTGGTTAAACCATCTTGAAGCCTTTAATTTAGAGAAGCTAACAAGGGAAACATTTGTTCTCCTCTCCAGGTTAAGAACACACAATTTTCAAGAGTGAGTAATTTGTGCTTACTATCATGGTTAATGTTTTCCTTCTCATTCTCCCTTAAGTGATCATTTCCTTGCAAACTTTGATTTACTTTAAAAAGAAAATTCTTTAGAGATGGGCGGGACATTTGAATTGAAACTATGGAAGGATATTAATGTAATAGCCCAACTTTTTTTGTTGAGCAATTAATAATTTCATTAATTGACCAAGTAAATGAATAGTCACTTCTTTGAAGAGAATAGCAATCACAGGAGTTGTTTTTATAATTTGTTTTATAAACATTGCTGTAATATCAAAGGTAACGATATTAATATCAGGCAGCATGTAAACTCATTTCCAGTGTATAAATATAACAAATGGTTGACAATTATTTATTTATGCTGTTTTCATTGATTCAAGAATCAGTATTTTAAAATAATCTTTATTTACCATTTATTAGGAAAATGTGCAGCACTATCTGTGCAGATGTTACAGAAGAGACTAAGAATATCAATATTAAATAAAAAATAATATAGAGATTAGTTGAAATATATAAAGAGAATGTTTCACTATCATATACACAGTTAAAGTGGATGACTTTAGAGGGATATCTATAGGACTGGCTTCCTTCTTTTCCAATTGTATGTAAAGATGGTTCAGTCTCACTAACTGAACTTTCTGAATATTGCTCAATGTCTGCTGTTTTGCCATACCTGATATATGTGAATTATTAATAAAACCCCACAACATTAGCTAACATATTAACCATTTTAAATAAGACATATGTGTGATGGTCAAATATATCAGGTATACTGAAAAGGGTAAATAATGAGTTTAAAAAGATAACAGTTTTAAATTTGTATTTTTTGCGGGGCCGGCCTGGTGGCATAGCAGTTAAGTTCACATGTTCTGCTTTGATGGCCCGGGGTTCGCCGGTTTGGATCCTGGGTGCAGACATGACATCGCTTGGCAAGCCATGTTGTGGTAGGCGTCCCACATGTAAAAGTAGAGGAAGACGGGCACAGGTGTTAGCTCAGGGCCATTCTTCCTCAGCAAAAAGAGGAGGATTGGCAGCAGATGTTAGCTCAGGACTAATCTTCCTCCAAAAAAACAAATTGTATTCTTTGATTTCTGCCAACTATCATTTGATGTCCAAGGGAAAATTGTAATTAAATTCTTAAATTGTTCTATTATAGATCCAAAATAAAGGATTCACAGTACCTGTATTTATTGACATCAGCTTTAGATAACTCAATACGCTCATCACTTACAGGATATTAATAAAGAGGAGACATAACTTCTAGTATTTAAAGATGAAGAATTTATACATAAAGGCATATATCCAAACTAAAAATAAAGTGCTGGATTATGGGTTATTATTATAAATAGTGGCTTGATCATTCAGTCAAGATTGAGCATTAAAGCAGTTAAATATATTGTATGTAAATAGATTAATATGCAATAAATAGCTCCTTAGTAAACAATCAGTGACTGATATTTAAAACAAACTTGTCAAAAATGTAGTAATATTAAATATCACTGTATTTATTAAATGTTACTCACCCATATTTATTTGTCACCTATATTAATAATTGGGCTATCAGCCTTTACTAAGATTTCTCAATATGTATAGAAAATAGTTTTTACCTTAATATTTATGTAGCTTTTTTCTCATGATTTATAAGAAATATTATTTACTCTCATCTGAATATTAGTCTGCTCCCTTGCCAATGTAAAAAATGATGTTACTTCTTATGAAGCAAATCCTGTCTAACCACACTATGACTAGCAGTTTTGTGTTGTGACACTGAGCAAATTAAGGAATACGAAATAAATCAATTAATCTTACTTTTTGTTCTAGCATCCTTATTTTTTCAGTCCCTTTCACATTTTTATACCAAAGAATATTATAAGTATATGTTAAACACACATTTACCATTATACTTAGAGTAGTATAGTTATAGAGAGGTGATGATAGATAGACAGGTAGATAGAGTTATAAATATAAATATAAATAGATGGGTATCTGTAGTAATTTAAGTACATGCAAATATGAATGTTTAACTTTTGGAAGTAGATTTAGAATATAATGATATAATTAAGTTTCCTTCAACGTTTCCCAAAGGCTTTATAAATAACACTTGGATAACATTTTTAAGGTGTAACATGATTTTGAAAGTAAATTATAACTTGTAATCCTTCAACTAAAATAATTATTTTCAACTTTTAAGAGATGCATATTTTCTTTTTTAAAAACAATCAGCAGCATTATATAAAGTAGGTAACCCACCTATCTTGTTAGTCTTTCATTGCTAGTTAAGGTTTTATTTACAATTCCATCATATTTTTTCACTTGTAAATTTTCCAATAAGGATTTGTCATAGCTTACATCTGAGGTGGTTTGAGATTAGACTCACTCCAAAAATTTTATAGTAAAAACTTTTCAAAAATGTGTCAGGCATGTTTATTGGCTCGTTTGTCTTAAAGAACACAAAGGTTTATTCAGAAATAACATTCCTGAAATTTGTAGAAGTGGTCTTCACTTCTAAGAATCAAGTGGTCTTATCTATGTTTCTTTACTTCTACTACGTGACTGTGGTTTAAACTCTATAATTAAAATTTCCTTATAAGGAAATTTTCTTATGTTTTATAAATTCCTTATAAAACTTGTACATTAAGAAAAACAAATTAAAAAAGAAAATTTCACAATTACAATTTCATCACATAAAGGGAAGAGTCTATTCATGTTGTTCAATCAACACAAACCACCTAGTGTAAAATTGACTAAATTATTTTGGAGACACCAAACATAGTAGGTAGTTTAGCATGAAAAAAATAAGGCCTCTCAAGTGTTATGCTCCCTTCTGATTTTTAATACCACATCTTATCTTTCCATCTAATATTTGGAAAAAGAGATAAGTATTACAGATTTCTCTCTTCTAATTTATTTTAACACAAATTACTTTCCGGACTCTCTATTTATTTGTATTTTTATGTAATGTAATGTTTCCTCACTGGAATCAAACACCAAAAAAGGCAATATTGCTTTCTTTCACTAAAACCCCAGTGCCTGGTATAGCTTATGGGTGATTAAATTTTGATGACAATCATAAAAAATAAATTATGATTTGAAAAACTACCATTGGATGTGGTCATATAATAATGGTAAAAACAATTATGTTCACGCATTAGAAAAAATTAAATCAAACACCAACAACTTAAAGATTAAGAAGTAAAAAGATCATTTGTTAGGGAGAAGTAGAGGTGAATAATAAATCAGTTTGCCTAGCAGGTAAAACTCAGTTTGTTATCTTCTGGGAGGTAAATTTTTGAGTGTAAACATTTCTTTGAAAGATTAAATAAGACTTTACAATGTACCAGTCACATGGTGGAGAAAGGTACTTTATGACAGAAACAGTGTAGCCACTTTTTTTCCCAAGTAATTTTATTGGGATTATAGTGGTTTATAACATTGAGTAATTTCAGGTGTACGTTGTTGTTTATCAATTCCTGAATACTCTCCATCACGCTCAGGCCCCGTAGTCTAGTTTTTCTCCATCACCACACATATGTGCCCCTTTATCCCTTTCGTCCACCCCCCCCAAACCCCTTCCACTCTGGTAACCACTAATCTATTCCTTTATCCATGTATTTGTTATCTTCTACATACTCATGAAGTCATGCAGTGTTTGTCTTTCTCTGTCTATTTCACTTAACGTCATACCCTCAACTTCCATCAACGTTGTTGCAAATAGGATGGTTTTGTCTTTTTTATGGATGAGTAGTTTTCCATTGTATATATATATATACCACATCTTCTTTATCCATTCATCTATAGATAGGAAGTTGGGTTGTTTTCACACATTAGCTGTTGTGAATAATGCTGCAATGAATATAGTAGAGTATAAGTCTCTTTGGATCTTTGATTTCCAGTTCCTTGGATAAATACCCAGTAGTAGGATAGGTTGATCATATGCTATTTCTAATTTTTTGAGAAATCTCCATATTCTTTTCCATAGTAGCTGCGCCAGTTTGCATTGCCACCAGCAGTGTATGCAGCGTTACCCTTTCTCCATATGCTCTACAACATTTGCTGGTTTTTATCTTGGTAATTTCAGCCATTCTGACTAGTGGAATGTGATATCTCATTGTAGTTTTGATTTTCATTTCCCTAATAATTAGTGATGTTGAGCATCATTTCATGTGTCAGTTGGCCATCTGTCTATCTTCCTTGAAAAAATGTCTGTTCATATCCTCTGCCCATTTTTTGATTGGGTTTTTTTTTTTTTTTTTTGATTTGCATGAGTTCTTCATATATTTTGGAGATCAACCCCTTGTCTGATAAATTATTTGCAAATATTTTCTCTCAGTTGATGGGTTGTCTTTCCATTTTGTTCCTGATTTTCTTTCCTTTGAAGAAGCTTTATAGTCTGATGTAGTCCCATTTGTTAAGCTTTTCTTTTGTTTCCCTTGGCTGAGTAGACAGGGTATTTGAAAAGAAGAGTCTAAGACCAATGTCAAAGACTATATTGCCTATATTTTATTCTAGGAGTTTTATGCTTTCAGGTCTTGCATTCAAATCTTTAATACATTTAGAATTAATTTTTGTGTATGGTGCAAGATAATGGTCTACTTTCATTCTTTTGCATGTAGCTGTCCAGTTTTCCCAAAACCATTTATTGAAGAGACTTCCCTTTCTCCCTTGTATGTTCTTGGCTCATTTGTCAAAGATTAACTGTCCATAGATGTGTGATTTTATTTCTGGGTTTCCCATTCTTATCCATTGATCTGTTTGTTTGTTTTATTACTATAGCTTTGTAGTATGTTTTGAAGTCAGGGGTTGTGATGCCTCCAGCTATTTTCTTTTTTCTCAGGATTGCTTTGGCTATTTGGAGTCTTCTGTTGTTCCATATGAATTTTTGGATTTTTTGTACTGTTTCTGTGAAGAATGTCAATGGGATTTTGATTGGGATTGCATTGAATATGTAGGTTGCTTTAGCTAGTATGGACATTTAACTATGTTTATTCTTTTGACCCATGAACATGGCATATCTTTCAATTTCTTTATATTTTCTATAATTTTTTTCAATAATTTCTTATAGTTTTCACTGTACACGTCTTCTACCTCTTTGGTTAAGTTTATTCCTAGGTATTTTATTCTTTTTGTTGTAATTGTAAATGGGATTGTATTCTTGATTTCTTTTTCTGCTAGTTCACTGTTAGTGTATAGGAATGCAACTGATTTTTTAAAATTGATTTCGTACCTTGCAACTTTGCTGTAGTTATTTCTAATATTTTTCTGGAGGATTTTTTAGGGTTTTCTATATATAGGATGAGATGATATAGGATGATATCATCGGCAAATAACGAAAGTTTCACTTTTTCCTTTCCAATTTGGATTCTTTTTATTTATTTTTCTTGCCTAATTGCTCTGGCCAATACTTCCAGTAGTACGTTGAATAAGAGTGGCAAGAGTGGCACCTTGTCTTGTTCCTGTTCTCAGAGGGATGGCTTTCAGTTTTTCACCATTAAGGATTATGTTGGCTGTGGGTTTGTCATATATGGCCTTTAGTATGTTGTACTTTCCTTCTATAGTCATTTTATTGATAGCTTTTATCATAAATGGATGTTGGATCTTGTCAAATGCTTTCTGTGAATTTATTGCAATGATCACGTGATTCTTATTCCTCATTTTGTAAATGTGGTGTATTACATTGATTGATTTGCAGATGTTGAACCATCCTAGCATCCCTGGAATAAATCCCACTTGATCATGGTGTACTATCCTTGTTATGTATTGCTGTATTGTGTTTTCCAATATTTTGTTGAGGATTTTTGCATTTATGTTCATCAGCAATATTGGCCTGTAGTTCTCCTTCTTTGTGTTTCCATTGTCTGCTTTTGGTATCAGGGCGATGTTGGCCTCATAGAATGTGTTAGGAAGCATTCCATCTTCTTCCATTTTTTTGAATAGTTTGAGAAGGAGAGGTACGAATCTTCTTTGAATGTTTGGTAGAATTCTCCAGAGAAGCCATCTGGCCCTGGACTTCTGTTTTGTGGGAAGTTTTCAATTACTGCTTCAATCTCTGTACTTGTGATTGGTCTACTCAGATACCCTATTTCTTCTTGATTCAGTTTTTGGGAGGGTGCATGAGTGTAGGAATTCATCCATTTCTTTTACATTATCGAACTTGTGGGCATACAGTTTTTCATAGTATCCTCTTATAATCCTTTGTACTTCTGCAGTATCTGTTGTAGTTTCCCCTCTTTAATTTCCTATTTTATTTATTTGGCCTTCTCTCTTTTTGTTTGGTGAGTTTGGCTAAGAGTTTTTCAATTTTGTTTATCTTCTCAAAGAACTACCTCTTAGTTTCATTCATCCTTTCTATGCTGTTTTTTGGTCTCTATTTCATTTTTTCTGCTCTGATTTTTATTATTTCCCTACTTTTGCTGACTTTCACCTTCATCTATTCTTCTTTTTGTAGCTCTGTTAGGTGCATTTTATATTACTTATTTGAGATTTTTCTTGTTTGTTCAGGTGGGCCTGTACTGGTATGAATTTCCCTCTTATGACTGCATTTACTGCATCCCATAAGAGTTAGTATGTTGTATTTTCATTTTTGTTTGCCTCTAATCATTTTGTAATTTCCCCTTTGACTTATTCAGTGATCCAATAGTTGTTAAATAGCATATTGTTTAGTCTCCAGATATTTCTGACTTTCTCAATTTTGTTCTTATGGTTGATTTCCAGCTTCAGAGCACTGTGATTGGAAAAGATGGTTGGGATGATTTCATTCTTCTTAAATTTACTGAGGCTTTCCTTTTGTCCAAGCATATACTCTGTCTTTGAGAATGTTCCATGTGTACTTGAGAAGAATGTGTATTCTGCTGTTTGGGGATGGGATGTTCTCTCCATATATATATCTATTAAGCCCATCTGCTCAGGTGTTTCATTGAAATCCACTATTTCCCTGTCGACCTTCTGTCTGGATGGTCTATCTATTGATGTAAGTGGGGTGTTGATGTCCCCTACTATGATTGTGTTGCTGAGAATTTCTCCCTTAAGGTCTGCTCATAATTGCTTTATGTACTTTGGTGTCTCTGTGTTAAGTGCACATATATTAATGTGTTATGTCCTCTTGGCAGAAAAATCCCTTTTATCATTGTCTCCTGCCCCTCTTTGTCTCTCCTTGTCTTTTTTATCTTGCAGTCAGCTTTGTCTGATGTAAGTATGGCAACACTTGCTTCCTTTTATTTGCTGTTTGCTTGGAGTTTTGTCTTCCACCCCTTTCTGCTAAGCCTGTGTTTGTCTTTAGGCCTGAGATGCGTTTCCTGGAGGCAGCATATTGTTGGGTCTTCTTTTTTAATCCACTCAGCTGCTCTGTGTCTTTTGATCGGAGAATTCCATCCATTGACATTTAGAGTTATTATTGATATTTGAAGGCTTAATACTTTCATTTTATCTCTTGTTTTCCAGCTGTTCTATGTTTCCACTGTTTCCCTTCCCTTGTATGTCTGACTGCCATTTCACTTTGGAGGTTTTCTGTGGTGGTTTTGTAGATTTTCTTTTTATTTATGAATTGTGGCTCTGCTCTGATTTTTTGTTTAGTGGTTACTGTTACATTTGTATAAAAGATCTCATAGATGAGACTCTCTATTTTCTCACAGCCTCTTTTCTCCATTAGCCTAAGTAGGTTCCATCCCTTTCCTCCAGCCTATCCTGTTTTTCATACACTATTGTTTCTTAGTTAGTAAGTTCTTTCTTGCATTGAGCAGAAGAGTACTTTCTTATTTCTCCTACCCATCCTGTCTTTTGGAGACACAAGTAGAATCTGGATCCAAGTTCCATGGAACATCCTTAGAAATATGCAGAGATGGTCAACTATTCTCAGATTTCTTGAGTTGAAGCATCTCCAGTTCATCAGCCATCCCTGAAAAAACATGACTTCATGTCAGGTCACCACATTGGTAGTCTCTTTTGTTTCAATTCATTTTTAAACAGTAGGATTTGGAAGGGAATGCACTACACTAGGCATGGCTTGATTAGCAAAAGACAGATTCTCATGTCTCATATTAGAGCACTTTTCTTCTATCAGAATAGGTAAGAATATTCCCTTTCTTCTTGTACATACTGTATATGATTATCAACTCTATCCTTTTGATGGGCACATCATACAGTGATGACCACATCATACATTGAGTTAAAGAAAAAAGAAAACCACTAGATCTTTCTAACTATACATTCATCTGTTTTTTGTGCATTAGTTTTGGGGCTGACCCTGGGAAGTTATGTTTATCCTGTTAGGTTTCTTTTGATTGAGTTACTACAATCCTAATTTTGGTTGACTCTAAGGTTTCTATCTTAAAAGAATGAGTAGATGATTATGCCATCAACCGAGATCAAAAATACAGGAGAAAGGTGTGTGTGTACATGCACCCATGCATGCATGCCTTAAAGGAGGACTGAGGATGGAAGCCTGAGGAATCCCAATATTAAGAGGCAGCTGGGAGAAAGGAGGCAACAGAAGACACCAAGAAGGGGTGAGCCATAGTTTGTTATGAAAAGGAGAGGAGTATCTTGGAAGCTGGACTGACTGTGTTTTCAGGATTATGGTAGACACCTGAATACATAATGAACAGGACGTGGTCTCTGCCTCTGCTCCTGTTTTGATTTGCTCCATGGTTCAGCTCTTCATTTAATGGCACTACCTAGTCCATCATGCCTGACAACTTGCAGTCACCTTTTATTTGTCCTTCATAATCTCGCATCTATTGGGTTAACCACGTTTTACTGACAAAACATCATTTCGAATTATAGCATACTTACTGGGAAAAACGCACAAATCTAGAGTATCTAGCTCAATGACTTTCTTTAACAATGTAAACACATTGTAATAGCCACCCCCTATCACTATTCTGGCTCTCCAGAAGCCTCTATCATTCCCCTTTGCAGAAATTTCTCCCACCCAAGGTAACCACTACTCTGACTTCTATCACTGTAGCTTAGTTTTGCCAGTTTTTGAGCTCAGGTAGATGGAATTATACTCTATGTACTCCTCTCTACCAGGCCCCTTTTGTTAAAAATCCTGTCTAAGATTCATCCATGTTGTTGCAGATAATTGCTTGGTTTTTATATAGCTCTGTAGATCTGATTATCTATTACTGCATAACACATTAGTTTTGGTTATTGATAACTGCATAACATGGAACTCCAAATTAGTGGAGTGAAACAGTAACCATTTTATTAGTCAGATTCCGTGGGTTAGAAATTTATTAGAGAGAAATTTCCCTGTTCTCTTATGGTTGGGGTCTAGAATGATTTAGAGGCTCTTTCACTCACATGGATGGTACCTTGGCTGGGATGTCTTGAAGACCAAAATCCTCTGGGATCGTTCATAAGGGCACCTACATTTCTTGTTTTGAAAAGTGGCTATTTTCTTTTTCCAATGGTACATCTGAAGTGCAATTTCAATGGAGATGGAAACTTCACTTGAAAGTTGCTCTACTTCTATTCCACTTTTGGGTTCCAAGTGACTTGATCAAATAGTGTTCAGATATTGCCGATACAAAGGCTGTACTGGGGTTGGTGATCATATATGACCAGAGGAAACTTAATGTCAGTATGTAGAAGTGGAGATTCCTTTGAGGAAGGGAGGAGGTTTAGGAAATGCTTGGTGAGCACAGTCTGTCTGGTATTGGATAAAATCACAAGAATTTGGGGATGAACTCATGCCTCCTCATCTTGGCCCCTGGTCTTGAGATACCAAGTATAAATGGACATGGTGTGTGTCAGGGCTTGTGTTGGTGGTCTATTTTCTTCAGTGCATATGGTTCATCTTCTGTTTAGGAACGAAGTCTTATCACCTGATCGCCAGCGTAGCAGTTGCTATGAAGGTGGCTGTGCCCTGGTTGCAGATTCTCCATGAGGAGATTCTCCAAGAGGCCTTAGCTCTTCACAGCTTGTTGGCTGGCTTCACTGAGCAAGCTTCCTGAGAGTGGCATGTCCTTGGAAGTCACATCACACCACTTCCACAGAGCAACGCTTCTACTCTGTTGATTGAAGTAGGTTCACGCCTGCCTAGACTCAAGGGGAGGGAACCTAAACCTCACATATTCATGGGTTGTGTCTCAAAGAATTTGTGGCCAATTTTTAAAACCACCATGAGCTAGATAGTGGAATTGATTTATCCATTCTATTGTAGATGGATATTTGAGTACTTTCTACTTTGGAGGAATGAAGAGAATGATGCTCTAATCATTCTTGCTCCTTTCTCTTGGTTCACATGTTTGCATTTTAGTTGACTGCATATCTAAGAGTAGAATTGCTTGTCACCTTGTATGTATATCTCTGCTTTACTAGATAGATCCTGCCAAACAGTTTTCCAAAGTGGTTGTACAAATTCATAGTCCTACCAGCAATGTGTGAGAATTCCACTTGCTCTGCAGCCTCACCTCCTCTTGCTGCCATAGTTCAACTTTTAATACCTGGTTTTAATCCTTCTGCCGTTGTGAATAAGATCTCAGTGTGGTTGTATTGCCATTTCTCTGATAACTAGTGATTTGAGCACCTTTACATATGCTTGTTAGACATTGGGATGCTCTGTGTTGTGAAGTGCCTATTCAAGTCTTTTGCCCATTTTTAACAAATTGGGTTGTTTCCCTTTTTTCTTATTGTAATGCTGAAGTTTTTATGTATTCTGTATGTGAATCCTCTTTTGACTACTAGAATTAGAAACATCTCTTCCCATCCTGTGAGTTGCAAAATCCCTCTTGTAATGTGTCTTTTCACGAACTGCAATTCTAAATTTTAATGAATTCCAGTTTACCAACTTTTTTTTTTATAGAGAGAGTGTTTTTGTGTGTGTGTGAGGGGTCTTCTTTAAGAAGTTTTTGCTACTCTGTCGTCCTGAAGATGTTTTCTTATGTTGTCTTCTAGGAGCTTTATTATGTTACCTTTCGCCTTTAGGTCAAAGTGTCCAGGAATGGAGTTTTGTGTGTTGTGAGGGTAGGGGTCAAAGTTTCTTCTATATCCATATGCTTATCTGTATGAGAAATAACAGGCAGCATTGGGACAGGTGGACACAAGCCTGGGAGTTAGGGGTCCTGTATTCTCAGGCTTAACTGACCGTCAAAGCACCCTCTGAACTTGGGAGTGTTATTTTCCCAGTTCTGCCTCCTCTCAGACTCCTTCCTTCCTCGCTCCTTCCATCCATTCTTTCCTTCCTTTCTTCCTTCCTTCCATCTATCCATCCAACCATCTGTCCAGATATCAATCTGTCCAACTGTCCTTCTGCCTGTTCGCCTGTTTTTCCTTCTTCTCTCCTTCCATCCTCTTTCCTCCCATCGCTCCAACTTCTCTTCCTTGTGTGTATTCTTCCTGCTTTCCCTTTGATCCTCCATTTGTCCACTCTTCCTCTGTCCTTCCAAGTATCTCCTCTGTCTGTGCCTCTACCTATCTCTTTGTCCCGTCTCTCTCTTCAACCACATTCACTCTCTTGGGTTCATCTCATTCACAGGCTTGCTCTTACCTCTACTCACACAATCCCTCCTTCCGTCACTCACATTTATGGCTCACCTGTGGATGATTGTCCTGGAACAGGCACTAGTGGAGCACAGAGGAGCCTGGGGGGCTTCTCCACTCTGTGTGGAGCTCTGTCCCCCCACCCCCGATGACAGCCCTTTCCACAGCTTCTGAACCAGGCACCATGTTCCTGCCTACTCCCTCATAACCAGACCCACCACAAGCCACCACAAGTATATGGGGCCCCTCTTCCTTTCCAAGAGAAGCTCTCCAGCCCCACATATCTACCAGCCAATTATTACTCAGGAGCTGGGAAGCCAAGGTATGGAATTCTGGTTTTAGAGCAGTCATGCTGATGACAAAGATTATACCAATAATTCAATCAGATGCCAGTCCTTGAGCCCCTAGTCTTGTCAAATTAAGAAATAAATATAACACAAGCGGGGGATGCTTTGATGAGAGGCACCTAGCATCATTTGAAGGGGAAGGACTTTCTGCAGAAAGTTTTGCCTAATTGGGATCTTTAAGAATGAGTAAGAGTTACCTAGGAAAATAGGGTATGGTGAGTGTTCCTGGTAGAGGGAATTCCATGAGGAAAGGCCCAGTAGGCAAAAACAGGATAGTGTATGGAAGAATTGATAGGAATTTGGTTTTCCTGAAGCACAAAGCCCAACTCACAGTGAATGGATCAATGAGGCTGAAGAGTCAGCGGGAGCCAGATCTAGAAGGGCATTTAGTGCCAGGTCAAGAAAGGTAAACTTAATGCTGAAGACCTCAGGGAGCCATGGGTGTTACTAGAGCAGGAGTGCTCCTAGTGAGGTTTTCCTTTCAAAAATTTTTTCTAATGTTCAAGGCAGAGAACATCCTTTAGACAGAGCATCCAGTGAGTCTGTTAGGGTGTTGTTTCTGGTGAGAAAAGATAAGACTGAGCTGGGACATGGATGGAGAGAAGAAATGTACTGAGGACCATTCTGCAAGTGGAATTGGTGTTACTAGGAAGTGACGGAGGAGGATCTGAGCAGAAATACTGGCTTCAACATGGATGACCACGTCAGTGGGTGGTGGTGCCACTGGGAGAGAAGACAACAGATTATAATGAATGTGGGCCCCTGATCTGGTCTCAGGCCAGCTCTCCGTGATGGCCATCTCTCCCCATGTCTTATTGCAGCTGAGGCACGACCTGAAGACCCTCACCCTCAGCTTCAGCATCTCCAACCTCCAGTATTCAACAGACATGAGCAAGGGCTCAGGCACGTTCAACTCCACTGGGAGAGTCCTGCAGCACCTGATGAGACCCTGGTGCCCTCAGCTTCTGGTAAGATGAGTCCCAGCCAGCCACTCCCCACATACTGTCTCTCCTGTTCACCCTCCTCCTCCTTTCTCCACAGCTTTGATCCTTGTTCAGGAAGAGTAGCCTGGGCCCCTTATATATGGATTGTAAACTGGTTTCCCTCAGGTAAGTTCCTTTCCATAGAATTTGCCAGTCATGACCACTTTTGGTGACCACTCCATTTTTCAGTCTTCACAATGACTGCCAATTTGCTCCTTCCTCACTCTGGCCCCCATTTTCAGAGGTTTCAGGATATCTCTCTAGAGGCCCTCTCTCCCCGGGCCTCAGAAGGATGGGGCAGCTACTGGTGTGGATTCTGTCTGCACCTACTATGCTCACCCCGTGGCTCATGACAGAGAGTGTGACAGAGACCCCGTGTGACCGAGAGCAGCATTCCTGGGATCTGAAACAGCTGACCCACCATGTCACACAGGGGCCTCCACCACCTGATCAAGGACAGCCTTTTTGTCAGTGGTAAGTGTTCATGCAGAGCTTAGAATTACTATGATCATTACTTATACTGTTCTATTTTATTTCCTCTTTAACAATCAGCCCAAGTTCTGGTTGGGTGGCACCTTCCTCAAACCTCCATAGGGAGACCCTCTCTTGTTATTTTAGATCTGATTCATATACTATATGTTTTCATTTCTTAGGGTTTTCTATATAAATCATCAAGTCATCTGCAAAAGGAAATAATTTTACATGTTCCTTTTGAATTTAGATGCCTTTTTAAAATTTTTCTTGCCTAAGTGCCCTCATTAGAACCTCTAGTTCAGGGTGAATAACATATGAAACGAGGGCCGACAACATTGTTTTGTCCCTGGTCTTAGGGGGAAATTATCAGTCTTTCACTATCGACTGTGATATGACCTGTCGGTTTTCAAGGATTTTACTTATTAGATTGATAAAGTTCCTTTCTGTTCTTAATGTGTTGAGTGTTGTTTTTTTTTTAATCCTGAAGGATGTTGTATTTTGTCAAATTCTCTTTTGTATGTCTGTATCAAGATCAAGTGGCATTTTTCCATTATTCTATTAATATGGCCAGTTACATGAATCAATTTTCCAGATGGGAAGCCACACTTTCAGCTAGAGGTGAGAGATTGAGACCTTCTCTAGTCTTTCCTGGGCATGCACAGAGCCCTGCACACTTGTGACCTTCTAGATCCTCACCAATACATTGGAGCTTTTCAGAGCCCTCATACACATGTCATTCTCCTAATTTTTCTTTTCAGTTTTTCACTCACCTCTCACTTGCCTCAACTAGTATAGCTTGCTCAGGTAGCTACAATAGGAAACATGTACCACTAATTGTTCTGGTAAGTACACTAGGGGAGGCTCTCCTCACTGAGCAAGCTCTGAGTCAAGTCAAGAGAAGCCCCCCAAATTGGACATTTACAAGGAGCTGCCAGGTAGGTCAGATGGTGAAATTCAATGGGGATGGGTCTTTGTGAACTCCAAACCCATTATGCCTGTTAGGCTGCTGGTTTTTACATCTACCATGGTTCTGAGACTGATGGTTTTCCAAGTTGCTAAGGCTATGATCAGAGTAGGATGGGAACAGCACAAATTTTAATGCCACTGAGATTATTCCCTTTACCAAGATTCCACTGTCTTTCTTAACTATACACTCCTCAGATTGTTGCAAGCATTTAGTTAACTTCTAGACTTCTGTAAAACTTGATTTTTTACCATTTTCACCAGAACTCTCATTGTTTGCATGGATTTTCAGAAGTCCTTACTCCGACATTTCAGAAACGTTCTCCCTGTGGCTATTTATTTATAAATTAATTACATTAACTTACATGACATGAGAAATTTAGTTCCTCGCTCACACACATTAGCCACATTTTAAGTGCTCAGAAACCACCTGGGGCTAATAATGATTCTATTGGATAGGGAAGACACAAATGTTGACATCCTTGCTGAAAGTTCTCTTAAATAGGCCCTAGAAGCAGGGCATCTAGAATCAGGGTAGAACTCCAGACAATCTTGTTCACCCCTTGTGCCCTTCCAGGTCTGTCCCCTGCAGTAACCACAGTAGGGTGGCCTCCCTGTGTAACTTATCACCACTGGGACACAGAATGGATAGAGTTGTGATCTGTGAGGAATTCTTGTATCTGACGCAGGATGGCACCCAGCTGCAGAGCTTTGCCCTGGACAAGAACAGTGTCCTCATGGATGGTAAGGCTCCCTGCACATTGGATTTGAGTGTCGTTTCCAACTTCCACACCTGGGGTCCTTCCTGGGAATCTGGATGCCTGTGGATGGGACAGCATTCAACTTTCTCAGATCAGCAGGAGATGGCATAGTCCCCCAGGCTTTTCCCACCACTGAGGGAGAGAAAAGGGCTCCCAGTGGGAGATTGCAGGCACTTGCCTTCTCTCAGATGGCTCTGTGGTCTCAGGCTAGTCACCTTCCCCGTCTGGACACTTGCTTCATTATCTCTGCATTGAAAACACTTGGTCAGATGACCATGGAGGACCTTCAGCTGTGTGTGAACCAGCCTTGGCAGATGTGACAGGATGGGCCTGTTTTCTGATCCATGGGCTGTATGAAAATAGGTATGGGCCTGATGACTCATGGGCTGTATTTTGCCAAGTCCTGCTCTAGATCAGAAGGATACACTAGAACTTTCTGTAATGATGGAAATGTTCTATATCTGTGCTATCCAGTACAAAGCCACATGTGGCTACCAACTAATTGAAGGGTGGTGTTGTGACTGGTTTTTATCAATACTGATTTTAATGTTACTAAGGTACCTGATTTTTAATTTTATTTAATTAAAATTAATTTTTATTTAAAAAGGCACTTGATACTCCATATTGGACAATATATCACTAAGAAGTTGCCTGGAGAGAGGTTGCACATGTAGGGAGATTTGCAACCCTCCCCAGTGCCCAATGAGTGCTCTGTGTCCCTAACCTGCGAAGTTGATGGTGTAGCTGGCAATAACAAGAATAGGTGATTGAAATTATAAATGATATGATGTGAACCAGTCCATACTTGGGAGCTGTAATAGAGAAGGCTTCCTGAAGGAAATTCCATTGTAGGTGAATCCTGGCATATGAATATAAACCAACGTGGTAAAGGAGAAGGCAATAAATGTGTTTCTATGCAGAGTAGAAATCATTTGAATGGGAACTTACAAATTTACAGAGGTCCAATGGGCTTACCAACTAGTGACCCATGCTCCCCCACCCATCATAAGATGGCTTGGCCCAATTTCAGTCCTCTGTGCCCAGAAATATAAATTTGATTTAATTTGTTACACTCCTGTAGTGTGATAACGGCCTTGGATTATGTAGCAAAGTGTCCAAATTTTTCAGACATGCAAACTGAAATGGGGTGAAACATCAGGATGTCTACTTGCCTTTAATTATTTTTGTGAGGGGTTGGTGTCAAGATAGCAGCATAGGCAGACTCTGAACTCACCTCCTCGCATGAAAACAACAAACCAATAACCATTTTTTGAACAATTACACCAGAGAGAGAAGTGGGAACTGGATAAAAAGGACCCCCAAAACAGGGGACAGTCCCAACTGAGGTAGAAGAGGGAGAAATTCCTTCTGTATATAAAAGCATCACCTTCATGAACCATGGAGCTTCACATCTGGGTTGGAAAAACCCTAAGGTACACAGCCTTCCCTGGAGGAGTGGGGGATCTGAACTGGGAAGCATTACTGCTATAAGCACCCTTCAGACTCAGTACAACTGAGATGAGTCTCAGAATATCTGGCTTTGCTGGCTAGTAAATAGAATGGGAATTCCCCTAGGAAAGCTATTGGACATAAGCTGAAAAAGCCCTCTTAAAGGGCCCACACACAAATTCACAGGTTTCAGAAAGCAACCTAAAATCACCAGAAAGAAAGGTGCAAAGTCCTTTGATGAAGAAAGACTCACTTGATAAGCTCTGGGTGCATCTCTGTGAGATGTGAGAGCTCTCCAAGGACTGAGAAATTGGTGGCAGCCGTTATCATGATCCAGTACAGGAGTGCAGACACAGATGCTGGCTGATGCCATTGGAGTTCTTCCCCTGGCCTGTTAGCCTGGGAATCTGCCCCACCCATTACAGCAAGTATTTAATCCAGCTAAGGCAGGGCAGGTGGCCCACCCTAGGGACTGGCCCCACCCAACAGCAAGCCCTCAGGCAACTTTTGACTTGCATAGGCTGTGTGCCAAGATCTGCTGCAGGCAGGCAAGTAGCTCTGCCTCTTCAGGGCAGGACGTGTGAGGATCATTGGAGTGGGTTGGGCATTAGGCGAAGCATGTGTGGAGCCTCTGCAGTGTGGTGACTGGGTCCGCTCCAGGGAGCAGGGATGTGTTCATGTGCCAGGACTGTATTGACAGTGTGTGTGGACCTGTGGGCCATGGGGCTTATCAGCAACAGAAGACCTGTGCTTTACAAACAGCCACATATGGGATCAGCCCCTCCTTCCCAAGCCTGAAACAATTGGGTGCTCTGGTTCCTGCAGCTAGCCCCCCTCAGCTGCAAACCTGAGAAAGCTGACAACAGCCTTGCAGGCTGGACTCCTACAGCAATTGTAACCCCTTGAGCCTAGCAACCAGTCACACTGGAGTCCTACTCACTTAACAGAAAAACTGCAACAGGAATGTGCTCTTAGACATTACAGCCAGTGGTGCTGCCTGTCCCCAAATGCAACAAAGTGACTGAAGGGTCCAGAACAGCAGCACACAGAGCTGAGAATTACAACCAGCCAGCCAGGGGGACAACCTGGACTCCTTGGGCACCTGCAGCAAAAGCAACCTTGCAACAAGGCAAGGACACATGTGGCCCACACAGGGGTCACTCCTTGAACATTTGGAACTAGTGATGAGAGGGAAGCACACTGCTGGACCTCAAAAGGCATCTCCTACATAAGGCCAATTCTCCATGATCAGGAGACGTAGCTGACCCACCTAATACATAGATATAAGCACAGAGAAAGAGGCAAAATGAGGAGGTAAAGGAATACATTCCAAGCAAGGGAACAGGAAAAAAACCAGAAAAAGAACTAAATGAAGTGGAAATAAGCAATCTACCTGACAAAGAGTTCAAAGAAAAAGTCATAAAGATGCTCACTGATCTTGGAATAAGATTGGACGAACACAGTGAGAACGTCAACCAAGAATTGGAAAATATAAAAAAAAAAATCAGAAATGAAGAATACAGTAGTAGAAATGAAAAATCCACTAGAGGGACTCAGTAGCAGAGTAGATGATACAGAAGAATGGGTCAGCAAGCTGGACAAAAGAGTAGAGGAAATCACCCAAGCTGAACAGATAAAAGAAAAAGGAACTAAAAAGAACCAACAATCTAAGTTAATTCTGGGACATCATTAAGCCCACTATCATTCATATTATAAGTGTCCCAGAAGGAGAAGAGAAAGACAAAGAGGTGAGAGAATCTATTCAGAGAAATGATAGCTGAAAACTTTCCTAACCTAAGGAAGGAAACAGACATCCAAGTACAGCAAGCACAGAGAGCACCAAACAAGATAAACCCAAAGAGGCCCACACCAAGACACATTGTAATTAAAATGTCAAAAATTAAAGATAAAGATAGAATCCTAAAAGCCACAAGAGAAAGGCAACAAGTGACATACAAAGGAAAACCCATAAGGCTGTCAGCTGACTTCTCAGCGGAAACCTTGCAGGTTAGAAGTGAGTGGCAGGATATATTTCAAGTGCAGAAAGGAAAAATCCTACAGCCAAAAACACTCTACACAGCAAGGTTTTCACTCAGAATGGAAGGAGAGAGAAAGAGTTTCCTAGACAAGCAAAAATTAAAGGCGTTTATCCCCAAGAAACCAGTTTTACAGGAAATGCTAAAGGGACTTATCTAAGTGGGAAAGAGAAGATAAAAAGTAGTGATAAGGAAATTCTAATAAAATAAAGAGGCAATAAAATCACTGGTAAAGGCAAAAATACAGTAAATGTAGCAGATCAACCACCTATGAAGATAATATGGAGGTCAAAATACAAAAGAACTAAATTTACCTATTTCAATGATAATAAGGTAATGGATACTCACGCACAAAATTAGAGGTTAGATTTGATATCAAAAGCACAAAATGTGGGAGAAGGGGTGTAAAAGAGTAGAGTTTTTAGCAAGAAGTCAAACTAGAGAGATCATCAACTCAATGTAGATTGCTATATATGTAGATTATTACATAAGAACCTCATGGTATTCACAAACCAGAAACCTGTAATAAAGACAGAAATAATTCAGAGAAAGGAGGCCAAACATGATACTAAAGAAAGCCCCCAAACACAAGAGAATAGAGCAAGAGAAGAAGAAAGGAACAGAGAAGAACTACTAAAACACACAGAAAAAAATAACAAAATAGGAGTAAATACATATTTACCAATAGCTACTTTAAATGTCAATGGAGTAAATGCTCCAATCAAAAGGCATAGGGTGGAAGATTGGATAAAAACAAACAAGACCCATACATATGTTGTATACAAGAGACATACTTCAGACTTAAAGACACTCATAACCTGAAAGTTAAGGGATGGGAAAAGATACTCCATGCAAATAGCAAAGAAAAGAAAGCTAGGGTGGCAATACTTATATCAGGCAAAATACACTTTAAAACAAGAACTGTACCCAGAGACAAAGAAGGGCACTACATAATGTTAAAGGGAAGAATCCAACAAGAGGATATAACACTTGTAAATATCTCTGCACCTAAATATATAAAGCAATTATTAACAGATATAAGAGGAGAAATAGACAGTAACACAATAATAGTAAGGGACTTTAACACTCCAGTTACACCAATGGATAGATCATGCAAATGGAAAATCAAAAAGGAAATATTGGCCTTCAACGACACTTTAGATCAGATGGACTTCGTAGATATAGAGAACGTTGCATCCAAAAACCACAGAATACGCATTCTTTTCAGATGCACATGGAACATTCTCCAGGATTGCTCACATATTAGGCCACAGAAGAAGTCTGAATAAATTTAATAAGATTGAAATAATACCAGCCATCTTCTCTGACCACAAAGTTATGAAACTAAAAATCAACTACAGGAAGAAAATCAGAAAAGCCACAAATATGTGGAGATTAAACAAAATGCAACTGTACAACAATCGGGTCAATGAAGAAATCAAAGGAGAAATCAAAAATTGCCTGGAAACAAATAAAAATGAAAATATGACATGCCAAAATCAATGGGAAACAGCAAAACAATTCTAAGAAGGAAGTTTATAGCAATGCAGGTCTATGTCAACAAACAAGAAAAACAAATAAAGCCCAATATCAGTAGAAGGAGGGAAGTAAAAATCAGAGCAGAAGTAAGTGAAATAGAGACTAAAAAACAATAGAAAAAATCAATGGAACCAAGAGCTGGTTCTTTGAAAGGATAAACAAAATTGGCAAACCTTTAGTTAGACTCACGAAGAAAACAAGAGAGAAGGCTCAAATAAAATCAGAAATGAAAGAGGAGAAATTACAATGGACACCTCACAAATGCAAAATATTACAAGAGAATACCATGGAAAGCTATATGCTGACAAATTGGATAATATAGAAGAACTGGATAAATCCTTAGAAACATACCACCTTCAAACTGAATCAAGAAGAACTAGAGAATTTTAATAGAGAAGTCACCAGGATATAGAATGAAACAGTAATGAAAAACTTCCAAAAAATAAAAGCTCAAGACCAGACGGCTTCCCTGGTGAATTCTACCAAACATTCAAAGACTTATTACCTATCCTTCTCGAACTCTTCCAAAACATTGAAGAGATGGGGAAGCTACCTAACTCATTCTACAAAACCAACATAACCTGATACCAAAACCAGACAAGGACATCACAGAAAAGGAAAATTATGGACCAGTATCACTGACGAAAATCGATGCAAAACTCTGCAACAAAATACTAGAAAATCAAATACAACAATACATTAAAAACATCATACACCATGGCCAAGTGGGATTCATTCCAGGGATGCAGGGATAGTTCAACATCTGCAAATCAATCAACATCATACACCACATTAACAAAGTGAAGAATAAAAAGCACATGATCCTCCCAATAGATGCAGAGAGAGCATTTGACATGACATAGCATCCATTTCTGATAAAAACTCTGAACCAAATGGGTAGAAAAGGAAAGTACCTCAACATAATAAAGGCCATATATAACAAACTCACAGCTAATATCATTCTCAATGGAGAAAAACTGAATGCTGCCCCTCTAAGTACAGGAAGCAGACAAGAATACCCACATTCACCACTCTTATTACCATAGTATTGGTAGTCTTAACCTGAGTAATCAAGCAAGAAAAAAGAGTAAAAGGGATGCAAATTGGAAAGGAAGAAGTGAAACTATCAGTATTTGCAGATGACATGATTTTATATGTAGAAAACCCTAAGGAATCCACCCAAAAACTTTTAGAAATAATAAATGAATATGGCCAAGTTGCAGGATGCAAAATCAACATCCAAAAATTAGGTGAGTTTGTATACACTAAGAACGAAGTAGCAAAAAGACAAATTAAGAATGCAATCCCATTTACAGTTGCAACAAAAAGAATATAATATCTAGGATTAAACTTAACAAAAGAGGTGAAATATCTGTATGATGAAAAGTATAAAACATTGTTGAAAGAAATTGAAGATGACACAAGAAATGTAAAGATATTCCGTGCTCTTGAATTGGAAGAATTAACATAGTTAAAATGTCCATACTTCCTCAAGCAATCAACAGATTCACTGAAATCTCTATCAAAGTTCCAACAACATTTTTCAAATAAACAGAATGGGGAAGCCTAATGCTTATATGGAACAACAAAAGGCCCCGAATAGCCACAGGAATCCTGAGAAAAGAGAACAAAACTGGAGGTATCAGACTCCATGATGTCAAAATATACTACAAAGCTATAGTAAGCTAAATGGCATGGTACTGGCACAAATACAGATATACAGTTCAATGGAACAGGATCGAGAGCCCAGAAATAAACCCCCACATCTCTGGACAGCTAATTTTCAACAAGGGTGCCAAGAACATACAATGGAGAAATGAAAGTCTCTTCAATAAATGGTGTTTGGAAAACTGGACAGCCACATGCAAATGAATGAAAGTAGGTCATTATCTTACACCATATACAAAAATTAACTCAAAGTCGATTAAGGACTTGAATGTAAGTCCCAGAACCATTAAACTTCTAAAGAAAACATAGGCAGTACACTCTTTGACATCAGTCTTAGTGGCATATTTTGAAGTACCATGTCTGACAGGGCAAGGGAAACAATAGAAAAAATAAGCAAATGGGACTACATCAAACTAAAAAGCTTCTGCACAGCAAAGGAAACCATCAACAAGACGAAAAGACATTCTAACAATTGGAAGAAGATATTTGCAAATCATATATCTGATAAGGGGTTAATATCCAAAATATACACAGAACTCATATATCTCAACACCAAAAAACTAACAACCTAATTTAAAAAATGGGCAAAAGATCTGAACAGACAATTCTCCAAAGAAAATATAAATATGTCCAACCTGCACTTGAAAAGGTGTTCAACATCATCAACTATCAGGGAAATGTAAATCAAAACTACAAAGAGATGTCTCCTCACTCCCATCACAATGGCTATAGTTAAGAAGACAGGAAACAATAAGTGTTGGAGAAGATGTGGAGAAAAGGAAACCATCATACACTGCTGGTGGGAGTGCAAACTGGTGCAGCCACTATGGAAAACAATATGGAGATTCCTCCAAAAATTATGAATAGATCTACCATATGATTCAGCTATTCCATTGCTGGGTATTTATCCAAAAAACATGTAAAGACAAGTGCAGAATGGTACATGCATCTCCATGTTCATCACAGTGCTATTCACAATAGCCAAGACTTGGAAGCAACTGAGGTGCACATCAAGAGACGAATGGATAAAGAAGATATAGTATATATATATACAATGGAATACTAGTCAGCCACAAGAAATGATGAAATCCAGCCATTTGTGACAACATGGATGGAACTGAAGGGTATTACACTCAGTGAAATATTTCAGAGGGAGAAAGTGAAATACAGTATGATTTTACTCATAAGTAGAATGTAAAACCAATGACAAACGAACACATAGAGGCAGAGATTGGATTGGTAGTTACCAGAGGCAAAGGGGGGAGGCAGGAGGAGGAAAGGAGTGATTAGGGACATGTGTGTGGCAATGGATTGTAATTAGTCTTTGGGTGCTGAGCAGGATGTAATCTACACAGAAATGAAAATATCTGAAGTTGTGCACCTGAAATTTACATAATGTTATAAACCAATGTGACCACAATAAAAGAAAATGATAAAAACAAAGGTGGGCAGAGGATATGAACACACAGTTTTCCAAAACAGATATACAGATGGCCAATAGGCACATGAAAAGATGTTCAGTGTCATGAATTATTAGGAAAATGCAAATCAAAACTACAATGAGATATCATCTTATCCTGTCAGAATGGCCACAATTAACAAGACAAAAATGTTGGAGAGGATGGGGAGAAAAGAGTACCCTCAGACACTGCTGCTTGGAATGGAAACTGGTGCAGCCACTATGGAAAACAGTATGGAGATTTCCCAAAAAACTAAAAATAGAAATACCACATAACACAGCTATCCCACTACTGAATATTTATCCAAGGAACATGAAATTAACAATTCAGAGATTTATTAATTATTCACAATAGCCAACATGTGGAAGCAACCCAAATGCCCATCAACAGATGAATGGATAAAGACGATGTTGTAGATAGATAGATAGATAGATAGATAGATAGATAGATAGACAGATAGATGCACACACTATGCTGTACTACTCAGCCATAAAAGGAGACAAAATTGTGCTTTTGTGACAACATGGATGGAGCTTGAGGGTATTATGCTAAATGAAATAAGCCAGAGAAAAACATACACCTTATGGTTTCACCAATATGTGGAACATAAATACATGGAAAAGGAGAACAGATTGGTGGTTACCAGAGGGGAAGGGCTTGGAAGAGGGAAAAAGGGGTAAAGGAGTACATATTTATGGTGACGGAAAAAAACTAGACTATTAGTGGTGAGTGCGATGGTGTCTATACAGAAACTGATATATAACAATGTACACCTGAAATTACACAATGTTACAAGCCAATATGACCTCAATAAAATAAATAAAAAACATTTTTCAAGGAAAATGTGGGAGAAAGCAAAGGTGGCAAGTGTGAATAATTTACACATTGGATGGAATACTGTTTTAATTGGATGAAGTTTACATTGTTAAATCTAGTCAATCGATGTTTCCAATACTGTTCTACTTTCCTGTGTTTTTGAAAACTTTTATTTAAAAAAGTAAAACAGTATTGCCGGAGATCTCGGAGAGGACTGGGGCTGTGGAGACCTCCAGAGGCTGGCTCTGTGGCCCAGGGGGGAAGCTCCAGAGTTCCGCCCGGGCAGCAGACAAAACTCTCTGTCTGCCATTAGTGGAGGGGCCCCTCCCAGCATTCACAATGCCGGGAAGGTCCTGGAGAGAATCCCAAGCAGCGCCGCGGCCTGCCGGCTGCCGCTGCCTGCCCAACGGGGCTCAGGACTGCCGGAGATCTCCTCGGAGAGGACTGGAGCTGGGTGGAGCTCCAGCGGCCGGCTCCGTGGTGAAATCCTCAACAAAATTCTGGCAAACCGAATACAGCAATACATCAAAAAGATTATACACCATGATCAAGTGGGTTTTATACCAGGGACACAGGGATGGTTCAACATCTGCAAATCAATCAACGTGATACACTACATTAACAAAATGAGAAACAAAAACCACATGATCATCTCAATAGATGCAGAGAAAGCATTTGACAAGATCCAACATCCATTTATGATAAAAACCCTCAATAAAATGGGTATAGAAGGAAAGTACCTCAACATAATAAAGACTGTATATGACAAACGCACGGCCAACATCATACTCAATGGACAAAACTGAAAGCCATCCCTCTGAGGACAGGAACAAGACAAGGGTGCCCACATTCACCACTCCTATTCAACATGGTACTGGAGGTGTTGGCCAGAGCAATTCGGCAGGAAAAAGAAATAAAAGGAATCCAAATAGGTAATGAAGAAGTAAAACTCTCGCTGTTTGCAGACGACGTGATCTTATATATAGAAAACCCCAAAGAATACATAGAAAAACTATTAGAAATAATAAACAACTACAGCAAAGTAGCAGGGTATAAAATCAACATACATAAATCAGTAGCATTTCTATACACTAACAATGAACTAACAGAAAAAAAACTCAAGAACTCAATCCCATTCACAATCGCAACAAAAAGAATAAAATACCTTGGGATAAATTTAACCAAGGAAGTGAAGGATTTATACGATGAAAACTACAAGACTTTCTTGAAAGAAATTGACGATGACATAAAGAGATGGAAAGACATTCCATGCACATGGATTGGAAGAATAAACATAGTTAAAATGTCCATACTACCTAAAGCAATCTACAGATTCAATGCTATCCCAATCAGAATCCCAAGGACATTCTTTACAGAAATTGAACAAAGAATCCTAAAATTCATATGGGGCAACAAAAGACCGCGAATTGCTAAAGCAATCCTGAGTAAGAAAAACAAAGCCAGAGGAATCACAATCCCAGATTTCAAAACATACTACAAAGCTACAGTGATCAAAACAGCATGGTACTGGTACAAAAACAGGTCCACAGATCAATGGAACAGAATTGAAAGCCCAGAGGTAAAACCACACATCTATGGACAGCTAATCTTTGACAAAGGAGCAGAGGGCCTACATTGGAGAAAAGAAAGTCTCTTCAACAAATGGTGCTGGGAAAACTGGACAGCCACATGCAAAAGATTGAAAATTGACCATTCTTTTTCACCACACACCAAAATAAACTCAAAATGGATCAAAGACCTAAAGATTAGGCCTGAAACAATAAGTCTTCTAGAAGAGAATATAGGCAGTACACTCTTTGACATCAGTTTCAAAAGAATCTTTTCGGACACTATAACTCCTCAGTTGAGGGAAACAATAGAAAGAATAAACAAATGGGACTTCATCAGACTAAAGAGCTTCTTCAAGGCAAGGGAAAACAGGATTGAAACAAAAAAACAGCCCACTAATTGGGAAAAAATATTTACAAGCCGCTTATCCGACAGAGGGTTAATCTCCATAATATACAAAGAACTCACACAGCTTAACAACAAAAAAACAAACAACCCGATCAAAAGATGGGCAGAGGACATGAACAGACATTTCTCAAAAAAAGATATAAGTATGGACAATAGACACATGAAAAGATGTTCATCATCGCTAATCATCAGGGAAATGCAAATCAAAACTACACTAAGATATCATCTTACACCCGTTAGATTGGCAAAAACATCCAAAACCAAGAGCGACAAATGTTGGAGAGGTTGTGGAGAAAAAGGAACCCTCATACACTGTTGGTGGGAATGCAAACTAGTACAGCGGCTATGGAAAACAGTATGGAGATTTCTCAAAAAGTTAAAAATAGAAATACCCTATGACCCAGCCATCCCATTACTGGGTATCTATCCTAAGAACCTGAAATCAGAAATTCCAAGAGTCCCTTGCACCCCTATGTTCATCGCAGCATTATTTACAATAGCCAAGACGTGGAACCAACCTACATGCCCAGAAACTGATGATTGGATAAAGAAGATATGGTATATATACACAATGGAATACTGTTCAGCCATAAAAAAAGGACAAAATTGGCCCATTCGCAGCAACATGGATGGACCTCGAGGGTATTATGTTAAGCGAAATAAGCCAGACAGAGAAAGAAGAACTCTATATGACTCCACTCATAGGTGGAAGTTAACATATTGACAAGGAGAACTGATCTGTGGTTACCAGGGAAAAGGGGGTGGGGGCTGGGGGGTGGGCACAAAGGGGGAAGTGGTGTAACCACAACATGACTAACAATAATGTACAACTGAAATCTCACAAGGTTGTAATCTATCATAATATTGATTAAAAAAAAAGTAAAACACACTCACATGTATTCCATTTTATTGACTTTCAGGGTACTCTCCCAACAGAAACAATGCCTTGACTGAGAACTCTGGTAAGCTTCAAGAAAGCCCTAGTCCTGGGTGGGAAGGGAATATCTTGATGCTGTGCATCAAAGAGAACCATGCACACTGGGTCTTGAATGATGATGAAAGCTGGCCAACTCGTGTCAAGGACTGTGACACAGTGCGGGGACAGCAGGAGCCTTGGAGGAATGACAGGAGCTGGCTCAGCCCAGCGCTTATCACCCTAGACTTCCCCTTCTGGGCCATCATCCTCATTTACTTGGCGGGACTCCTGGTGCTCATCACATGCCTGCTCTGCGGTCTCCTGGTAAGCAGGGTAGTGTTGTTTGTCTTCTTTCTGTTGGGTTGTAAGAGCTCTTGCTATATTATAAATATATGTGCTTTGCTAGGGATATGTTTAGCAGATAGTGTCTCTCACTGGCGACTTGATGTTGGTGGCTCCTTTAGAGCTTGAATCAGTAGTGACATTATCATCCGCCCAACTCTGAGGGGCTGACTCCCCTGTCCCAGATGTTTCCATCAACCCAAAGGATCATATTCAATAATGAGAAATTCAGAAACATATTAACCCGCCACAAATCTCTGGTGACTAGATTTTACTCACACTCTCAGACAATAAACACCCGTTCCTCAAGATCGGAAGTGATGCCACATCACCATGCCCTCAGTTTAATTTCTCTTCTTATATCCTACCATTCCTGGAATCCTTGGTCTATGACCTCAGTAATTCTCTTGGAACCATCCAAATATTCTTACTGTTCATCATAGCTGCCTTGTAAAACTTCAACCCCAGAAGATCTGATTATTTCCCATGCCTTAGCTCCTGCTGGTATTATGATTTTATGACAAAACAGGATATTTTGGGGGCTGGCCCCGTGGCAGAGTGGTTAAGTTCATGTGCTACACTTCAGCAGCCCAGGGTTTCACTGCTTCAGATCCCAGGCATGGACATGGCACTGCTCATCAGGCCATGCTGAGGTGGCAACCCACACAGCACAACCAGAGGTGCTCACAACTAGAGTATACACCTATGTACTGGGGGTCTTTGGTGAGAAGGAAAAAAACCCAGGATATTTTGGCACCACTGTAAATCTAAAATCAGGATCAGACTGCAGACCCTGTGAGCTGCAGCCATTAGGACAAGCACTTGGGTCTGCTGAGAGAGAGAAGAGAACATTTAGCGGGTGTGGGTACCAGGGTTCAAGAAGCCTCCCTGATTCCTGGATAGAATCAAAGAAGACAATGCAGGACAGAGGAGGGATGCTTGGGTGTGACTATGCTTGGGAATGTCCCTAGAGAGGCGGATGTGTCATTGGTAATGCCTTCAACAGTGCTGTTCATTCAGTGATTCATCCTATATCATGGACTGCATTCTACGTCCACCCAGGCACTATTCTCCCCACTGGTGCTTACAGTGTCAGAAGAATTAATTTTCATTTATAATATATAGGTACAGTGCTTGTAATGTGCTACGTGTTCCAAGCATTTTTCAAACATCAACTCCTTTAATTCTCTCCATGTCCTTACAAATTAGGTACACTTATCATTTTTGCCAACAACAGATAAAGAAACTGAGGCCCCGACGAGGTAAGTATCTTGCCCACTACCAATATCTACAAAGTGATTGAGCTGGAATTTCAACATAAGATGCTGGATATTCTCTGCTCTTAACCATGATATTTCCTCTCTAAAACTTCACACCATGAAAACATTGCATCAGTGTATCCATTTCCTTGTTACACCCAGTAGCCCTACTCTTCGATCTCTGTCTGAAAAACATACTATTTACATCAAAACTGTTGCACATACACATCCAAATGACTTCTACCAATATCCCCTGTCCTTGAAAATTAAGAGAACATTTCAAAACATTTCTTGCCCAGGCTGGGAATGCTTCTGGGAAATCCCACTGTTCCTCTAAGAAGCCAAGGGTAGGCTGGGAGCTGGGTCTGAGGGGAAAGGAGACCTCAGGAGTTACCATGGAATTACAGAATGGATGGGAGGCCTCGGCAGGAACTGACTTCAGGATCTGGTGGTGTTTGAAGCTGGGCGCTAATTTTCTGGCTGTGGGAGTAGGGGCTAGTGCCGCATTACAGGAAGAGGGGATGGCTCCTGGTGTTCTTGGGGAAACTAAACACGTGAAATAGGGAATGAAGATTCCTTTCACAATGGATTTGTGACAGGAGGCGTTCTGTACCTGCTCTGTGGTGGGAGTTTCCCCATAACCAAGTCGAGGCAGGCCCCTGAGACCGTCTGTCCTGTCCCTCAGGCAGTGTCTTTGCAGTGCTGCACACAGGAGATGGCCAAAGAGATAGGAGATGGCCAAGGAGATGGCAGATGGCTTCAGTTACTCCATGTCCCTGGACAGAGGGTAGATGCACCAGGCCACCAAGAATGACCAGGGTTGGTCTGAGGTGACTGGGCACAGAGGGGTCTCCTAATCCAGGACCCTGAGATGGTGCCACTGACACTATGTCCCTCCTGGTCCCAGCCAGCCTGAAGATGAGTCCATTTTTTATCCAAATGAGGCCTGCAGGATGCATGCTCTCCAGGTAGGAGTGATAGAGAAGCTGTCAGAGTCCATGGTCCCAGCCTTCCTGGGTAGAATCATCTGCAACATCACCACCTTCGTGTGCAACTACTCGGCCTTCAGCACATTCCACCAGGTCCTGGACCAGCTGTTTACTAAGCGAGTGCCCGCCTCATCCTCAGCACTGTGGTGACTCTGCCCATTGCCAGCTGTAAGTTTTGGGGATGTCAGCACATCTCTCTGAGCCTCAGTTTGGTCTTGTGAAAAGTGGGGTGGGAGACAATGAACATCATAGGGTTCTCCCAGGGATGAATGAAACCAGCCATGGCAAGCGGTTCCTGGTGCCTGGCTTTACAGAGAGAGCTGTGGGACAGGCAGTGGTTGTTCATGGTGATTATTTCTCTGTCTCCCATAAAACTTACTCTTCCTCTTTCATCACTGACTTGTGGCCTTTCTGAGTTTGATAAAGCACCTGGAGAGCACACTGTCAAGGAGTTTGAGATTCCATCCAGCTGGTCCTGGTCCTCGCCCTTCACATAGCCAATGAGGGATTTCTGAGGCAGCAAAGGGGCCCCAGGACCCACTCAGATATCTGGGATGGTTCCAGTTGGAGTTCACTCAACAACGTGTATTAAACACCTACTCCACACTAGACTTCTGGAGACACTAAGCGTAACTCAGTGAATGAAGCAGACACCCTGTCTGGGCCTCAATTCTAGTCAGAGAGACAGTCAGTCACTCTTGACATCATTCACAGGTCCCATCCACCATACATCCTGTGTGACGCCTTCATACCCTCTTGGACATCTGGAGGCATCTTCCCCCTTTGTGAGTGGGATGGACCACAGGACCACCTACAAAAGTTAGTGGTCTTTGGGTCCAGAAGGAGGGTTTCCTGTCTCTAGAGGAGAGGGTAGGAGGAGAATATGCAGGCCGTGGCTTTGCCAGGCCTGGAAGAACACTGCATCTCAATTATCTTTCGATTCCCATGGAGGGTTAAGTTCTGGTAGCTTCTTCTCAAAGAGGACAGGAGTATAAGAGAGCTTTGTATGGGTCCCAGGCCCCCTGAGAACCAGAAGGGAGTCTAGGCTGAGTTGTCCCCTAGAGACCCATCGCCACCAGAGTCCCAGCTCCTTTGGCCTCCCTGTCTCCACATCCACCCCTTGTGACCACCACCGTCAGCTCCAGAGCAGGTGGTGCATGAGCAAGCTGCTCACATATCTGCCTGAGTCTTCGTTCCATTAGCCCACGTGCATGGAGAGCTGAGGTGGACGTTGGGCCTTTGGGAGAAGAGTATCAGTGGGAACAAGAGGTTGCCACAGACTCTGTGTTAAACCTGCTGCAGGAGCAGGCCTGCCACTGCCAGGAAAGCCAGGCAGGGTTCAAGGCTGGGATGGGGCTTTCCCCTGGAAGGCATGGTAAGGCACAAGGGCCCCAGTCCAAATGAGAGTGCCTTGGGAGGGCAGTGTGGAAGCAAAGGCCAGGCCTCTCACCCTGTGGCCCATCTGCCTCCCCCCAGTACTATCTATTTGATGCTGGGAAGCTGGCTGGACCAAGGACAGGATTTCAGTGAGCCCCTGCAGTTTCCCTGTTTGACGGTGAAGCTGGCCACTGTTCATGTCAGCTCTGGTGGCTCAGACCCAGAGGGCCAAGCCTGCCTTCTGCCGGGCCACCTGGAGCATCTCATGGTCACTGAGACTGAGCAGAAAGGTGAGGGGACTGCAGTATGGGGAAACTGCCTGTGCTGGGGTTTATGGGCTGGAGTTCTCTTAAAGGCAGTGTAGTCTTTCCTGTCTTTGGAAAGTTACAGAAACTGTCAGGTGTGTGGGTGAAAATTTCTCTTTACCCTGCTCCAGAGCCACCTCCAAAGCTCCTGCCACTTCCAGAGCCAGAGCCAGAGCCAGCTCCAGCCCCCGGGCTAGAGCCAGCTCCACCTCCAGTCCCATCACCTGTGGTAGAGCTGGAGCCAGCATCCCCTGTGTCGGCCACTGCAAGGCTGGAGGAAGGGCCACCATTAAAGTCAGCCCCAGTGTCAGCTCCTGCACTGGAGACCACTGGACGCTGGGCTCTACTGAGACTTCCAGTTCCATCTGCAGCAGTCAGGAGCCCGCAGGATCCAGCCCCAGAGCCCACCTGCCCCTGGGCCGTGACCACCGAGGACCAGCTGCGAGAGGAGAAACCGAACCTCTTGGACTTCTCTCCCCAGCTGGTGGCAGAGCAGCTGATGAGGATGGCTGCAGTGAGCAGCAGAGCTCATAGGGCAGGTGGCCCCTGCCTTCCCGGTGCCATGAGCCACCCCACACCTGCCATTCCCTGCTCCAGAATCCAATGGTCTGGGTCCATATCCCTGCTCCCTCCCTTACCAACACTGTGACCTGGGAAGCTTTCTTTCCCCCCAAGCCTTCCCTGCCCACTAGAGAACAGGAGACAATAAACACAGACACTCAGTGCAAGTGCTGCACTTTGTGGCTGTGCCGATGAATGAGGTGGAAGAGAGTGGAAGCTGGGCAGAGTCTGGCCCTTTGGTGGAGGATGGGTGCTCAGTGAAGTGCTGCCAGGTCCATGAGGCAATCACCCATCTTCCCAGGTGGCCTTGTCATCTTCAGCACTTATTAGGCACCTGACATGTTTTGACCACAGTGGAGACAATCAAAGCCAATGGTTGGCGGTGCCTCGGGCGAATGTGCATGGGAATGGGGAGTGGGACCCAAGGGTGACTAGAATGAGGGGAAGATGGCCCTAGAGGTGGGTAGGTGTGGGCTGCATCCTGGAGCTTGGAGGACGTGAGACAGGGCTGGGGGAAAATGCCCCCTCCTTTCTCCACAGTACCGTGTCCTGTGTCATCTTGTCCCAGGAGGCTTCTGTGGATACAGACAAAACCCAGGGACTCCCACAAGCCTCAGACCACATCCTCTGCTTCCTGAGTTCCAGCTGTGCTCCCACCCTGACTGGGACTATGTGAGACTGTGGACACTGAGCTGGGGTGTGACAGGACCAGGTGATACTCCAAATCTTCCACAGGAGCTGTTGAAGAAGTTGGTGCCCACCCACTGCCTTGGGCCCATCTGTTCCCAGAGAGACAACAGGGACTGCGAGTACCTGGCATCCTCATCCCAGAGAATATGACACATACCAACACCGTGGCCAACCATGTGATTGCCACCTGCCTCAGGGACACAAGCATGACACCGCAGGAGGGGCCACGGTTGTGGAGGATCCAGGAAGCTGAGGTAAGTTGTGGAATGCCCAGGGAGGACCTCTCTGGAGTTGTGGGGATTGCCTCTTGTTTCTCAGTTCTCAGGATTGAAGTCTCTGGTCTGAGTCCCTGTACTGTCCCTCGACTCTCCCTGACCTTGACTTGAGGTCCCAGTGGGGACAAGCTCACTGTGTTAAACTACAAATCCTTGTGCCTGGCAGTGTTACTCGTTGGGTGTCAGGTGTGCCCTCCCTGGGTTCCCTGGGCATCTGTCTGCCCCAGGACAGAAGTCCATGAGGGGACAGAAGCCAGGGGCAGCAGAGCTCCAGCTCCCCCTCACAGCTCAATCTCTTCCCTTCCCCAGGAGTGCCGAGGCTTAGGAAACTTCTCTTCCCTCCACACCATCCTTTCCGCTCTGCAGAGCCCTGCCATTAACCATCTCAGAGACCTGGAGACAAGTTTCCAGGTGGGTAGGCTGCTCTCCAGCCAAGCATCATGAGCGTGAGGTGGACCAGGCAGCCTGCATTCAGCCGGCATGTCCCCCAAGGTCAGCTGAGACCACCTGGGAGACAGCGAACGCGGGGAACAGGGACTGAGCTGCGTGCTGGGTCTCTGAGTCTCTCAGGGCCCTTAGGCCATCAGTTTTTCCACAAGGATTCATTTTCTTGCAGACCAGATCCTGCCTTGAGCCCAGGTGGAGAGTTTCAAGTGTTTCCTTTGCAGAAACGGAAGTCTCTATCCAGCTGAAACTGACACTGTTCCAAAGAGATCTGTTTGGGACATATGGGAATGGAGGCCCCAGGGCACAAGAGGAGAGGCCCCCTCCTGAGTCCCAAGGGTACCTTAGGGCTCAGAGCACCCCAGTGAAATCCCTCATCCAGGCCCCAGGCAGTTTGGATCTGCTGGGTTTTCAAACAAAAGGGATTTGCCCCTCAAGCACCCCACAGTTTTTCTTTCTTTTTTTCCCCATGCCTCAGTAATAGTTCTTGAAACTTTAAGAAGTGGTGCAGGAGAGAGCAGCACGTGAGCAGGAAGCTGCTCCTGATGGTAAACTGGAGGCTGGAGATCTGGAAGGACAAGAGGGGTGAGGGGATGGGAACCACGTGAGGGGATCCTAGGAGGTGAGGCGCGTGGCAAGGCTCGGCCCAGGCTGGGGTCAGAGAGCCCTGTGAGAGTGGGGCATGCCAGAGCCACTCGGCCAGGCCCCCCAAGACACCCTGCCCTCCCCCTCCCTGTCTGTTCAGCTGGGGTCTGGACACACCCTGGGAGTCCAGAGGTCGGGGCCTTGGTCAGATTTGGAGCCAGGGTTGCGGTGAAGCAAGCAGGGACAGGGCCTCTGACTGGGACGGGGAGCAGCCTCTCCTCAGTGGGTCCTTGAGCAAGTCACTGCCCCTCTGGGGGCCTCAGTCTCCTCCTCTGGGAAGTGGAGGGAAATGATCAGAGGTGCAGGCCTCCCAGCGGGGTGCTACCATCCAAGGGAGGACAGGAATGTGAGGAGATCTGTGCTGGCTCCTTGAGATGTGAGGGGAGAGCAGTGATGATACGCAGATGACTCTGAGTCCTCAGGAGACTCCTGGAAGCAGGTGACATTCTCCTCACACTTTTCAGATGAGCAAAGAGGCTCAGGGAGGGCTGGGCAGGCCCAAGGTCACACAGGAGTGAGTCCTGGAGCCAGGACTCGTCTAGAATCAGAGCACCCTGGAGGAGGAAGCAGCAGAGGCAGCAGGGGACTGGAGCCTGATGGCCAGGGTCTGAGTTCAGGGGCCTTGGGGGACATGTGCAGGGGAGTATGGGCGCACTGACCCTGTCCTCGGCCCCGACAGGAGGTGACCTCCGTGTTAGAGACTGCAGAGAGGGCCCGCCAGGGAGCCCAGGAGAGGCAGCGGCAGCAGGTGAGGGTGACTGTGGGGGAGGGGTGTAGGAGTCAGAGGAGAGGGGGCGCCTCCTCCCAGCTGGAGGCCTCCCTCAGGAGAGGGGCCTTCCTCCTCCAGGGCATCTCCTATAGCCACAGAGCCTGAAGTGCCTGCATTGGCAGTGAGCAGGGGGAGGCCTGGAAGGGCTGGCAGCAGGACAGATTTGGGGTGGGGAGGGACAGGGGCCACACCCCCTGGCGTTGGCCGACAGCCAGCCCTGGGACGTGACTGGTGGGGTTTGGTGCTCCTGGAGGGGAGGGCAGGAGGGGATTGTGGGTGTTGGGGTGTCCCGAGGATCCTAGGCTGCTGTGTATGGGAGTGTGGGGTGGGCAGGAGGCTCAGGTGAGGGGTTTCAGAGGAGGGTTCATGGGGGTACCTGAGAGCGGGAGCTCATCACCATGCCCATCCCGATGGCGGCACAGGGTGTCGTCCCCTCCCTGGTGACATTCTTCAGTTCCCTTGAGCTGCTGGATGCTACAATGGAGGATTATGTGGAGGTGAGTGAGCCCGGAGGTGGGTCCGGGGGTTCAGGCTCCTGAGGGTGGGGAGGAGAGAGTCCTGCCCTGAGCCCTGAGCTGTCTGCATTTGGCAAAGGTCCTCTCAGCAGTGACTCCAGCCTCCTGTGGTAGCCGAGGCATCAGGCCCAACACAGTGATGAGTGATGCAGGCTCTGCGTAAGTCACCGTCCATGTTCCCTGGGCTGTTGAGGCCCTGAGCTGCAGGAGGTTGTGTCTGAGCTGGACTCAGTCCCTCCCTCTAGCCCTGCTGATGTGGAGAGAGAAGTTGAGCCCCTCTGAGTCAGGAAGCACATCACTTTCTGAGATTTTCCTTCCTGCCTGAGGTCTCCGTCTCCCTGTCTGTCATCAGAGAGGGTTGGGTCACGAGGTCTCTGGCGTTAGCTCCTCTGTGCCCCCCATCACAAAGCCCTGTTTCGTGCACACTTCCTGACTCCCTGGGATGTACCTGTCACCCCACTGCAGAGGTCCCCACCTCTCCAACAGTACCCCCCACAGTTCACCTGTTCCTCACACAGTCCCTGCCCCATAGAGGTGGACACACTCTCCTACCTGCAGAGGATCAAAGCACCCAGTCTATGCAGGCTGACAAGTAGCCTGAGGGCTTGCTCTTGTGTAGGGCAGTTCGCTAGGGCAGGCTGCCTGCCCTGGCTGATCTGGATTATTTCTGTGCTCTAGTTGGTTTGGCCAACCCCCGGGCTGTTGGGCAGGGGAAGAACTTCAATGCTGTCTGCCAGCACCTGTCAGCATGCCTGTACTAGGTCACAACAATGGCCACCACCAATGTCTGTCTCTGGAGACGTCTCACCTCTCACAGAGACACACCCAGAGCCTACCAGGTGAGTCTCTTTTCACCAAAGGACTGTGCAGCTTTCTTTTTGGTGATTTTAGGTTTCTCTCTGATATGGCTGAATTTGTGCCTGGGCCCTTTAAGACCCGGTGTTTTCCTGCTTTCATCTGATAGCTTTTCTGGGGGTATTGCCCCATTGCAGTTAATAGGCAGCCAAGCCAAATAGTAGGGCACTCATCTCAGTTGTGCTGAGTCTGAAGCATGCTTATGGCAGTAACAGGCCCCTGCTCAGGTCCCCACTTCTCCAGGGAGGGCTGTGTACCTTAGGGTGGCTCCTGCCCTACTGGCTGTGAAGGTCCGTGGTTTGTGAAGGTGGCTTTTTCTCTCCAGAAGGAATTTCTGCCTCTTCCGCCTCAGTCAGGACTGTCCCTTATTGTGGGGGTTCTTTTCATCCAGTTTCCAGTTTTCTCTCCAGGGTAATTTTTCCAAGAACAGTTGTAACCCAGTTCTGTTTGTGGGAGGAGGTGAGTTCAGAGTCTGCCTATGCTGCCATCTTGATGTGATCCCTACTGCCTCATCTTGATTTACAAGCAAAACCTGGAAAATCTCCCCAAACAAGTGTTTTTTGGTTTCTGTAGGAATAATATAGAAAACATTGGGGCCAGCCCAGTGGGGCTGGCAGTGAAGCTCACATGTTCTCCTTCTGCTGTCCAGGGTTTGCCAGTTTCAATCTCGGGTGCAGACCTACACACTGCTTGTCAAGCCATTCTGTGGCAGGCGTCCCACACATAAAGTAGAGGAAGTTGGGCACAGATGTTAGCTCAGGGCCATTCTTCCTCAGCAAGAAGAGGAAGTTTGGTGGCAGAGGTTAGCTCAGGGCTAATCTTCCTCAAAAAAAAAAAAAAATGAAGAAAATATTAATGTTACCTTTGGTGCTGAAACTCAATTTTGTGGAGTAACATTCAACCTCAATGTGAATTTCGCCATGTTTCTTTGGCTTTTATGGCACTGAGAGCTGAAGCATCAGATCAGAAGGTAGGACTTAGAGGCTGTGGACTACATTTCCCAAAGGGCAGGAGGCAGGGAGACTGGCCTCTTACTTTTCATGTAAAGAGACTCCTTTCCCATTAGGCAGCGGGTGGGAGGAGCATGGCTCCTGATTTTCCTTGGCTGGTAGTTGACCAGTACAGTCTCCACCTCCTGCTGGTTGATCCCGTTTGCCACGCCTCCCAGCTCGCCCTGCCTGCCCACGTGCAGTGCAGTGGCACGTGGCTGCCCCAGCTCCTCTGGCGCCCCAACTCCCTGCTGCCAACGCCTCCACTCTCCCCAGGCTCCCCACTCGCCCCGCCCTTCCAATCGCCCCTCCCCTCCAGCTCGCCCCGCCCTCCCCTGGCTCTGCCTCCTCACTCACTCGCCCACCCGCTTGCCCCCCAGCTCCTGCTCTTCCTGAGCCAATGGGGAGGCCGCAGACTTCCGGGCCAGGCGGGGCAATGCCGCCTCAGCGTGGAGTAGGCGAATGTGGCGGGAAGTTCCTGCCTGTTGCACAGCGATGCGCCTGAGGCAAGCGGTAGAGAGGGCACGGCCATCCCCTCCAAAGCGGTCCCCCTGAGCCCAGTGCCCCGCGGGGCTGTCCCGGCCAGGCCTCGTCCCTCCTGGGCGGGGGCGGCTGGTCCAACGCGCGCCGCGTCGGGCGCTCCGCCGGCGGAGGACGGTCTGTGCCGCCCTGGCCCGCGAGGCCCCGGCGTCCGGGCGTCTCTTCCGCGGGGAGCCCGGGCGGGAGCGCTTTGACGGGGCTCCGCGGAGACGAGGAGGCCCTCGGAGGACGGCGGGCAAGGCCGCAGCGGGCGGGAGGGCCGCTCCGAGGGGAGACGCGCCCTGAGCCCGGGCATGGGTCCCGGACAGCCTTCCGGGCGGCGGCGCGGCCCAGGCCCGCCGTGTCCGCTGAGGCCTGCGGGGCGCTGTCCTCGAGGGCAGGGGCGCGGGGCTCGCGGGCTGCACAGGGCTCCTCGGTCCCTCCGTCCCCTCCGTCCCCGCTCCCCAGCGATGGAAGACAGTCCAGGCAGCTGTCTCAGGCTCAGAGAGGCTGCCTGCTGTGCACACCGCGTGTGTCTCCACTCCCCGCTCTCAGGGATGCTGGAGAGGGACAACCGGAGGGATGGGGAGGGACAGCAGGCCTCGTCCTGGTCCGGAGGGAGGGGGGAGGCCACCCTTGGCTCCTGGTAGTCCGCCTGGTTCTCTACCTGCCTCCTCTGGACTCACCTGGTTTTGTCTCGCCTGGTGTGGACACCTCCTGTCTCTCCCCATCTCCCTTTTCTGGAACAACATGGACCTACCGGTTTGCTGTGGGAGTGCACTGGGTTTGGGGACTGTGGAAAAGCCTCCTGAGTTCTTGTTCTTCTTCCCTTTCTTACTGGGATTGCCTGTCTGTTGAGTCTGAAATTTGCAAGCATCAAAGAAAATGCAGGACAGCATGTATTTTTAAGAGTTCAAAGCAGGACATAGGCACCTTACTTTTTATGACATGCAGAGCAGGATTCTTTGGGGAAGAATTTGATCTACAATCGTAAAGCAATTTCAGAGGGAAGCAAGAGTGTTTCATAGAATCATTTTGTTCTGCGCCTTTTTATGCTGTCCCAACTGGCGTGTAGTGATTGGCATTAAACTTCTGAGTAGATAAGGTGATGTTCATCTGCTCCCTGTAGAAGGGAAGGTCGCTTAATGGCTTTCTCTGCTGAACGGGCCACAGATGGTGTTCTCTGTGCCTTGGGACAGTGCTGATCAGATTCTGAGTTAACACAGCAACACAACCTCAATAACAGTAAACTGTGTTAAGCGTTGCTGTCATTTTAGCGCTAATATCTATATTAATAATCTACACGAATTTTTATAGTGTAACGACCTCCTGTTGTGTTCAGTGCTGCAAAAGTTGTTAAACCAATGAGATGATGCAGGGATGTGTCAAGCGTAGAACCTAGCAGATAGCAAGTGAGAAAGTGCCCAGGAGATGATCATACAGAAAGCTTGTGCTAAGTTGTCTAGCAAGATGCAGTGTGTATTTTAAAAGTCGCAGTAATGCTTTCAAAATGTTGGAAGTCCCTAAAATTAAATTCTTAAATAGGGCAGCTTTTTTTATGTTTGAGAACTACTGTGAAATAATTACAATTATTATTATTATATGAATGTCCCCGATATCTGAAAAAGAAAAAATAAGATTTTTATGTTGACAACTATATATTTTTCCTTAAAGTCGTCTTTAATAAAGTATAATGTACTTTGAATAGAATTTTGACTTGAAAAATAAAGCTTCCTGGAAATGAAGCAAAGCTTTTAAGTGGACCTTCTGTACAATGAAGAATGAGTCCTGGATTCCTGCCAAAGTGCCGGCGCTTCTGTCTCGATACCTGAGGCAGCAAACCTAACAAGGATAAATGCTGCCTCTGTGTGTGTGTGGAGGAGGCTCTCATGACATTGGTGTTGATGGGTTTTGAGAATGGGTTGGTACCTGTATAGGTCTGGAGAGTAGGTTTCAGACATGCCGGGTGAGGTTATTATTCCGCGTGAGCAGAAGTGGTCTGATTTGTGCCCCAGATGTCGGGGGCCTGCTCAATGTCGGGGACTGTGCTGGAAGCAGAGTCTGTTCTTGCTACTGTAGTGTTTTTTGGAAGCAAGTTGTCATGGTTTTAAACTAATAGACATCATTCTTTTTGACTGCAGTTATCTAGCATCCAGCACACAAGAGGTCAATAAATGTGTAGGGCATGTTTGAAGACAATATGGAATTTTTGGTAAGGATGCAAGATTAATTAGAAAGCTTATAGAATCCTGGCAAAGCATGTGGCTAGGTGGTGTAACATGATGTGTTTGTGCCCTAGGATGTCTCTGGCCCTTTTGCCCACAGTTCCTGGGAGGATGTTCCCACTTGCCATTATAAAGATGCAAAAAGGGCCATGCCCTTGGATTGTTTCCCCTTGGCTCCTGAATGATAGTTAAGGACCTGACATTTGAAGGTTGCTGTTTTGCCCTCATTTTAGGCACTTTTCCAGTGATTCCTGCTCCATCTCTCCCAACGTTGAGTTAAATCTTTGCACTCCAACTCAAGCATGTTCTCCTTACTGTTGTTGTTCTGGATGACATAAGGACAGCCCTTTGAAAAAGAAAAGCTCTCTAGAGAGCCTAGAGAGGTAGAAGGTGTGTGCTTTCCCTCAATGGGAATTAGATGTTTAATATTCAATAAATACTAATGACAGGAAACTATTCTACTTTTTGTTAATCTTCTTCAGTAAATTTGTTAAGAATATTCTCAGCCACAGCATCTTTGTCATCTTGGAAACATCTATTGTGAATCATATTCTTGATTTCGTCTTCATGTAGGTACGTGGGCTTTGATGATTCTTTGCCAGAACTCCTGTCCTTCCCTGGCTCCCTGGCCCATAGCATGGGAACGAGTACGGCAGGGTCTGAAAATTAAGTTAGACATTGTTCGTGCTGGTAGATATTTAGGGTGAATATTAAACATGTACACACAAGAAAATGCTTATCAAAAAAGCCATATACATAAAGTGGGAGGATGTACTAGGTGGAATCATATAATTAAATGACAAGGTTCTTAGTTTGAGACTTCAGAATGTTCTGTTGTATACTTTTTAAGCAAATAGCAGACTTTGTTGGAAAGACACATTTGTCTTATGGAGCTCAGTATCTGGAACAAGATAGTTGGTCCTGCAAGGAGCTAAATGACAACTGGAAAGTCATTAGGATCCAGGGCAGCACCATCCCACACTTTTGGGGGCTTTCTCATACTTTCCTATGCATTTATGTCATTTTCTCTTTGCAAACTGTCTGTCTAGCTGCCGTTGGCTTGTAGGGCAGATATTCTGCTCCGGACCTAGCTCCTTGTTTCAGAACCAAAAGAGACTCCATTCTCTATCTAACTGTGAACTGTATCTGAAATTTTCCACGAAGTCATAAAGTTAGAAGTCTTGTAGCTAAGGTCACTACAGCTTTGTTTCTGGTTAATTGCTGTTTCTCAAGGAACAGCTGAACAATTGCCACCGTTGGGTGATTCTGTATATGAATGTGTTGTGAGCACATTTCACAATACCAAGTGTTAGAAAGTGCCCTTAAACCTTTAGTCTTCATAGGCTACATCTGGGAGACCCAGAAACAGAAACTTTTATGGTTTCAACAGGCAGTGTTGCTTTTTTTGACTTCTCCTGGCAGTGTACTATGTAATGTGGCCACAGAGCTATCAACGTACAGATTATATCTAGTTATAAAATGTCATAAGAAAAAGGAACAAACTGTTGACATAGGCAATGATTTGGATGGAGCTTAAGGCATTGTACTGAGTGAAAAAAGCCAATCTGCAAAGGCTGTGTGATTGATTCGAGGTACACAGCATTCTCAAAATGGCAACATTATAGAAATTGAGAAGAGATCCATTTTTCCACGGTCACAACTGGGGGTGGAGGGGGTGTGGCTCTAAAGGGGTTGCCTGAGGGAATTTCTCTGGGGTAATAGAACAGTTCTGTGTCCTGATTGTTCTCATGGTTACAAGGATTTTTATGCATGAGAAAACATCATAGAACTCTACACACATCTAGGGAATTTCAGTCCAAACTGAAATTCTACTAAGTAGTTGAATGACTAATGCTTTATCCGTGTCTATTTCCTGGTTTAGATCACTGTGTTGTGCTTGTCCTTTGTATGGCTCTACCACATTTTATTGAACCATTCACCCATTGAAGGGCATGTGGGTTGTTTCTAGTTTTTGACTATTACAAATAAAGCTGCTCTGAACACTCATGTACAGCTTTTGCGTGAATCTATGTTTTCATTTTTTTAGTGTAAATGCCCAGGAGTGCAACTGTTGTTTTCTACATGGTTTTGGAAGAGTTGGACATCTGTAGGCAAAAGGAAAAGAAAAAAAGAAAACCAAGGTGTAAACCTCATGTCTTCTGCAAAAATTAATGTTAAATGGATTCATTGGATCATCTTTTTTGTCTTCATTCAAAATCAGTTGGCTTACACTGCAAACAGCATTCCAAAATGAAGATGGGAGGAAACGAGTGAGCATTTAGGTATGAAAATGAATGCAGACTTGGGAAGGTAGGACATGGCTCGAGTCTTGAAGAGAGCATGTGTGCATTTGAGAAGAAGGGGAAAACGTTCCAGAGAATAACATGAGACAAGACAGGTGGTAGAGAAGATAGGTCCGAACTGGCTGTTTCAGGGAGTGACATGTGTGATGAGGAGGAGGGAAGGAAAGGAAGGATAAGTGGTTCATGAGGATAGAAAACTGCTGGCTAGGTTGTAGAATTGCTAATGAGTTTCAGTGGAAGTTCTTGAGCAGGAAAAAGCTATTGGAGAAATGGTCTTGAAGGAACGTTGTCTTAGGATCACGTATGGCAGCGATGGGTTGGTAGAAAGAACAAGGTATAACCTTGACCCTTATGTTGATTTAGCGCTTTGTGTTACAGCTGTCTTCCCAAAAGCTAAAAGAGTGGTGTCCCTTCAGGATCTGAAGTACCTGGGCTTTCCTAGAGGGATAATGGTAGATTTCAGATCCTTGTCATGACTTTGGTGATGGACACTGAGGACTCCGCTGGACTTTGAAGCTAGGAACACTGCTTTTAGTAAGTTGTACATGTCAGAAGAAGAGCCCTTTGTTGGCTTATTGCTGATGTGGATGATGCTTCTTCTCTAAACTGTCTAAGAGGTAAGCAACTGAAATGAGAAGAACACACAGAGTTCATGAATTGGCCCAACGAGGAAAAGTTAGATCGCTTTTCTTTATTTTGATTTAATCAGCATGTGCTGATACTTGTATGTGAAGAACTATACAGAGAATGGTGAGGAACAGGGTCCTTCCAAATCACTGAGGAGCCGACAGGGACACATGGCTCTAATTGCAGCATTTGGGGTTTCATTCTGAGGGAAGCATTTCCAGTCAGTGAGGACATCGTGTACTTCCTGCCAGTGATCCAGAAGATCTTCAAGGATAGAATAGGAACCTACAATAGTATATGAACACTTCGCTTATAGTCAGCGGGATGTGACAAGTGACAGCCCTCGAGCCCTAACTTCTTAATTTGTGACTAAACGTACTCAGTTCCTCTTTTCTTAGAGCCCACTTCATTTCTTGATTTCTTACTTGGAGAAAATTATGCTTTTTTCTAATTCATCTGTGGGAATCCGATTTGGCTTCTGCTTTTTTTTGTGCATTTACAAGTTGATCTTAGATATATTTTAGGCTTCTGTCCTTTTTTTAAGACCACTACGAAATATAATTTATTTAATGTCAGACAAACTACTACATATCAAAGCATTTCTGCTTCTTTATTTAGAACATGGAAAAGCATAACATCTTGTTTTTCCAAAAAAAAAACAATGATGACTTGCTGAGCAAAGGATTTTACTGCCTAAGAGATTCCCATGACGCGTGTTAATGAAAGACTGGTGGTGTGGAAACCTTTAGTGCAACCACTTCTTTGTCTTCAAAGTGCCTTTTCTGTTTGATTTGACTTCCTTGGGCTAATTCTTCCCTTTCAGTCTAGAAGTATTTTCCACTGAATGTGGAGATTGATCAAGAATACTTCACTTGTGTTTGCTGCCATTCAGTATCATCACAGAATTTGTGGGGTTTTTATGTGCAGAAGAGCAAGCTCTTACAGTGCTATGCAACCTGCTCTGTTCATTTCAAACTATCATCGTTTGGCTACTGTGCCCTAGTGACTGCTTGACCAACGTGTAAGCGGGGCCACGGCATCCTGACCAATGGGCATCAGTGTAAGCAGCCTAGAAAGCATGGGTCAGCACTTACTGTCTTTGTGAAGGGCAGGATTCCCAGTCAGGGATGTCCAAAAGTCTGCCATACTGAACTTTCATGCTAAAGGGATGTCATTATCTGGCTCAGCTCCTGACTGAGATTCCATGAATATATGAATAGATGAATATTTTGTGTGGCTCTTATAGAAGAAGGCACTTGGGGACAATCCAGATACTGTTCTCTCCTTCATCACAGGATGGCTTCAAAGAATCCTTTCCCCTTTCTCCTGGCCAGCTAGGTTTGCAGTGAGCAAAAACCTGTTCAGACTTTGTGCCAACACTTCTGGAATATGTGACACTTCATTTGTTTTCTAGAGCACAGAAGTTTGAAAGTAATTTCCTGTTTGTGCTTTCGACAGTGACATATGTCAGTGGAGTCAGGTAGATCTGAGTTGCAGTATTGACTGCTCTGTGACATTAGGGCAACCTGATTTTACCATCCAGTCGAGGTTCAATCCTACCTGTTTCATGGGAGGGTTGTCAGAATTGACTCTGAGATGTGTACACGAATCACTTGCTATAATGTGTGGCCCACAGTCCGTGTTCAACATATGTTTGTCATCCTCACCACTTGAGCATCCCTTAAGGTGTTTTTCTCTGGAGAGTGATCTGAAACAAAAAACATTTTTCAACTCATTTCCCACTGATCTCAAAAGCCAGGTATTAGATGTCATCACACTGTCTGGTCTGGTCTACCATGCATGCCTCCAGTGACAGGAAACTCAGCAACTCTAGAACAGTGTTTTTCAACCATGGGAGTAATGACATTTGAGATAGGTCGTTCATTGTGGTGGAGGGTTGTTCTCTGAATTGAATGATGTTTAGCACCAAACTTGGCTAGGGGGGCAAAATCATCCACAATTGAGAACCACTGCTCTAGAGACAGCATATCCTCTTTGTTTCTTTTTTTTAAAAATGAGGTCATCATGGGTTATAACATCGTGTAATTTCAAGTGTGCATGATTGCTTCTCAGTTTCCCTGGAGACTGCATCGTGCTCGCCCGCAACAGTCTAATTTTTATCCATCATCATATATATGTGCCCCTTTACACCTTTTGCTCATCCCCTAACCCCATTCCCTTCTGGTACCCACTAATCTGTTCACTTTACCCATCTGTTTATCTTCCACATATGGATGAAACCTTGGGATATTTGTCTTTCTCTGTCTGTCTTATTTTCACTTAACGTCACACCCTCACACTCCATCCATATTGTTTAAAATGGAACAATTTTGTCTTTTTTAATGGCCGAGTAGTATTCTGTTTTATATATGTACCATATCTTCTTTAGCCATTCCTCAGTTGAAGCACAGTGGGTTGCTTCCACATATTGACTATTATGAAGAATGCTGCAATGAACACAGGGGTGTGTAAATCTCTTTGAGTTGTTGTTTTCCATTTCTTTGAATACGTACCCAGTAGTGGGATAGCTGGATCGTATAGTATTTCAGATTTTAATTTTTCAAGAAATCTCCACCTGTTTTCTATTGTGGCTGCACCAGTTTACATTGCCACTGGCAGTCTTGTAGGGTTCCCTTTTCTCCACATCCTCTCCAACATTTGTTATTTTTTGTCTTCATCATTATAGCCACTCTGACAGGTGTCAGGAGATAGCTCATTGTATTTTTGACTTGCATTTCCCTCATAATTAGCAATGTCGTGCATCTTTTCATGTGCCTGCTGGCCTTCTGTATATCTTCCTTGGAAAAACGTCCTTTCATATCCTCTGCCCATTTTCCAATCTGGTTGTTTCTGTTTTGTCATTGAGTTCTTTTTATATTTTGGAAATTAACGCCTTGTCAGATATATGATTTTCAGATATTTTCTCCCAGTTGTTGGGCTGTTCTTTTGTGTTGTTCATGGTTTCCTTTGCCTTGCAGAAGATTTTTAGTTTGATGTAGTCCCACGTGTTTATTTGTTCTTTCGTTTCCCATGCCTGTGCTGGCATGGTATTCAAAAAGATGTTTCCCAGACCAATGTCAAACAGTGTACTGGAAATGTTTTCTTCTAGGAGTTTTATGATTTCAGGTCTTACCTTCAAGTGTTTAATCCATTTTGAGTTAATTTTTGTGTACAGTGTAAGGTAAGGGTCTATTTTCATTCTTTTGCTTGTGGGTGTCCAGTTTTGCCAACACTGTTTTTTGAAAAGACTTTCCTTTCTCCATTGTATGCTCTTGCCTCCTTTGTCAAAGATTAGCTGTCCACAGATGTGTGGTTTTATGCCTGGGCTTTCAGTTCTGTTCCATGGATTTGGGTGTCTGTTTTTGTGCCAGTACCATGCTGTTCTGATTCCTAGAGCTTTGTAGTATATTTTGAAGTCAGGGATTGTGAAGTCTCCAGCTTCGTTCTTTTTTCTCAGGATTGTTTTGTCTATTCTGGGTCTTTTGCTGCTCCATATATACTTAGGATTCTTTGTTCTATTTCTGTGAAGAATGTCACTGGGATTCTGATTGAGATTCCATTGAATCTGTAGATTGCTGTAGGTAATATGAATATTTTAACTTTTTATTGTTCCAATCCATGCGCATGGAATATCTTTCCATTTCTTTATATCTTCTTCAGTCTCTTTGTGTAATATCTTATAGTTCTCAGTGTATAGGTCTTTCACCTCTTTGGTAAGATTTAGTCCTAGGTATTTAATTCTTTTGTTGCAATTGTAAATGAGATTCTATTCTTGACTTGTCTTTCTGCCAGTTTGTTTTTAGTGTATAGAAATGCAACTGATTTTTGTAAGTTGATTTTTTTACCGTGAAACTTTTCTGTAGTTGTGGATTCTTTCTAATAGTTTTCAGATGAATTCCTTAGGGTTTTCTATATGTAGAATCATGTCATCTGCAAACAGTGAGAGTTTCACTTCTTCCTTTCCAATTTGGATACATTTTACTTCTTTTTCTTGGAAAATTGCTGTAGTCAAAACCTCCACACCTATGTTGAATAGGAGTGGCAAAAGTGGGCATCCATATCTATGTAGAATACGAGTGGCAAGAGTGGGCACCCTTATCTTGTTCCTGTTCTTGGAGGGATGGCTTTCAGTTTTTCACCATTAAATATAATGTCTGTGGGTGTTTTGGGACTTCGTACGATTCCAAGAATTTGCTATTTCTATTAGGTTATCCAATTTGGTGGCTGGCATATAGTTTTTCATAGAATTGTCATATAGTCCTTTGTATGTCATGATATCCATTGAAATTTCTCCTCTTTCATTTCTAACTTTATTTAAGCCTTCTCTTTCTCTTAGTGTGTCTGGCTAAGGGTTTGTTCAATTTTGTTTCTCTTCTTCAAGAACTTGCGCTTAGTTTCATTGATCCTTTCTACTGAGTTTTTAGCCTGTTTTTCATTTATTTCTGCACAAATTTTCATTACTTCTCTCTTTCTGCTGACCTTGGGCTTTGTTTATTCTTCTTTTTCAAGTTCTGGTGGGTGTCATCTTGAGATTTTTCTTGTTTTTCTTGAGTTGGGCCTGTATTGCTATGAATTTCCCTGTTAGAACTACTTTTGCTGCTTTCCGTAAGAGTTGGGATGACGTGTTTTCCTGTGCATATTTATCCAGGTTTTAAAAATCCTTTCCTTTGGTTTATTTAGATCCAATTGTTCTTCACTAGCAAGTTGTTTAGTCTCCACATATTTGTGATTTTCCCAGCTTTTTGTCTTGCAGTTGATTTATAGTTTCATAGCATTGTGGTCAGAAAAGTGGCTTTTTATTATTTGTCTTCTTAAATTTACGGAGGCTTGCCATTTCTCCCAGCATATACTCTATCTTTGAGAACGTTCCATGTGCACTTGAGAAGAATGTGTATTCTGCTGTTTGGGGATGGGATGTTCTAGATATATCTATTAAGTCCATCTGCTCAAGTGGTTCACTTAAATTCACTATTTCCTTGTTGAGTTTCTGTGTGGATGATCTATCTCTTGATGTAAGTGGGGTATTGATGTCCCCTACTATGATTGTGTTGCTGTGAATTTCTCCCTTAAGGTCTGTTCATAGTAGCTTTATGTACATTGGAGCTCTTGCATTAGGTGTGTATGTATTCACGAATAGTATCTCCTCTTGGCAGAAAATCCCTTTTATCATTGTCTCCTGCCCCTCTTTGTCTCTCCTTGTCTTTTTTATCTTGAAGTCTGCTTTGTCTGATATAAATATGGCAACAATTGCTTACTTTATTTGCCGTTGTCTTGGAGTATCGTCTTCCATCCCTTCACACTAAGCATGTGTTTGTCTTTCAGCTGAGATGTGTTTCCTGGAGGCAGCATATTGTTGGGTCTTCTTTTTGAATCCACCCAGCTACTCTGTGTCTTTTGATTGGAGAATTCCATCCATTTACATTTAGAGTTATTATTGATATTTTAGGGCATAATACTTCAATTTTATCTGTTGTTTTCCAGTTGTTCTATGTGTTCACTGTTTCCCTTCCCTTGTATGTCTGACTGCTACTTCACTTGGGAAGTTTTCTGTGGTGACTTTGTCAGTTTTCTTTTTATTTATGAATTGTGGCTCTGCTCTGATTTTTTGTTTAGTGGTTACTGTTACATTTGTATAAAACATCTCGTAGGTGAGATAGTCCATTTTCTGACAGCCTCTTTTCTCCATTAGCCTAAGCCGTTTCCATCCCTTTCCTGCACCCTGTCCTGTTTTTCATACACTTTTGTTTCTTAGTAAGTTCTTTCTTGCATTGAGTGGAAGTGTACTTTCTTATTTCTCCTACCCATCCTGTGTTTTGGAGACACATAGTACAGGCTGAATCCCAGTTCCACGGAATATCCTTAGAAATATGCAAAGATGGTCATCAAGTCTTCTCAGTCTTTTTGAGTTGAAACACCTCCAGTTTGTCAGCCATCCCTTACAAAACATGACTTCATGTCAGGTCACCACATTGGTGGTTTCTTTGTTTTTAATTCATTTTTAAGCTGTAGAATTTGGAAGGAAATGCACTACTCTAGGCATGGCTTGATTAGCAAAAGACTCATGTCTCATATTAGAGCAATTTTCTTCTATTAGTTTAGGTAAGAGTATTCCCTTTCTTATTATGCATACTGTATATGATTACAACTCTATCCTTTTGATGGGCACATCATACAGTGATGACCACATCATACACTGAGTTAAAGAAAAAAGAAAAGCACTAGATCTAACTATACATTCATCCAGTTTTTATGCATTAGTTTTGGGGCTAAGCCTGGGAATTTATGTTTATCCTGTTATATTTCTTTTGATTGGGTTTAAGTACAATCCTGATTTTGGTTGACTCTAAGGTTTCTAGCTTAAAAGAACAAGTAGGTGATTATGCCATCAGCTGAGATTGAAAATACAGGAGAAAGGAGTTTGTGTACATGCATGCATGCGTGCGTGCATGAAAGGAGGACTGAGGATGGAAGCCTGAGGAATCCCAATATTAAGAGGCAGCTGGGAGAAGGAGTGATGTCAGCATCATGGTGGAGTGAGCTTGCCCAGGGCTCTCTCCCCTCCAACATACAACAAAAAAGAGCAACCACAGTCCAATGGAAAACATCCTGATGGCACAGGAATCCTCAGAGACCGAGGGCAGTCAAATGAGGGAGGTCAGTGGTGTTGTACCCGTCCTCAGAGGAGCTGGAACAGGGTAAGAGAGAACTTCGCTCCCTCCCCTAATGTCTGGGATCGCTGCCATGGGAGGCTCCATGAGGATAGGACTGGGGGAGGGGCTGTGCATCAGCAGGATTGCTCAGGACTCCCTAGTGCCCTTGCAGCCCAGACAGAAGCCCTCTAACTGGGTGAAAGATTTCTCGTTCGGTGACCTCATTATGCCAAGACCCAAGGAGAACAGATAGATCTGATTGGGAAAGCTGGGTCTGCATGCAAGAGTAGGTGCCCCCCGACCCCCAACTTGTGCTATGACACGCCATCTTGGCTTAAGGTTGAGGGCTCAGAATACATGGCTCTCAACCCCCATCTAGCGGTGACAGGCTGTAACTGCAACCAAATTATATCACAATGGGGAAGACCTGTCTATCTTCCAGCATCTGTCCATCTTCCAGCATCTGTCAAGTCATCAAATCTCCAGACCAGAGGGAAAACAAGCACCCAGAATTATGTCCTGATGACTCAGAAATAAGTAAACTAAATGACAATGAATTCAGAATAGCTATCGTGAAAAAACCCAATTAGGTAAAGGAAAATATAGAGAAGCCAAAGAGTTCTGGAGTTACTTCACAAAAGAGATTGAAACTATAAAGAAGAATCACTCAGAAGTACTAAAGATGAGAAATACAACGGAAGAAATAAAACATAATATGGATTCCCTGAATGCCCGTGTGGACGCCATAGAGGAGCAAATCAGCGTAACTGAAGATAGGTTGAAGGGCTCCAGATAGAGGAAGACAGAGACCTAAGTCTAAAAAGGAATGAGGAAAACCTCCAAGAAATAACCGACTCAATGAGGAAATGCAATATAAGAATTATTGGTATCCCCAAGGGCGAAGAAAAGGAGAATGTAGCAGAAAGCATGCTCAAAGAAATAATAGCAGAGAACTTCCCAAATCTAGGAAATGAGAGAGAAATGTGTGTGGAGGAAGTTTCAGATCTCCTAGATTTGTCAATGTAAAAAGACCTAGTGCAAGGCATATAGTAGTAAAACTGGCAAAAGTGAGTGAGAAAGAAAGAATACTCAGTGCAGCAAGGCAGAATAAACTAACCTACAAAGGAACTCCTATCAGACTTTCAGCAGATTTCTCTCTCCGCTCCAAACTACAACCAAAGAATTGGAAAAACTGAATTTCAACCAATAATCCTAATGACAAACAGAAAACTATAGCAACAATATGACGGAGGATGGAGAGGCTGGCACCACGCTCGGAGGACCTGGAACAGGGTAGGAGAGAACTTTGCTCCCTCCTCTAGAGACTAGGATCTCTGCTGCGGGTGAAGGAAGGAGTGGGAGAGGGGCTGCATGACCGGGGATGAACCAGGACTACCGCCGCTGGTTCAGTGGAAACCCGCTGATGGGGGAAAGCTTCCGTGCATGGGGACCCCATGAAGGCTGGGCCCCAGGAGACCAGAGAATGAGAGCAGATGGGAAGCCAGATCGGCACATGAAAGAAAGTGCCCCTCCTCCCCGAACCCGTGCTGGGCGCTGCCATCTTGCCTGAAGGTGGAGAGCTCAGAACACAGGACTTTCGACCACCGTCTAGTGGTGACAGGCTGTAAGTGCAACCGAATACTACCATCATGAGAAAAAACCAGTCCTCTATCATCCAGCAATTTATAAAAGCTCCAGACCAAAAGGAAAACAACAAAAACACAGGATTAAGTCCTGAGGACTTGGGAATACATTAACTAAGTGAAAATGAGTTCAGAGTAGCTATCATCAAAAAACTCAATGAGGTTGAGGGAAAAATAGAGAAACAAGTCAACAAGTTCTGGAGTTACTTCACAAAAGATATTGAAACTATAAAGAAGAATCAATCAGAAATGCTAGACATGAAAAATACAATGGACCAGATAAAACAGTATACGGATTCTCTGAATGCCTGTGGAGACACCATAGAGGAGCAAATTAGCATGCTCAAAGATAGACAGGCTGAATGGCTCCAGACAGAGAAAGAACTAAGGATTTAAAAGAAGCAGGAAAATATCAGAGAAATAGCAGATTCAATGAGGATAACGAATTTAAGAATCATTGGAATTCCTGAGAACGTGGAAAAGGAAAATAGAGCAGAAAGTGTGCTTAATGAAATTATAGAATAGAACTTACCAAATCTAGGGATTGAGGGAGAAATGTGTGTGGAGGAAGCTTTCAGATCTCCTAGATTTGCCAATGTAAAGAGACCTAGTGCACGGCATATAGTAGTAAAAATGGCAAACATGAAAGACAAAGAAAGAATACTCAGGGCACCAAGACAGAAGAAAATAACCTACAGAAGAACTCCTATCAGACTTTCAGCAGATTTCTCTACAGAAACCTTACAAGCTAGGAGAGAATGGAGCGATGTATTCAAAGCTTTAAAAGATAAAAAATCTTCAGCAAAGAATACTCTATGCAGCAAGAATATCCTTCAGATATGAGGGAGAAATTAAATCTTTTCCAGACAAACCAAAGTTAAGGGAATTTGTAACCAAAAGTCCTCCACTACAAGAAATCCTCAAGAAGGCTCTCATACCTGAAAAAAGAAAAAGGGGGAAAGGGGTCACAAACCACAGAGTAGGGAGACAGATAGATAGAACCAAAATAGGATAGCAAATATTCAACTATAGCATTAGGATAAAGGTAAGGAAACAACCAAAGCAAAGACGATCTTATCACTCTAACTACAAATTCATAACACGAGTTGGAATAAGAGGTGAAAATAATAATTTAGGAGGGGAAGAGCAAAGGGACTAAATCAGTCTAGGCCAAGTAAGTAAGAGACCACCAGAGAATAGACTGTATTATACATGAGCTTCTAAATACAAATTTCAGGGTAGCCACTAAAACAAACAGAACAGAGCCACAAAACGTAAATAAGGAAAAATCTAAGAAACCCAGCATAAGAAATTGCAGAAGTCAATTGGTAAAACACACAGGACGAGAAACAAAGGTAATGCAGGAAAGCCAGATAATGAGTGAGAGAATGAGAGCATTAAGCCCGCATGCATCAATAATCACCCTCAATGTAACCGGATTGAACTCTCCAATAAAAAGACACAGAGTGGCAAGATGGATTAAAGAATAACCTCCAACAATTTGTTGCCTCCAGGAAACACACCTCAGCCCCAAAGACAAACACAGGCTCAGAGTGAAGGGGTGGAAGACAATACTTCAAGCTAATAGCAAGCAAAAGAAAGCAGGTGTTGCAATACTTATATCAGGCAAAACGGATTTCAAAATAATGCAGGAAAAGAGAGATGCAGAGGGACAATATATAATGATCAAAGGGACACTTCATCAAGAAGAAATAACGCTTATAAATATCTATGCACCCAACACAGGAGCACCAAAGTTCATAAAGCAACTATTAACAAACCTAAAATAGGATATCAAAAATAACACAATAATAGTAGGGGACCTCAACACCCCACTCACAACCCTGGACAGATCATCCAGACAGAAAATCAACAAGGAAATGGTGGAATTAAACAAAAAGCTAAAACAGTTGGACTTAATAGACCTATATAGAACACTCCATCCAAAAACAGCAGAATATACATTCTTCTCAAGTGCACACAGAACATTTTGAAGGATAGACTATATGCTGTGAAACAAGGCAAGCCTGTATAAATTTTAAAAAATTGAAATACTAAGAAGCAACTTCCCCAATAATAATGCTATAAGGCTAGAAATTAATTACAAGAAAAAAGCTGAGAAAGGCACAAGAATGTGGAGACTAAACAATACGCTACTGAACAAGCAATGGATCATTGAAGAAATTAAAGAAGAAATTAAAAAAATACCTGGAAACAAATGAAAATGATAACATGCCATACCAGCTCACATGGGATACACCAAAAGCTGTATTAAGAGGAAAATTCATCACCATACAGGCACATCTTAACAAACAAGAAAAATCCCAAATAAGAAATCTTAAACTACACCTAACTGAATTAGAGAAAGAAGAACCAACAAAGCCCAAAGTCAGCAGGACAGAAATAATAAAAATCAGAACAGAAATAAATGCTATTGAAATGAAAAAGGCAGTAGAAAGGATCAATGAAACAAAGAGCTTGTTCTTTGAGAAGATAAATAAAATTGGCAAACCCATAGCCAGACTTACAAAGAAAAAAAGGGAGAAAGCTCCAATAAACAAAATTAGAAATGAAAGAGGAGAAATAACAACAGACTCCGCAGAAGTACAATGGATTATAAGAGAATACTACAAAAAAGTATATGCCAACAAAATGGATAACCTAGAGAAAATGGATAAATTCTTGGACTCCTACAATATCCCAAAGCTCAGTCAAGAAGAAGCAGACAATTTGAACACACCAATCACTAGGAAAGAGATTGAAACAGCAATCAAAATCATCCCAAAGAATAAAACCCCAGGACCAGATGGCTTTCCTGGGGAATTCTACCAAACTTTAAGAGAGGATTTAATACTTATCCTTTTCAAGCTATTTCAAAGAGTTAGGGAGGATGGAACACTTCCTTACGCATTCTACAAGGCCAACCTCACACTGAAACCAAAGCCAGACAAGGACATCACGAAAAAAGAGAACTACAGGCCAATATCGCTGATGAACAAAGATGCAAAAATTCTCAACAAAATTTTGGCAAGCAGAATTTAGCAATTCATCAAAAGGATCATACATCATGAGCAGGTGGGATTCATACCAGGGACGGTTCAACATCTGCAAAGCAATCAACGTCATACACCACATCAACAAACTGAGGAATAAAAACCACATGATCATCTCAATAGATGCAGAGAAAGCATTTGACAAGATCCAACAGCCACTTATGATAAAAACTCTGAACAAAATGGGCATAGAAGGGAATGACCTCGACATAATGAAGGCCATCTATGATAAACCTACAGCCAACATCATACTCAATGGGCAAAAACTGAACACCAGCCCCTAAAATCAGGAATGTGACAAGGATGCCCTCTATCACCACTCTTATTTATCATAGTACTGGAGGTCCTGGCCAGAGCAATCAGGCAAGAAAATGGAATAAAAGGAATCCAAATAGGGAGGGAAGAAGTGAAAGTCTCGCTGTTTGCAGACGACATGATCTTATATATAGAAAACCCCAAAGAACCCATTGGAAAACTCTTAGAAGTAATGAACAACTACAGCAAAGTTGCTGCGTATAAAATCAATTTGCATAAATCAATAGCATTTCTATATTCTAATAATCAATTAATAGAAAAGGAACTCAAGAACACAATACCATCCACAATTGCTGCAAAAAGAATAAAATAGCTCAGAGTGAATTTAACCAAGGAAGTGAAAGACCTATACAATGAAAATTACAAGACCTTTCTGAGAGAATTGGATGATGACATAAGGAGGTGGAAAGACATTCCATGTACATGGATTGGAAGAATAAACATAGTTAAAATGTCTATTCTACCTAAAGCAATCTACAGATTCAACACCATCCCAATCAGAATCTCAATGACATTCTTTACGGAAATAGGATGAAGAATCCTAAAATACACATGAGGCAACAAAAGACCCCAAGTTGCTAAAGCAATCCTGAGAAAAAAGAACAAAACGGGAGGCATCACAATCCCTGACTTCAAAACATGCTACAAAGCTACAGGAATCAAACCGGCATGGTACTGGTAGAAAAACAGGTGCACAGATTAATGGAACAGCATTGAAAGCCCAGAAATAAAACCACACATTTATGGACAGCTAATCTTTGACACAGGATCTGAGGGCATACAATGGAGAAAAGAAAGTCTTTTCAACAAATGGTGTTGGGTAAAATGGCAAGTCACATGTAAAAGAATAAAAATTGACCATTCTTTTTCATCATTCACAAAAATAAACTGTAAATGGATCAAAGACCCAAAGGTAAGACCTGAAGCCATAAGACTTCTAGAACAAAATGTAGGCAGTACACTCTTTGACGTCAGTATTAAAAGGATCTTTTCGGACACCATGTCTTCTCGACAAGGGAAACTATAGAAAGAATAAAGAAATGGGACTTCATCAGACTAAAGAGCTTCTTCAAGGCAAGAGAAAACAGGATTGAAACAAAAAAACCAGCCACTAATTGGGAAAAAAATATTTGCAAGTCATATATCCAACAAATGATTAATCTCCATAATATATAAAGAACTCACACAACTTAACAACAACAAAAATACCCAATCAAAAAATGGACTGGAGACATGAACAGACATTTCTCCAAGGAGATATACCGATGGCCAATAGGCACCATGAAAAGATGTTCATCATCACTGATCATCAGGGAAATGCAAATCAAAACTGCACTAAGATATCACGTTACACCTATTAGAATGGCAAAAATAACCAAAACAAAAAGTACCAAATGTTGGAGAGGTTGCGGAGAAAAAGGACCCCTCCTACACTGCTGGAGGGAATGCAAACTGGTGCAGCCACTATGGAAAACAGTATGGAGATTCCTCAAAAAATTAAAAATAGAAATACAATATGACCCAGCCATCCCACTACTGGGTATCTATCCAAAGAGCTTGAAGTCAGCAATTCCAAAAGTCCCATGCACCCCTATGTTCATTGCAGCATTATTTACAATAGCCAAGACGTGGAAGTAACCTAAGTGCCCATCAACTGATGATTGGATAAAGAAGAAATGGTGTATATATATGTATGTATACACTCTATGTGTGTGTATATATATATGTGTGTGTGTGTGTGTGTGTATGTATGTATGTATGTATGTGTATATATATAGTGGAGTACTACTCAGCCTTAAGGAAGGATAAAGTTGTTCCATTCAAAACAGCGTGGATGGATCTTGAGGGAATTATGTTAAGTGAAATAAGCCAGATAGAGAAGGACAATCTCTGTATGACTCCACTCATATGAGGAATTTAAACGTGGACAAAGAGAACAGATTAGTGGCTACCAGGGGAAAGGGGGCTTGGGGGTACAAAGGGTAAAGGGGTGCACCTACAACATGACTGACAAACAATAATGTCCAACTGAAATTTCACAAGATTGTAAACTATCATAAACTAAATAAAAACTTAAAAAAAAAAGCAGCTGGGAAAAAGGAGGCAATAGAAGACACCAAGAAGGGGTGAGCCATAGTTTATGGTGAAAAGGAGAGGAGTATCCTGGAAGCTGGACTGACTGTGTATTCAGGATTATGGTAGACACCTGAATACATAATGAGCAGGACATGGTCCCTGCCTCTGCTCCTGTTTTAATTTGCTCCATGGTTCAACTCTTCAGTTAATGGCACTACCTAGTCTATCATGCCTGAAAACTTGGAGTCATCTTTTATTGTCCTTCACACTCTCACATCTATTGGGTGAGCCACGTTTTACTGACAAAATATCGTTTTAAATTATAGCATACTTAGTGGGAAAAGTACACGAGTCTTGAGTATCTACCTCAATGATTTTTTTTTTTAACAATCTAAACACACTATCATAACAACCCCCCAAATCAAGACATTCACTATTCTGGCTCTCCAGAGGCCTCTATCGTGACCCTTTGCAGAATTTGCTCCCACCCAAGGTAACCACTACTCTGACTTCTATCGCTGTAGCTTAGTTTTGCCAGTTTTTGAGCTCAGGTAGATGGAATTATACTCTATGTACTCCTTTCTACCAGGCTCCTTTTATTAAACATCCTGTCTGAGATTCATTCATGTTGTTACAGGTAATTGGTTGGTTTTTATAAAGCTCTTTAGATCTGATTATTATTGCATAATGCATTAGTTTTGGTTATTGATAGCTGCGTAACATGCCTATCCAAACTTAGTGGAGTGAAACAACAACCATTGTATTAGTCGGATTCTGTGGGTTAGGAATTTGGTAGGGAGAAATTGCCGTGCTCTCTGATGGTTGGGGTCTAGAATCATTTAGAGGCTCTTTCACTCACATGGATGGTACCTTGGCTGGGATGTCTTGAAGACCAAAATCCTCTGGGATCGTTCACAAGGCCACCTACATTTCCTGTTTTGAAAAGTGGCAGTTTTATTTTTCCAATGGTATATCTAAAATACAATTTCAATGGAGATGGAAACTTCTACTTGAAAGTTGCTCTACTTCTTTTCCACTTTTGGGACCCAGGTGACCTGTTCAGATAGTGTTCACCTATTGCTGATACAAAGGGTGTACTGGGGCTGGTGATCATATATGACCAGAGGAAACTTAATGTCGGTATCCAGATGCAGAGATTCCTTTGAGGAAGGGAGGAGGTTTAGGAAATGCTTGGTGAGCACAGTCTGTCTGGTATTGGATAAAATCACAAGAATTTGGGGATGAACTCCTGCCTCCTCATCTTGGCCCCTGGTCTTGAGATACCAAGTATAAATGGACATGGTGTGCGTCAGGGCTTGTGTTGGTGGTCTATTTTCTTCAGTGCATATGGTTCATCTTCTGTTTAGGAACGAAGTCTTATCACCTGATCGCCAGCATAGCAGTTGCAATGAAGGTGGCTGTGCCCTGGTTGCAGATTCTCCATGAGGAGATTCTCCAAGAGGCCTTAGCTCTTCACAGCTTGTTGGCTGGCTTCACTGAGCAAGCTTCCTGAGAGTGGCATGTCCTTGGAAGTCACATCACACCACTTCCACAGAGCAACACTTCTACTCTGTTGATTGAAGCAGGTTCACGCCTGCCTAGATTCAAGGGGAGGGAAGCTGAACCTCACATATTCATGGGATGTGTCTCAAAGAATTTGTGGCCATTTTTAAAACCACCATGAACTAGATAGTGGAATTGATTTATCCATTCTACTGTAGATGGATATTTGAGTACTTTCTACTTTGGAGGAATAAGGAGAATGATGCTCTAATCATTCTTGCTCCTTCCTCTTGGTTGAAATGTTTAGATTTCAGTTGAGGACACATCTAAGAGTAGAATTGCTGGTCATGTTGTATGTGTGTCTCCAGCATTAACAGATAGATCCTGCCAAAAAGCTTTCCCAAGTGGCTGCATGAATTCCTACTCCTACCTGCAGTGTGTGAGCCTTCCAGTTGCTCTGCAGCCTCCCCTCCACTTGCTGCCCTCAGCTCAGCATTTCAAAACTGTTTTTAACCATTCTCTGGTTGTATAGAAGATCTCAGTGTGGTTGAATTGTCATTTCCCTTGTCCCTGCTGATTTTAGCACATTTGCATGTGCTTGTTGGCCGCTGGGACACTCTGTGTTGTGGAGTGCCTGTTGAAGTCTTTTGACCAGTTTTAAGCAATTGGTTTGTTTGGCTCCTTTCTTACTGTGATGCTGAAGATTTTCTGTATTCTGCATGAGAATCCTTTGTTGAATATTCGAATTGGAACAATCTCTTCGCATCCTGTGATTTGCCAATTCCCTCTTGTAATATGTCTCATGATGAACTGAAAGTCTAAATTTTAATGAATCCAAGTTTACCAATCTTTTCTTTTATGGAGAGTGTGTGTATGTGTGCATTTGTGTGTCTTCTTTAAGAAGTTTTTGCTACCCTGTCATCCTGAAGATGTTTTCTTATGTTGTCTTCTAGAAGTTTCATTATTTTACCTTTCTCCTTTAGGTCAAAGTGTCCAGGAATTGAGTTTTGTGTATTGTGAGGGTAGGGCTCAAGGTTTCTTTTACGTCCACATGCTCATCTCTACGAGTAATAACAGGCAGCATTGGGACAGGTGGACACAAGCCTGGGAGTTAGGGGTCCTGTATTCTCAGCCTTAACCTCCCTTTAAAACACCCTGTGAACTTGAGCAGGTGATTTTCCCAGTTCTCCCTCCTCTCAGGCTCCCTCCTTCCTTCCTTTTTTCCTTCTATCCTTCCTTCCACACTCCCTCCCTCTATTCCTTCCTTCCTTCCATCTATCCATCCAAGCATCTGTCCAGATATCAATCTGTCCAACTGTCCTCCTGCCTGTTTGCCTGTTTTTCCTTCTTCTCTCCTTCCATCCTCTTTCCTCCCATCTCTCCAACTTCTCTTCCTTGTGTGTATTCTTCCTGCTTTCCTTTTGACCCTCCATTTGTCCACTCATCCTCTGTCCATCCAGGTATCCCCTCTGTCTGTGCCTCTACCTCTCTCTTTGTTCCGTCTCTCTCTTCAACCACACTCACTCTTTTGGGTTCATCTCCTTCATAAGCTTGCTCTTACCTCTACTCACACAATCCCTCCTCCTGTCACTCACATTTATGGCTCACCTGTGAGTGGTTGTCCTGGGACAGCCACTACTGAGTGCAGATGAGCCTGTGGGGCTTCACCCACTGTATGAGGGCTCTATCCCACCCTAACAAGAGCCCTTTCCACAGCTCCTGAGCCAGGAAGCAAGTTCCTGCCTACTTCCTCATCGCTTGAGCAACCAGAAGCCACCACAGACCTAGGGGACCCCTCTTCCTTCCCCAGAGTAGCTCTGCAGCCCCACACCTACACTGCCAAATTATCACTTGGGAGCTGGAAAGCCGAGGTGTACAATTCTGGTTTTCGGGCAATCATGCCTATCACAAAGATTATACCAATAATCGAATCTGATGCAGCTCTCAGAGAGCCCCTGGTCTTATGAAATTCACAGAACATTCTAATCGAAGGTGGGATGTTTTGAGGAGAAGCACTGGCATTATTTGGGTGGGAAGAGCTTTGTGGAGGAAGTTTTGCCCACGTGGGGTCTTTAAGAAGGAGTAGGCATTATATAGGGAAATAGGGTGTGTTTTGAGGAGCAATCCTCAAGTGCAGTGGGTGTTACTGGCAGGGGAGGAAGGAAGACATGAGTGATATACTGGCTTCAACTTGGATGAGCACAGAGGTGGGTGGTGGTTCCACTGGGAGCAAAGGCAACAGATGATAATGAATTCAGGACTCTGATCTGGTCTCAGGCCAGCTGTCAGTGATGGCCATCTCTCCCCATCTCTTCTTGCAAGCTATGGTGCACGAGCTGAAGGCCCTCACACTGAAGTTCAGCATCTCCAACCTCCAATATTCAACAGACGTGAGCAAGGGCTCAGCGACATTTAACTCCACTGAGAGAGTCCTGCAACACTGGATGAGACCCTGGTGCCCACAGCTCCTGGTAGGATGAGTACCAGCCAGCCGCTCCCCACCTGCTGTCTCTCCAGCTCCTCCTCCTCCTGCCTCCTCCCCTGCTTGGATCCTTGTTCAAGAAGAGCAGCCTAGGCCCTTTGTCCTTGGGTTGCAGAGTGATCTCCCTCAGGGAAGTCCCTTTTCTGAGCATTGAGAGTCACAAACGCTTTCAGAGACCACCCCAGTTTTCACTCTTCCCACTGACGGCCAATTTGCTCCTCCCTCCCTCTGGCCCCCATTATCAGAGGATTCAGGACATCTCTCTAGAGTCCCCGCATTCCTCTCTCCCCAGGCCTGCGGACGATGGGGCAGCCACCAGCGTGGAAGCTGTCTGCACCTACCACCCTGACCCCATGGCTCACAATGGAGAGTATGACAGAGACACCAGGTGACAGCAGCATTCCTGGGAGCTTAACCAGCTGACTCACCGTGTCACCCCGAGGGGCCTCTACTCCCTGCTCAGGGACAGCCTTTTTGTCAGTGGTGAGTGTTCATGCTGAGCTGGATTGACAGTGATCGTTACTTATGCCTGTTCTGCTTTATTTCCTCTCTAACAAGTCAGCCCAGGTTCTGATTTGGGGGACACAGAAACTGAATATGTAGAAAATTTCAATTTGCAAATGAAGACTGTGCTGTAAATGGATTTTTAGATACCAATCATAAAAAATTCAACTATCTCTATCATAATTTTTATATAGATTGCCTGGCCAGATGATAATATGTTGGTTGTAATGGGTTTAAATATACTATTAAAATTAGTTTCACATGTTTATTTTTACTTTCTGAAATGTGGCTACTAAAAGAAGTTTAAATTCCATAAGATAGAGTGTCAATTCTACTGTTGCACAGCACTGTTCAAGCCATGAAAATAAAGCCCAGAGAAAGTGGTAAGGGACAATTTTTCCAAGGAAAGGAGTCAATCCAACCCACGCGGCAAGATGCAGAAAACAGTCTCATCACACACACACACACACACACACACACACACACAGTCACAAAACAAAAGCAACATCATCATAGAGTTGCCCCACTACTTCTGAAGTAGCAAGAGATTGCACTCCTACATTGTCCTGAGTGGACGAACCTCAGGAAAGAAGCCAGAAGTCAAGAGAATTTACCAAACAGGAAGATATGAAACCAGAGAGTAAATGTCAGCATCTTATATGAGGTTCCCAGCGGTGGATTCTGTTAGTGATTCAATATGTTAGGGAGAATTTTGCTAGAAGGGTTGTAACAAAACTAACCTTTCCTTTCCTTTGTAGACATATACAAGTTATGTAAAGAATAACAGCTGTAGCCAACCAATGAAAAGATGATAGAACACGAATATCACTCTTCTAAATCACTCCTGGATTAGTCAGCCAGTCAGGGAACAGATGACAGTGGATTAAGTTGGAGCTTATTAGGCTGATTCTGACTTAATGACCATCCTATGAATTGTCTCCTGCCAGGACCTCTAAAACATGCTGCCCCTGCCACTCATTTGCCACCAAGGTCCACCAACCAGACCAGACCTTGCTGACCAATGCCCTGGCTGGGCCCCTTCTGAGCACACCTGGAAGACTCTCCCTAAGTCCCATTCTGTCACGGTGCTCTTCCACCTACAACCGGCCAGGGAGACATTCACTCCAAGGCTCACACTGTGTGTGCCCAGTTCTGGGGATGGCACTTCTCCCTTAAGTGAAGAAAAGGATCAGAGTGCAGAGCCTGTGGGCTGCAGCCAACAGGACAAGGCCTAAGGTTTGCTGCTAGAGAGAAGAGAACCTGTAGTGGGTGTGGGTGCCGGGGTGCAAGAAGCCCCCGTGATTTCTGGATAGAATCCCAGAATATGATGCAGGAGAGAGGAGGGATGCTTGGGTGTGATTCTGCTAGAGAATGTCCATAAGGAGGCAGATGTGCCATTGGAAATGCCTTCAACAGTGTTGTTCATTCTTCGATTCATCCTGTCTCAGGGAGTTCTGTCTACATCCATCCAGGCACTAGTCTCCCTTCTGGAGTAAAAAGATAGCATCAGAAGAATGTTTCCATTTCATTTATAATGGATAGGTACAGTGCTTGTAAGGTGCTAGGTGTTGCAAGCAGTTTTCAAACATTAACTCCTTTAATACTCTCCATGTCCTTACAAATTAGGTACACTTATCATTCTTGCCGACACCAGTTGAGGAAACTGAGGCACTGATGAGGTGAGTAACTTGCCCGCTACCATATCTAGGAAGTGATTGAGCTGGAATTTGAACATAAGATATTGTCTTCATATGCTCTGCTCTTAAGCATGTTCTTTGCTCTCTAAGACTTCACACCATGAAGACGATGGCTCAGCATATCCATTTTCTTGTTACACCCAGTAGCCCCATTCTTTGATCTCTGTCTGAAAAAGATACTTTTTGCATCAAAACTGTTGCACATACACACCAAAATGACTTCTCCTCATGTCCCATGTCCTGGAAAATACATAGAGAACATTTCAAAGCCTTTCTTGCCCAGGCTGGGAGTGCTTCTGGGAAATCCCACTGTTCCTCTAAGAAGCCAACGGAAGGCTGGGAGCTGAGTCTCAGGGGAAAGGTGACCTCAGCCTTTACCATGGAATTACAGAATGGATGGGAGGCCTCAGCAGGAACTGACTTCAGGATTGGTGGTGTTTGAAGCTGGGCGCTAATTTTCTGGCTGTGGGTGTAGGGGCTGGTGCCGCATTCCAGGGAGAAGGGATGGCTCCCTGTGTTCTTAGAAGAAACAAGACCCAGGAAAGAGGTGAAATGACAGTTTCCATTCAGAATGGACTTGTGAGGGGAAACATTCAACCCAGAGGAGACAGTCATGTTCCTGAGGGCACCGGAAGAAGCTGCCTCTGCGTCTGCCAAGCAGAATGCCCTGCTTCATGGACTCACTTTATCCAAAAGAGACCAAGAAGGAGAAAATCATGAGATGACCGTGCAGATGTGAGATCTGTGACGTTGGAGACTGTGCCTGGGAGGCCCTGAAAGGCCTCAGAGGAGTAACATTCGCTGTGAGCAGAGTGACAGATGTGAGGCATGCCTGCCTGTGTCTGGGAACAGTTTGAGTGTCAGGGAGAAGCCACTGCTGGTGCAGAGACTCACAGGAAGAAAGGAGTCTGAGCAGAGAAGGTCAGAAAGCTGGCGGTGTGGCTGGAAGGATCCTGAGAAGAGAGAGGAGGGGAGATGGGGGTACGGCAGGGACGGGTGGCAGGACTGGCAGACTGCTTTTTCCTGTCACTCTCTGACGACGTTGCTCTAAGACCGTGCCCCTAGAAAGTACAAATCCTTAAGCTCTCACAAAGTGTGTGTGCCAGGAATGGGGCACGGCTTAGCTGGGTACCTCTGCCTCAAGGTCTCTGTGAAGCTTGGGCTGCATCTCTATTGCGGCTCGACTCGGGGAGCATGTGCTCCCAAGTTCACTCACATGCATGTTGACAGGGTTTGTTTGGACGGAAAGCCTGAGTTCCTGCCTGTCTGTTGGCCGATTATTTCCTCCATTCTCTCCTATGGAGCCTCTACATAGGGAAATTGAACACATGTGCACTTGCTCCCCCAGTTCCAGAGATATAAGAGGCAGAGAGAGAGAGAGAGATGGAAACAGGAGGAGGGAAAGAGGGAGGGGGCTAAAGACAATGAGTAAGAAGGAAGGGCCAGGCTTTTTGTTCTTAACCCTGGGTTGTGTACCATCCCAACACCTTGGCTGCATTCTATTCAGAAGTCACTTCCTAATGACTGTTCGGTTCCACAAGGATGTGCACAGCAGGAGACAGTGAGCACCGGGAGCCGTGGTGGAGGCTGCCCTCCACATAGGCCAACATGAGGCACTTGGTTCTGACTCTAAGGGAAACAGGAGACCGTGGAATCATTCATGCCAGTGACTGGCAATCTCTGAATTTCCTCTAATTTCAACCCGTTAAAGCTGCAGATGTGTAAATGAGGCCCAGAGGGGCAGAGACTTGCTCAAGGCCCAAGAGCTGTGACACAGGCCTGTTTTGAGGGGTGCTCCACACGATAGCCCACCCCTTCTTGTCATTCTTTCATCTCTAAGTGTGTGCATCAGACACAAGTGAAACCAGACACCAGGTGTTGTCACTACTGTCTCTTCTGCAGCTGAGGACATCCTGAGGGAGCTATTTCTGGCCTCGTCCCTATCGTGCAGGTTGAAGGATTGAGGAGGCCTTGCGAGGCACAATGGTGTTTCCAGGACACAGAGCTTCTAGGGAAAGAGAGGCATGAACTCAGCTGAACTCAGCTTCCTCAAGCTGGAAACCTGGTTCCATCTCAAGGTCCTGTGTGAGGCTCTGTGCTGGCTATTTGTGTACAGTTCTGGTGATGACATGGGCAAGGAGGGTGAGTAGCCAAGATCCCAGAGGGGTTTTGGGTTGGTGTGATTGAAAGAAGAGGCCCGGGTAATGGAAGCTTGAGGAAGTGACCTCACTTCCTTGGTGACAGACCCTAACAGAACTTAGCACACTGGTCTCCAGGCGCCCGCATTCTAGACATAGCCTCCTATTGAGCTCACTTGAGTAGAGACACTGAAGAGAGCAGGATGCTCTGCTGTTGTCTCCTGACTTGTCGAGGCTGTGGCTTCAGGAAAGCCAAGAAACAGAGACTTTTCAGTTGCTACACACATTGGCTTGGCCCTCACCTGCACCACCCCTGGCCATTTGGCAGGAGGATCCCTCAGGTAACACAGGGCAGGCCAACCGCCTTAGGCCACAATGGGATCCCAACCCCACACCCCTCTGAGCCTCCTTGTGTGTCCCGGGGGAGTGGAGTGAGGGACGGCGGGGCTGAGGGGGCACTCATCCTAGGCAGGAGCCCTTTGCTGGGTGTTGGAAGCCTGGCAGTGCGTCGTGTTCCCAGCCTAGGTGTTGGCTAGCAGGATGGGAGAGTGGGTGCTGGGGACCAAGCTCCTCTACCCATAGGTTAGTCCCGAGCCATCCGGGTGTCATCTCATTCCCTCCCTGGCTGGAGTTCTACACAGACACTGCCGGGTACCTGATCCCTGCTGGGGTTTCCTCCTGTGGCCAAGTCGAGGCAGGTGCCTGAGACATCCCGGCCCGGCTCTCGGGCACTGTCTTTGCAGAGCTGCACGCAGGAGGCAGTCAAAGAGCTGGCAAATGGCTTCGGGTACTCCATCTCCCTGGACAGCGGCCAACTGCACCGCACCATCATCAATAACCAGGGCTGCTCTGAGGTGAGAGTGGGCACAGAGGGGTCTTCCCACCCAGGCCCCTGAGATGACCAGGGTAGGCCCAGAATCCAGCCTCAAACTGCCCATCTCCTGGGAGCCTAACAGGGCTGTCCCCCCTGAGTGTCCCACAGTCCCAAAGGAATCTGGACTTCTGCTCCTCCCCACCAGCTGCATAGGAGGATAGGAGGGCACTCGTTGCATTTTCCTAGGAAGATTAGAGAAAACGTTGTCACTTCCCACTAGGCCCTGAGTATCTTTGAATTTTGCCTTTTTTGGAACATGCAACCTCGATAACGAGGGTCTCCAAACTCCCTTTAATGTAAGAGAAATAACCATCAGCGTGTTTTGGAAGTCAAAGGGATTGTCAGAGTGTGTCACTGCCTTGTACACTGTTTCCAGACTGGGGCGGGGTGGGGTGGCCACATAACATTTCCCTCCAGGTTGGGGCCCAATGAAGCCTCAGGCAGTTAGAGGGGCTGGCCCTCAGCCCTCACTTTGGGCAGCTCTCAGTTCTGACCCACAGGACCTAGAGAAGCCACCTGGCGCACCTAAGCCTCTGTTCTCCTCTCTAGAGAGGGGGTGTCTGTTGAGGACTCACTGGGCTGGTGCTCTTCACAGAGGGAGGTCTGTTGTCCCTCAGTGAGCAAATGGCCTCGAGGGAGATCAATGTGGAATCCTTCGCACGCCCAAAGTCAGATTGTACTGTGAGAGCCCAGAACCTTGCTGAGTGTGGGAGCTCCTGTGTCTCCTGTCGCACATGTCTGGGAGGGGCTAGGAGTTCCTGGGTCAGCTGCAGACCTCGATAATGCTGGTGGTTCACAGTGGTGGCCCTGACCCTGTGTCCTCCTCATCCCACCCAGAGTGAAGATGAGTCCACTCTGTCTGTAACTGAGGCCTGCAGGATGCGTGCCCTCCAGGCAGGCATGATGCAGAGGCTCTCAGAGTCTGTGCTGCCAGCCTTCCCCAGCAGAGTCCTCTGCAGTGTCATCACCTCCCTCTACAGCTACTCAGGCTCCAGCACTTCCCACCAGGTCCTGGACCAGCTGTTTCCCAGGTGACTGCCTGCCTCCTCCTCAGCACAGTGGTGACTCTGCCCACTGCCAGCTGTGTGTCTTGCCTTGGGAATGTCACCACATCTCTCTGAGCCTGAGTTGGCTCCTCTGAAATGTGGGGTGAGAGAGGATGAACTTGCTAGGCTTCTCCCAGGGATGAATGGGATCAGCCATCCAGGTGCTTCCCTGGTGCCCGGCTCTGCAGAGAGGGTGGTGGGCCATGCTGTGGTTGCTGGTGGTGATTATTTCTCTGTCCCCCATGGAAAGTAGTCTTCACTTCACCTCTCCCTTCACTGGCTTGTGGCTTTTTGAGTTTGGAAAAGCACCTGGAGAGCACCCTGTCAAAGAGTTTGAGATGCCATCCAGCTGGTCCTGGTGCTTGTCCTTGGTGTAGCCACTTAGGGATCTCTAGGGTCACAGAGGGGCCACAGGCCCACTCAGACACCTGGGATGGTTCTGGTTGGAGGTCATTCAACAATGTCTATGAAGGACCTACTCTGAGCAGGACTTCTGGACACACTAAGGGTCACTCAGTGAATGAAGCAGACAGCCTCCCTGGTCCTCCCCTCTATTTTGAGAGTCAGACAGTCACACTTGACATCATTCACAGGTCCCATCTACCCGCCATCCCGGGTGATGACTTCATCCCCTTTGGGACACATGGAGGCAGCTTGGCCCATTGCGTGCGGGATGCTGGAGGACACGACCACCTCCCAAAGTGAGTGGTCTTTGGGACGAGAAGAAGGGCCTCCTGTCTCTAGCAAAAAGGGTGCGGGGCGAGGATGGAGGCTGTGGCCATGTCAGGCCTGGGAGAACCCTGCATCTCACCCATCTTGTGATTCCCATGGGAGGGCTCAGTTCTGGTGGCTTCCACTCCAGCAGGACTGGACTCAAAGAGAGCTGTGCATGGGTCCCAGGCCCCTTGAGAATTGGAAGGGAGGCTGGGTTGCGTTGTCCCCTAGAGACCCACTCCCAGCAGAGTCCCAGCTCCTCCTGCCTCCCTTTCTCCACATCCACACCATGTGAGCACCACCACCAGGTCCATAGTAGGAGGTGTGTGAGCAAGCTGCTCCCAAATCTGCTGGAGTCTTCATTCCAGTGGCCCACATACATGGAGGGCTTGAGTGGGCTGTGTCCAGACCCTTGGGGAGGAGAGTGTCGGTGGGAACAAGAGACTCTCACAGACTCTGTGTTCAGCCTGCTGGATGAGCAGGCCTGCCACAGCCAGGTCAGGCAGCCAGGGCTCAGGGCTGGGATGGGGCCCTCCTCTGGAGGGGGAGGGTCTGGCACAGGGGCGCAGATGCTAACAAGAGTGCCTTGGGAGGCTGGTGTTTAAGGAAAGGCCAGGCCACTGACTCTCTGGCCCATCAGCCTCCCCGCAGTGCTATCTATTTCCTGCTGGGAACCTGGCTGGGCCAAGGGCAGGATTGCAGGGAGCCCCTGCGGTTTCCCTCTTGGACCCTGCAGCTGGCCACTCTGCACGTCAGCTTTGGTGGCTCCCACGTGGAGGGCCATGCCTACCTTCTGCCAGGCCACCTGGAGCATCTCAAGGCCATTGAGGCCGAACGGAAAGGTGAGGGGACTGGAGTCTGGGAAGACTGTCTGTGTTGAGGTTCACGGGCTAGCGTTCCCTTAGAGGCAGTGGAGTCCTTTCTGTCTTTGGAAAGGCACAGAAACTGTCAGGTGTGTGCGTGAAACTTTCTCTTTATCCTGCTCCAGAGCCAGCTCCAAAGCTCCTGCCACTTCCAGAGCCAGAGCCAGTGCCAGCCCCCGGGCTGGAGCCAGCTGCACCTCCAGTCTCACCACGTGTGGTAGAGCTGGAGCCAGCAGCCCCTGAGTCGGCCACTCCAGGACCAGAGCAAGGGCCACCAGTAAAGGCAGCCCCAGAGCCCAGCTGCCCCTGGGCCATGACCACCGAGGACCAGCTGCGGGAGGAGAAGCCGAACATCTTGGACTTCCCTCCCCAGCTGGTGGCAGAGCAGCTGACGAGGATGGCTGCGGTGAGCAGAGGAGCTCGCGGGGCGGGTGGCCCCTGCCTTCCCGGTGCCATGAGCCACCCCACACCTGCCATTCCCTGCTCAGGATTCCGATGATCTGGGTCCAAATCCCTGCTTCCTTCCTTATCAACACTGTGACCTGGGCAGATTTCTTTCTCCCCAAGCCTTCGCTGTCCCCTAGCGAACACGGGACAGTAGAGACAGACACTCAGCACCTGCTGTATAGGGTGGCTGTGCCGATGAATGAGGTGGGAGAGAGTGGAAGGTGGGCAGAGTCTGGCCCTTTGGTGGGGGATGGGCACTCACTGAAGTGCTGCCAGGTCCTTGGGTGGATCCCCCATCTGCGCAGGTGTCCCGGACAGCCTCAGCACTTATCAGGAAGGTGATGTGTATTGAGTCCAGTGGAGACAGTCAAACAAAGCTGGGGGTTGTCCCTGCCTCTGGGGGAATGTGCATGGGAATGGGGAGTGGGACTCGAGGGGCACTGGGATGGGTGGATGATGGCCCTTCTGGTGGGCATGTGTGGGCTGCCTTCTGGAGCTTGGAGGAAGTGAGACGGGGCTGGGAGCAAATGTCCCCTCCCTTCCCCACAGTCCTGAGTTCGGGGTCATCCTGGACTGGGTGCATTCAGTGGACACAGACAAAACCCAGGGACTCCCATAAGCCTCAGGCCAGATGCTCTGCTTCCTGAGCTCCAGTTCTGATCTCACCCTGCCTGGGCCTATGGGGGACTGTGGACGCTGAGCTGGGGTGTGGCAGGACCGGGTGACACTCCGCATCTTCTGCAGGAGCTGTTCAAGACGTTGGTGCCCGCCCACTGCCTCGGCTCCATCTGGTCTGAGTGTGACAACAGGAAACGCGAGTCCCTGGCACCCACCGTCCGTGACACTGTGATGCACGACAACACCATGGCCAATTGCATCCTCGTCACCTGCCTTGGGGACGCTAGCATGACAGCACAGGACAGGGCCAGGGTGGTTGAGCTGTGGATCAGGGTGGCTGAGGTAAGCCTTGGCACGCCCTGTCTGGATGCATGGGAATTGCCTCTTGTTTCTCAGCTCTCAGGATTGAAGTCTGGGGTCTTAGTCCCTGGACTGTCCCTTGACCCTCATGCCAGGGCCACGTTGACCTTGACTTGAGGTCCCAGTGGGGACAAACTCACTTCCTCTCTTGTGTTGAGCTACAAATCCTTGTGCCTGGCAGTGTTACTCATCGGGTGGCAGGTGTGCCCTCCCTGGCTTCCCTGGGCATGTGTGTCCTCCAGGACAGGAGAAGTCCGTGAGGTGACAGAAACCAGAGGCAGCAGAGCTTCAGCTCACCCTCACGGCTCCATCTCTCCGCTTCCCCAGGAGTGCCGAGGACTCGGGAACTTCTGTTCCCGCCACACAATCCTTTCTGCCCTGCAGAGCCCTGCCACTGCTTGTCTCCAAGACACCTGGGGACAAGTTTCCAGGTGGGTAGTGGGTAGACTGCTCTCCAGCCAAGCACCATGAGGGTGAGGTGGCCCAGGCAACCTCATTTGGGCCGGCATGTCCCCCAAAGTCAGCTGAGAACACCTGGGAGACAGCGAACACCGGGCGCAGGGACTGACCTGGGTGCTGGGTCTCTGAGTCTCTCAGGGCCCTTAGGCCAGCAGTTCCATCCCAGGGATTCATTTCCTTCCAGACCAGATCCTGGCTTGAGCCCAGGTGGAGATTGTCAGGTGTTTCCTTTGCAGCAACAGAAGCCTCTATGCAGCTGAAACCAACACTGTTCCAAGGAGATCTGTTTGGGACATCTGGGAATGGAGGCCCCAAGGGACAAGAGGAGAGGCCCCTCCACAGTCCCATGGGGACCTTAGAGCTCAGAGCACCCCAGCGAAATCCCTCATCCAGGCCCCAGGCAGTTTGGATCTGCTGGGTTCTCAAACAAATGGGACTTGCCTTCAAGCATCCCACAGTTTTTCTTTCTTTCTTTCTTTCTTTCTTTCTTTCTTTCTTTCTTTCCCCACCCCGCAGGGAGAGTTCTGGAACCTGGAAGAAGTGGGTCAGGAGATAGAAACGCATGAGCAGGGAGCTGCTAGTGCAGGTAACCTGGAGGCTGGAGATCTGGAAGGAGGCCAGAAGGAGAGGGGAGGGGAACATCCTGAGGGGATCCTAGGAGGTGAGGCTATGGCAAGGCTCGGCCCAGGCTGGGGGTCAGAGAGCCCTGTGAGGGTGGGGCAGGCCGGGGCCACTCGGCCAGGTCCCCCAAGACTCCCTGCCCTCCCCCTCCCTGTCTGTTCAGCTGGGGTCTGGACGCACCCCTGGAGTCCAGAGGCCGGGGCCTTTGTCAGATTTGGAGCCAGGGGTGGGGTGAAGGTAGCGGGGACAGGGCCTGTAGCTGGCATGGGGAGCAGCCTCTCCCAGTGGGTCCTTGAGCCAGTCACTGCCCCTCTGGGGGCCTCCGTCTCCTCCTCTGGGAAGTGGAGGGAAAAGATCAGCGGTGCAGGCCTCCCAGCGGGGTGCTACCATCCAAGGGAGGACAGGAACGGGAGGAGATTTGTGCCGGCTCCTCCTCGAGAGGTGAGGGGAGAGCAGTGATGACACGCAGATGACTCTGAGTCCTCAGGAGACTCCTGGAAGCAGGTGACATTCTCCTCACACTTTTCAGCTGAGGAAAGAGGGCCAGGGAGGCCTGGGCAGGCCCAAGGTCACACAGGACTGATTCCTGGAGCTGGGACTGGTCTAGAATCAGAGCACCCTGCAGTTTGGAGCAGCAGAGGCAGGAGGGGACTGGAGCCGATGGCCAGGGTCTGAGATCAGGGGCCTTGGGGGGACATGTGGAGGGGAGTATGGGCACACTGACCCTGTCTTCGGCCCCAACAGGAGGCGACCTCCGTGTTAAAGACTGCAGAGAGGGCACGCCAGGGAGCCCAGGAGAGGCAGTGGCAGCAGGTGAGGGTGACTGTGGGGGAGGGGCCCAGGAGTCAGAGGAGAGGGGGCGCCTCCTCCCAGCTGGAGGCCTCCCTCAGAAGAGGGGCCTTCCACCTCAGGCGAATCTGCTGTGGCTGCCAAGCATGACGGGCCTGCAGTGGCAGTGAGCAGGAGGAGGCCTGGAAGGGCTGGCAGCAGGGCAGATTTGGGGTGGGGAAGGGCAGGGGCCACTGCCCCTGGGAGGCGCCAACAGCCATCCCTGTGACTTGACTGATGGAGTTTGGTGTTCCTGGAGGGGAGCGGGGGAGGGAATTTTGTGTGTTGCGGTGTCCCGAGGATCCTAGGCTGCTCTGTGTGGGGGCGTGGGGTGGGCAGGAGGCTGGGCTGAAGGGTTTCAGGGGAAAGTTCATGGGGGCACCTGAGAGCGGGAGCTCATCACCATGCCCATCCTGATGGCGGCACAGGGTGTCGTCCCCTCCCTGGTGACGTTCTTCGGTTCCCTGGAGCTGCTGGACGGTACAATGGAGGATTACGTGGAGGTGAGTGAGCCCGGAGGTGGGTCCAGGGGCTCAGGCTCCTGAGGGTGGGGAGGAGAGAGTCCTGTCCTGAGCCCTGAGCTCTCTGCATTTGGAAAAGGTCCTCTCAGCAGGGCCTCCAGCCTCGTGTGGGAGTTGGGGTGTCAGGCCCATCTCCCCAGTGGGTGATGCAGGCTCTGCATAAGCCACCGTCCAGGTTCCCTGGGCTTCTGAGGCTCAGAGCTGCCTGACTGTGTGGCTGCAGGAGGTGGTGTCTGAGCTGGACTCAGCCTCTCCCTCTGGCCCTGCCAGTGAGGGAAGAGAAGTTGGGCCCCTCCCAGTCAGGAAGCACATCAGAGGCTGAGCTGTCCCTTCCTGCCTGAGGCCTGAGTCTCCCCACGTGTCATCAGAGAGGGTTGGGTTACAAGGTCTCTTGCCTCAGTTGCTCTGTGCCCCCTGCTCTGGAGCCCAGAAACTGGCCCAGGTCCAAGTCTGGGCTCTGGATGGGCCTGCCCACTGGCAGTAGTGCAGCATTGCAAGAGGTGTGGACGGGGGCTAGTGCTGGCCAAGGGGGCTGTTTCTGATGGACTGCGGCTGTCTGCTTTCCAGGGCAATGTGCTCAACTGTCGGAAATGGAATGAAGTAAGCAGCTGTGGCCTCCCGGTGGGGAGGGTGGGGGTTGGAAATCAGAGACCCCCCAGCAGTGGGCAGGACCCCCTCTGGCCCAATCCCCAGGGTGGAACACTTATTTGCACAGTTCGATATACAGAGCTAGGGATCCTATGGCATTGGTCGGTGGGGGAAGGGCTGGCATCAAAGACTCCTTCCTGGAGGAGCTATTTTGAGCCAAGTGTGAGAGCAGGCAAGTCCTGACTGGAATCGCAGGGAGGGAGGGTTCCCAAGTGGGCAAAGGCCCCAGACTGGCCCCTTGCCCCCTTCCTCACCCCCTCCACGAGCCCTGCAGGGTCCCCCACTCAGGCCCTGTAGGCATCCTGTGCTTGCTCTGTCCTAGCAATTCAAACTGATGGACGAGATCGAGCTGCTCCAGGAGGCTGCAAATCTGTACACCGTGCAGCCCGACAAGCACTTTGGGGCCTGGTTCCAGGCCGTGGAGCCCCTGAGCGAGGAGGAGAGGTGAGTCGGGTCAGGAGTTGGGGGAGGGCAGGGCAGACTCTCTCTGCTGACCAGCTCCAGAGCCCATGTCCATGGCTCACTGGTCAGCCTCAGATCTGGTTGCATGGCGACCCCTGGGGCCCTTCGACTCCAGCTGCTGGCAGGCTCCAGGATGCACATGTGATGTGTGGCTCCTGAGAGCTCCCAGCTCTGCTCTGTCCTGTAGCTACAGCCTGTCTTGCCAGCTGGAGCCCCGATACCACTGGGTCAGAAAGATTCAACTCTTCTTCAAACACAAGAAGAACCGCTCAGGGCAGAGTGAGTGTCTAGACCGGCAGTGGCTGAATCCACGGGCTCAGGAAACATTCAGACTGAGTGTGGGCCTGGGGAGGCAGACAGCTGGCCCTGGGTTCCAGCTCCACTGCTGAGCAGTCCTGTCCTGGGCGGTTGCACTCACGTTCCTGGGATTGGTTTCCTCCTCTGTGAAATGGGTGACGCTAAATATCAGCCCCTGTGTCAGGGACAGATGGGGTGCTGTTGGCTGACTGAGCACTGAGCAAATGGCTGGAGCAGAGAGTGCAGTGGGGGCCGGGATGGGGTGTGCACTGTGGTTCCAAGGCAGGCCACTCAGGAAACGCCTCTCTTTCTCCAGACACCAGACCCCCAACCAAGGGCCCAGTGGTGGTGGTCGATGACCCTCCTGAGACCAGCTGAGCTACAGCGGGGACACAGCATTGACACTCAGGGTGCACATGGCCACCTCCCCTGATTCTGATGAGGAGAACTTTGTGATCCGTTTCTGGGGGTCCCCTGTTGGCCACGAGGGGAGGCACCAACCCCTCTTCTCCCTCCCCCCTTTTGCCCAGCACCTATTTCCCTATTTGGCGGGGCCATATTTTGTTGTCAATGGTAAATGCTCCGTTTGAGTATTATATTAAATTGTTGCTTCTTTCTAATCCTGGGAGTGGAGGTGTGAGTCTTTCGCTCGCAGCACTCATGGAAACCGGATCCAGAAACTCACATTCCTCCTCAAATTTAGAAATCTCCCAGAGTGAGCAGCTCAGTTTATGTGGAGAAGGGAGAAGTGCCAGTCCTCTTCCTGGCTACTGAACGACATGCCCAAGTCCCCCTCCTGCCGAGGACAGGATAATTGCAGTGTGGTTCACCCTGTCCAGGAGCAGAGATGGCCCCTCCGACCTCTTGGGACTAAGCGGTTGGAGGCGTTTTCTCAGCCAGAGCCACAACCACTAAGCTGGGCGTGTCTGTCAAACTAGCACGTGCCTGTCCCTAGCACACGTCCTGCCCAGGACAGTGGCTGCCTTTCGACACTCTGCCGGAAGAGGGAACATTTTCCCGGTTTCTCTTGCACACAGATTAGGACCTTGTTTTCTGATTCAGTCTCCGCAATGGCTTCAGCTCTAAGTGGGGAAAATACCGTCAAAAGCTCAAAACGTGCACATAGAGAGGACGAGGCCAGAGGAAGGTCCTGTGGACATGGACCATGGGCAGGCAGGACTCTGCCTTCTCGGGCCCACTAGGGGCTCCCTGTTCACCTCTGACCTAGACTGGATCCCCCTGGGCTTCTGGTCCCTGACTCTGAATACCATTTCCTGCTTGTTGTCTATCCAAGGGGAAAGCTGTGGGATGCAGCTTTTAGGGCCTCAGCCAGGTCTCCCTCCAGAAACCCAGTGCTCCCAACAATCTGTTCCAGAAAATATCACCAGAGACAACACTTTCCAACTCATCTTATGAGGCCAGCAGTACCCTAAAAGCAAAACTAGAGTTTAAAACTAGGGAAAACTTGAGAACAACAAGTCTCAGAAATGAGCAGTTACCGTTTTCTATGAAATATTAGAAAACTGAAGCCAACAATGTAAAACAATCATACACCAGGACAAAGAGGAAATTTTTTCAGGTATGCAAGGTTGTATCAGCATTCCAAAATTAAATCAATGTGATCCACCCTGTCATAGGCTAAAGGAGAAATTTATACATATATGTCAGTTGGTATGTGGGGGAAGTCATCAGATAGTACATATTAGATATGTCAGGTTCTTTCTCTATCAATTGCACCTCATTAAAGCTCTTACAAAAATGAACCTAGATATAGAATTTACACTTTCACAAACTTTTAGTAAATGGAACAGAGACCTAAATGTAATGCAAAACAATGCAACTTCTAAAAAGATTATGCAACAAACTCTAAGTGGACTCGAATCTGGAATTATGTTATTAAGATACAAACTGAAAGTATAATCTCTGAAAAAAAACTGATGTTAGACTTTATTTATTATTTTGGTATGGAAGGTTGGCCCTGAGCTAACAGCTGTGCCCATTTCCCTCTATTTGGACTGTGGGATGCTGTCACGGCATGGCTTGACAAGCTGTGTGTAGGTCTACACCCAGGATCCGAACCTGTGAACCCCAGGCTGCCGAAGTGGAGTGCGTGAACTTCACCACTGTGCCAGCGGGCTGGCCCCAAGTTAGACTGTATTAAATTAAAAACTCCTGCTTTGTGGAAGGCAAAATCGATGAGTCAAAAGACAAATTACAGACTGGCAGACGATATTCGCAAAACAGATATATGATAAAGAAACTATGTCCAAGATATAAGTAAAGAATTCTTAAAAGTCAACCATAACAAAAAAATAAACAACCTTATTGAAAAATGGGCAAAAGACCTGAATATATCCCTCACCAAAGAAGACATACAGATGGCAAACGATCCTGAGGACAGATGACCAACGCCACAGGTCATTCGGGAATTTCATATAAAACCTCAATGAGATACTTCTACACACCTATTAGAACTGATAAATGCAGGAAACTGGAGCCCGGTTCCGGTGTATCTGACAGTTGGTTCCATGGTGTCTGGCAGGTGGTTCCTGTGTGTCTGGCATATGGTTCTGGTACATTCGAAAGTTGGTTCTGGCATGTCCAGCAGGTTGCAACAGTGTGTCTGGGACCTGATTCCATCCTGTCCGGTTGATGCTTTCAGAGTGTCCTGGCTTTGTTTCCGGCATGTCTTGCAATTAGTTCCTGCATGTCCGGTGGGTGATTCTGGCGTGTCTGGCAGATTTTCCAGCCTTTTCCAGAAATTGGTACCGGCGTATCCAGGACCTGGTTCCGGTGTATCCGGCAGGTGATTTTGGTTTGTCCGGCAGGTTGTTCTGGCGTGTTAGGATGGTGGTTCCAGCTTGTGTGGCAGGTGTTTGTGGCATGTCCGGCACCTGGTTCTGGCATATTTGGGAGGTGGTTTCAGTGTATCTGGTACTTGGTTCTGGGATATCCAACAGGTGGTTCCGAAGTGTGTGGCAGGTGGTTCCTGTGTGTCTGGCATGTGGTTCTGGTAGGTTCGGAAGATGGTTCCGGCCTGTCCGTTAGGTGCTTCCAGCATGTCTGGAAGTTGGTTCTGGCGTGTCAGACTCATGTTTCCAGTGTGTCTGGTGGGTGCTTACGGTGAGTCTGGTGGGTCATTATGGGATGTCTGTGTGGTGGTTCCAGAGTGTTTGGCGGGTGCTTTTGGCATGCCTGTCGGGTTTTTCCAGCATCTAAGGTGCCTGGTTCGAGCATATCCAGCAGGTGAGTTCTCAGCTTCCTAAAGAGCTGGAAGCAAGACAGTTTGTGGCTTGTCTCCCCTTGAGGGATGGAGGCAGTGCTTTGTGCTGTCCACCTCTCGAGCAATATAGGGCATGGTTGAGAGCAAATGGGCCTTTCTGACATAGGGGCTTTCTGACACTCTCTCCATGAGTGCACAAGGGCGGTTGGTTAAAAGCCTCTTGTCTCTATCCTCCTAAGCTTGTGGAATCACAATCATATGGGCCTTGGCCCCATTGCTTAAGGGGAAGATGTAGCCATTACCCCTGAGCCGGGTTGGCAAGAGGGAAATGTGGCAGAAGCAGAAGTTCTAAAGTAGCGAGTTAAGGGCTGGGAGGAAATGGCATTCAACTGCCTGTGTATGAGAGGTTCCCAGTATGCTGTAAGAGCACTGTGGAAAGTGACTTCTTTCTCAGCTTCCTAAAGAGCTGGAAGCAAGATGGTTCGTGTCTTGTCTCCCCTTGAGGGATGGAGGCAGTGCTTTGTGCCTTCCACCTCTAGAGCAATGTAGGGCACGGCTGAGAGCAAAGGGGCCTTTCTCCCATAGGTGCTTTCTGACACTCTCTCCTCCAGTGCACAAGGGCGGTTGGTTAAAAGCCTATTGTCTCTCTCCTCCTAAGCATGTGGAAGCACAACCATTCGGGCCTCAGCCTCCTTGCTTAAGGAGAAGATGTAGGCATTTTGTCTGAGCTGGGTTGGCAAGATGGAAATGCCCCAAAAGCAGAAGTTCTAAAGCAATGAGTTAAGGGCTCCAAATAAACAGCATTTCAGGTGCCTTTGTATGAGATGTTCAAGGTACACTATAAGAACAGTGTGGAAAGTGAGTTCTTTCTCAGCTTCCTAAAGAGCTGGAAGCAAGATGGATTATTGCTCATCTCCCCTTGAGGGTTGGAGGCAGTGTTTTGTGCCTTCCAGTTTTAGGGCAATGTAGGACTCTGCTGAGCAAACTTGGCTTTTCTTCCATAGCTGCTTTCTGAACACTCTCTCCACCCATGCACAAGGGCGGCATGAGAGGTTGCCGGTATGCTGTAAGAGCACTGTGGAAAGCGAGTTTTTTCTTAACTTCCAAAGAGTGGTTGGTTAAAATCCTATTGTCTCTCTCCTCCTAAGCATGTGGAAGGACAATCATTCATGCCTCAGCCGAATGATTTGGGCGGGTCTTGTGTGACCCACCTGCCTTAAATGCTGGAACCAACTGCTGGACACTTCAGAAGCATCATCTGGAAATGGTGGAACCACCCACCGCAGATGTGAGAATCAGGTCCAAAATGTGCCAGAGCACCTGCAGGACACACCAGAACCATCTGACTCAAACGCCAAAATCACCTGCTGGATACACAAGAACCACTTGATGGACACTTCAGAATCACATGACGGGCATGAAAGAACCATCTCTCAGAGTGCCAGAACCATGTGCTGGAAATGCCAGAACCACATCACTGACAGACATGAACCACCTGCTGGACACGCCTGAACCATCTGCTTCACTCGCCAGAACCACCTTCTGGACAAGCCAAAATCACCTGCTGGATACACAGGAACCAGGCCCCTTAGAAGCCGGAAAAAGCCAACAGACATGCCAGAAGCACCTGCCGCACACTCTGAAACCACGATACAGACATGCCTGAATGACCCGCCATACACACCAGAAGCACCCACCAGACACGCCAGAACCACCTGGAACCACCTGCCGGACACACTGAAACCATGGCACTGACACGCCAGAACAACCTTGCAGACATGCCAGAAGCACCCAAAGGACATGCTGGAACCATCTTCCGAACATACCAGAACCACATGCCAGACACACAGGAACTACCTGCCAGACACTTTGCAACCACCTGTTGGATATGCCGAGACCACGTGCCAGATACACTGAAACCACCTCCCGAATACACCAGAACCAGGTGCTGGCCATGCCACAAACACCTGCCAGACAAGCCAGAACCACCAGCCTAACACGCCAGCACATCCTGCCGGACATGCCAAAATCACCTGCCAGATAAACTGGAACCAGGTCCTGGATACGCCAGAACTAATTTCCAGAAAAGGCCAGAACAACCTGCCAGGCAGCCTGGAATCCCCTGCCAGGCATGTGGGAACCAACTGTCAAACACGCCGGAACCAACACCTGGACACACTGAACGCACCAACCGCACACGAAGGAATCAGGGTCCGGACACACGGTAGCCACCAGCTGGACATGCCAGAACCACCTTCAGAACATACTGGAACCATATGCCAGACACACAGGAACTACCTGCCAGACACCACGGAACCAATGGTCAGATACAATGGAACCAGGCATCCAGTACGCTGAAGCCACCTGCTGAACATGCCCAAAAGCTGTGCTGGACATACCAGATCCATATGATGGATACACCAGAAACAGGTCCAGTACAGGCCAGAACCAGGTTCCAGAAACACCTGAAACAGCTGCCGGACACACCTGAACCAGCTGTTAGACCAGCCTGAACCACTAGATGGAGAATCCTGAACCACATGCCAGGCACACCGGAACCAGGTGCCCCACATGCCAGAACCACCTTCTGGACACGTCTGAACCACCTACAAGTCTTGTGAGAACCACCTGCCGGATACAGCAGATACAGGTGTCGCACACACCGAAACCAGGTGATGGACATGACTGACCACCTGCAAGACATGCCAGAACCAGATGCCAGACACACTGGAACCACCTGCCAGACACCTCAAAATCCCCTGCTGGATATGACGGAACCTTGTGACACAAACGTCGGAATCATCTACCAGACATGCGGGGACCACCTCTTGGATATGCTGGAACCAGGTGCCTGATTCACTGAAAGTACCTGCCAGACACACCAGAACCAGGTGTCAGACACGCTTGGACAACCCACAGGACACGTCAAAATCACCTGCATGATACCCTGGAACCGTGTGCTAGACATAACGGAACCACCTGCCAGATACACCAGAAACAGGCGCAGTACATGCCGGAACCAGGTGCCCCACACGACTGATTCACCTGCCGGACAAGACTCAACCGTCTGCCGGACATGCCAAAACCACCTTCTGGGTGCACTGGAACAATCTGTGTGCACGCCTGAAACACCTGCCGCACAAGTGTGACCCATGTGCCTGACATGCTGTAACCAACTGGTGGACATGTTGGAACCATCATCTGGACACTCTGTAACCACTCACCACAGTCGTGAGAATCAGGTCCAGAATGCGCCGGAAGCACCTGCAGGAGAGGCCAGAACCACCTGACTCACACGCCAAAATCACCTGCCGAATATGCCAGAACCACTTGACGGACACTTGGGAATCACATGCAGGGCATGCCAGAACCACCTCTCAGATATGCCAGAAACACGTGCCAGACATGATGGAACCACTTTCTGGACAGACCTGAACCACCTGCCGAACACACCAGAACCACCTGCTTGACTCACCAGAACCACCTGCGAGACATGCCAAAATCACCTGCCGGATACACTAGAACCAGGCCCCTTAGATGCTGGAAAAACCCGACAGCCATGCTGGAACCAGCCTCTGCACACTCTTTAACCACCACACAGACATGCCAGAACGACCTGCCAGACACACCAGAAGCACCCACCAGACACACCTGGAAACACCTGCCGGACACACCGGAAACATGACTCTGACACACCAGAACCAACTCCCACACATGCCAGAAGCACCTAACGGACACATCCGAACCATCTTCCAAACGTACCAGAACCACATGCCAGACACACAGGAACCACCTGCCAGACACTTCGCAAACACCTGTTGGATATGCTGAGACCACATGCCAGATACACTGAAACCAATGGTGAATACGCCAGAACCAGGTGTTGGACATGCCACAAAAACCTGTCAGACAAGCCAGAACCACCATCCTAACATGCTGGAAAAACCTGCCAGACATAACAAAATCACCTGCCAGATACACCAGAACCAGCTCCTGGATACACCAGAACCAATTTCTGGAAAAGGCTGGAACAACCTACCAGACAGACTAGAATCCCCCACCGCACATGCGGGAACCGAATGCCAGACATGCCAGAATCAACACCTGGACACTGTGAGCGCACCAACCACACACAACTGAATCAGGTCCTGGACACACAGTAGCCACCTGCCAGACACGCTGGAACCACCTTCAGAACATACCGGAACCACATGCCAGAGACACAGGAACCACCTGTCAGACACCATGGAACCAACTGTCAGATACGGAACCAGGCGCCCGGTACGCTGAATCCACCTGCTGAATACGCCAGAACCATGTGCCACACACGCAGGAACCATGTTATGGATATGCCAGGAACAGGTCCAGCACAGGCCAGATCCAGGTGCCAGACACGCCTGAAACAGCTGCCAGACACCCTTGAATCACCTTATAGACCAGCCTGAACCACTTGACAGAAAATCCATAACCTGGTTCCAGTGTGCCCAGAATGTGGTTACGGTATCCGGTACCTGATTCTGCCATATGTGAGAGGTGATTCTGGCATGTCTGACAGTTGGTTCCGGGATGTCAGGCTCGTGCTTCCACCATGTTTCACGGGTGGATCAGTGCTGTCCAGCACGTGGATCAGTTGTGTCTGGTGGTGGGTTGCAGCATATCTAGGGGTCGTTGCAGTGTGTCCAGAAGGTCGTTCCGTCGTGTCCAGCATGTGGTTCTGGCGAGTCAAGCAGGTGGTTCCAGCGTGTACGGCAGGTGGGTCAGGCATGTCTGTCAGCTGGTCGAGGTGCCTCTGCCAGATGGTCCAGGCATGGCTGTCCCCTGACCCAGGCATTTCTGAAATGTGGTTCTGACGTGTCCGAATGATGTTTGGGCATGTCCTGCATGTGATTCAGTCCTCTCCGGGAGGTGCTTTGGGGTTGTCCGGCAGGTGGTCCGGGTGTATCCAGGAAGTGGTTCGGCATAGCCGGCGTGTCCTTTGAGAATGTCTAGCCTGGGGTTCTGGCATATCCCACAGGTGGCTCCAGTGTGTCTTGCACCTGGATGTAGCGTGTTCGGCTTCCAGCATGTCCACCAGATGGTTCCAGCTCATCCTAAAGGTGGTTACGACGAGTTCATCAGGTGGTTCAGGCTTGTCCATCACTTGGTTCAGTCGTGTCCAGGACCTGGTTCCAGGATGTGCAACACCTCTTTCTGTTGTATCCAGTAGGTGGCTCCAGGGTGTCCTGCAGGTGGTTCAGTTTTGTCTGGCACCTCATTTCGGTGTGTGCGACACCTTTTTCTAGCACATCTGGCAGGTGATTCTGGCATGTCTGGCAGGTGGTACTTGCATATCTGGCAAGTGTTTTGGGCATGTCCAGCAGGTTTTTCTGGCCTTAGGGCACCAGATTCCGCCGTGTCCAGCAACTGGTTCTGGCATATCCAACAGGTGTTTCCGGCATGTATGGTAGGTGTTTGCGGTGTGTCTGGCAAGTGGTTCTGTTACATTGGTAAGGTGTTTCCAGCATTTCCAGTGGGTGCCTCCAGGGTGTCCAGCAGTTGGTTCAGACGTGTGTGGCTGGTGCTTCTGGCATGCCTGTGTGGTGGTTCTGAAGTGCCTGGCTGGTGTGTCTGGGGTGTCTGGCAGTTGATTCCCACGTGTCTGGCAGGTGATTCCAGCGTGTCTGGCAGGTGGCTATGGTGTGTCCGGGACCTGATTTCGTCATGTCAGGTGGTGGGTTAGCATGTCTGGGTGGTGGTTCTGGCATGTCCATCAGTTGATTTTGACATTCAAGTTGGTTCTGGTGTATTCAGGACCTGGTTATGGCATATCCGGCAGGTGATTTCAGCTTGTCCTGCCTGTTGTCTGGCGTGTCTGGCGGGTGGTTCCGGCATGCCCGGCAGGTGGTTGTGATGTGTTTGGCATCTGCTTCTGGCGTATCCTGCATGTGGTTTTACAGTGTCCGGCACCTGGTTCTGCCATGTCCGACAGGTGGCTCCAGTGTGTCAGGCAGGTGTTTCTGGGATGTCAGGCAGGTGGTTCTGGTGTGTCCGGCTCGTGGTTCAGCTATGTTTGGCAGGTGGATCAGTGCTGTCCAGCAGGTGGATCAGTCATGTCTGGTGGTTGGTGGCAGCATATCCAGGGGTGGTTCCAGCATGTCAAGAAGGTGGTTCCGTTGTGTCCAGCAGGTGGTTCTGGCATTTCCAGAAAGTGGGTCCACTGTGTGCAATGGGTGATTCTGCCGGTTCCTGCACATGATTCCAGCATCTCCAGGACCTGATTCTGGCATCTCCAGTGCATGGTTCCAGACTGTCTGGGTGGTGGTTCCGAGGTGCCCAGCTGTTGGTTCCAGCATGTCAGGCAGGTAGTTCAGGTTTTTCCAGTGGATTGTTTCAGTATGTCCAGCGGGTAGTTCAGGTGTGTCTGGCAGGTTGTTCAAGCATGTCTGTCAGCTGGTCCAGTTGCATCTGGCACTTGGTCCTGGCATGGCCATCCCATGTTCCAGGCATTTCTGAAACGTGGTTTTGATGTGTCTGAAATGTGGTTTTGCCTGTCTGGCATCTGATACATTCCTCTTCAGGAGATGTTTTGGGGGTGTCCGGCAGGTGGTCTGGGTGTTTCCAGGAAGTGGTTTGGCATGTCTGGCATGTCCTTCAATTATGTCTTGCCTGTGTTTCTGGCGTGTCCAGCAGGTGGTTACAGTGTCTCTGGTACCTGGCTCCTACGAGCGCAGCAGGGGCTTCCAGCATGTCTAGCAGGTGGAGCCACCTGCTGGAAATGCCGGAAACAGGCACAGCCGGACACACCAGAACCACCTTAAGAATGTACCAGAACCACATGTGAGACACACAGGAACTACCTGCCAGACACCATGGAAACAACTGTCAAATATGCCGGAACCAGGGGCCCGGTACACTGAAGCCACCTGCTGAATACACCAGAACTATGTGCTGGACACGCTGGATCCATGTGATGGGTACACCAGAAACAGGGCCAGCAGAGTCCAGAACCAGGTGCCGGACACACCTGAACCACCTCCTAGACCAGCCTGAACCACGTGATGGACAATCTAGAACCACATGCCGGGCACACCAGAACAAGTTGTCCAACATGCCAGAACCACCTGCTCGACACTCCTGAACCACCACTCAGTCTTGTGAGAACCACCTGCTGGATACACCAGAAACAGGTGTTGCACATGCCAAAACGAGGTGCTGAACATGACTGAACCACCTGAAAGACATGCGAGAACCAGATGGCAGACATGCTGAAACCACCTGCAGGACACGTCAAAATCCCCTGCCGGATACAGGGAAACCATGTGCCGCACACGCCAGAATCACCTACCAGACGTGCCAGGACCACCTGTTAGATATGCCAGAATCAGGTGCCTGATTCATTGAAACTACCTGCCGGACATGCCAGAACCAGGTGTCAGACATGCTTGGACAACCCACATGACACGTTAAAATCACCTGCATGATACCCCGGAACCATGTGCCAGACATAATGGAACCACCAGCTGGACACACCAGAGCCACCTGCCGGATATGCCAGAAACAGGCACAGCACATGCAGGAACCAGGTGCCCCAGATGACTGATCCACCTGCCAGACAAGTCTGAACCATCTGCCGGACATGCTGAAACCACCTTCTGGGTGTGCCTGAACCATCTGTGGCACACGCTGGAACCACCCACTGGACATGTGTGATGCACCTGCCTGACAAGCTGGAACCAGCTGTCAGACACATAAGGACCATCATCTGGGCACTCTAGAACCACCCACCACAGACATGAGAATCAAGTCCAGAATGCGCCAGAAGCAACTTCAAGACATGCCAGAACCTCCTGACTCACATGCCAAAATCACCTGCCAGATATGCCAGAACCACTTGACGGACACTCCGGAAGCACATGCCAGGCATGCCTGAACCACCTCTCAGATATGCCAGAGCCATGTGCTGGACATGCCAAACCACCTCCCAGACACACCTGAACCACCTGCTGGACATGCCTGAACCACCTGCCAGATATGCTGGGACCAGACCCCTTAGACGCTGGAAAAGCCTGACAGACATGCTGGAACCACCCACCGGACACACCAGAACCACCTGGAACCACCCACCAGACACACTGGAACCATGACTCTGACATGCCAGAACCAGCTCCCGGACATGCCAGAAGCACCCAACAGACATGCCATAACCATCTTCCAAACCTACCAGAACCACATGCCAGACACACAGGAACCACCTGCCAGACACCAGGGAACCAACTGTCAGAGATGCCGGAACCAGGCGCCTGGTACCCTAGAGCCACATGCCAAATATGCCAGAACCATGTGCCGGACACGCCGGAACCATGTCATGGATACACCAGAAACAGGTCCAGCACAGGTCAGAACCAGGTGCCAGACATGCCTGAAACAGCTGCTGGACACACAAGAACCACCTGCTAGACCAGCCTGAACCACTTGACGGACAATCCAGAACCACATGCCAGGCACACCAGAACCAGGTGCCCAACATGCCAGAACCACCTGCTGGACATGCCTGAACTACCTGCCTGTCTAGTGAGAATCACCTGCCAGATACACCAGAAACAGGTGTCGCACACACCAAAACCAGGTGCCGGACATGACTGAACCACCTGCAAGACACGCCAGAACCAGCTGCCACACACACTGGAACCACCTGCCGGACAATTCGAAATCACCTGCTGGATATGCCGGAACCATGTGCTACACATGCCGGAATCACCTACCAGACACGCTGAGATCACCTTTTTACTATACCGGAATCAGCTGCCTGATTCGCTGAAAGTACCTGCCAGACATACCAGAACCAGGTGTCCGATACGCCTGGAAAAACCACAGGACACGTGTAAGTCATCAGCATGATACCCTGTAACCATGTGCCAGACATAAGGGAACCACCTGCCGTATATGCCAGAAACAGGCACAGCACACGCCGGAACCAGGTGCCCCACACGACTGATCCACCTGCCGGACGAGACTGAACCATCTGCCAGACACGCCGAAACCACCTTCTGGGTGTGCAGGAACCTGTGGCACACGCCGGAACCACCTGCTGAACTTCTGTGACCCCCCCACCTGAGATGCTGGAACCAACTGTCAGACACGTTGGAACCATCATCTGAATACTCAGGAACCACCCACCTCAGACGCGAGAATCAGGTCCAAAACTCACAGGAAGCACCTGCAGGACACACCAGAACCACCTGCTTCACATGCCGAAATCACCTGCCGGATACGCCAGAACCACTTGACGGACACTCCGGAATCACATGCTGGGAATGACAGAACCACCTCTCAGATATGACAGCATCACGCGCCAGACATGCTGGAACCACCTCCCCGAAAGACATGAACCACCTGCTGGACACACCTCAACCACCTGCTGAACATACTGGAACCACCTGCTTGACTGGCCAGAATCACCTGCCAGACACACCAAAATCACCTGCCAGATACCCTGGAACCAGGCCCATTATACACCAGAAAAAAGTGACAGACATACCAGAACCACTTGCTGGACACTCTGGAACCACCACACAGACATGCCAGAACAACCAGCCAGACACACTGGAAACACCCACTGGACACGCCAGAACCACCTGGAACAACCAGCTGGAGACACTGGAACCGTGACTCTGACACACCAGAACCAACTCCCGGAAATGCCAGAAGCACCAAAAGCACACACCAGAACCATCTTCCAAACATACCAGAACCACATGCCAGACACTTCGGAACCACCTGTTGGATATGCCGCAACCACGTGCCAAATACGCTGAAACCACCTGCCAAATACACCAGAACCAGGTGCCAGACAAGCCACAAACACCTGCCACACAAGCTGGAACCACTAGCCTAACACACTAGAACAACCTGCCGGACACTCCAAAATCAGCTGCCGGATACAGCAGAACCAGGTCCTGGATATGCCACAACCGATTTCCGGAAAAGGCTGGCATAACCTGCCGGACGTATGTGGGAACCAACTACCAGACACGCCGGAACAAACACCTGGACACTCTGAAAGTACCAACAGCACACAACGGAATCAGGTCCCGGACACACGGTAGCCAGCTGCCAGACACGCGGGAACCACCTTCAGAACGTGCAGGAATCACCTTCAGAACATAGTGGAACCACATGCCAGACACACAGGAACCAACTGTCAGAAACACCAGAACCAGGTGCCCGGTACCCTTAAGCCACATGCTGAATATGCCAGATCCATGTGCCAGACACCCCAGAACCGTGTGATGGACACACCAGGAACAGGTCCAGCACAGGCCAGAACCAGGTGCCGGACACACCTGAAACAGCTGCCGGACACACTTGAACCACCTGCTAGAACAGCTTGAAACACTTGACGGACAATCTGGAACCACATGCCCTGCACACTGGAACCATGTGCCCGACACGCCAGAACCAACTGCTGGACATGCCTGAACCCCCTGCCATTCTAGTGAGAAGCACCTGATGGATACACCAGAAACAGTATTGCACACACCAAAACCAGGTGCTGGACACGACTGAATCACCTGCAAGACATGCCAGAACCAGGTGCTGGACACACTGGAACCACCTGCTGGACACTTTGAAATCCCCTGCTGGATACGCCAGAACCATGTGCTGCACAAGCCGGAATCACCTACCAGACATACCGGGACCACCTAATGGATACGCCAGAACCAGGTGCCTGATTCCCTGAAACTACCTGCCTGACATGCCTGGACAACCCACAGGAAACGTCAAAATCACCTGGATGATACCCCGGAACCAGGTGCCAGACATAACGGAACCACCTGCCTGACGCGCCAGAGCCACCTGGCAGATACACCAGAAACAGGCGCAGCACACACCGGAACCAGGTGCCCCACACGACTGATCCACCTGCCATACAAGACTGAACCATCTGCCAGACATGCCGAAACCACCTTCCGGATGCGCGGGAACCGTCTGTGGCACACGCCGGAACCAGCCGCCGGACATGTGTGACCCACCTGCCTGACACACTGGAACCAACTGGCGGACACGTTGTAACCATCATCTGGACACTCTGGACCACCCAACGCAGATGCGAGAATCAGGTCTAGAAAGTGCCAGAAGCACCTGCAGGACACGCCAGGACCACCTGACTCACATGCCAAAATCACCTGCTGGATATGCCAGAGCCAATTGACGGACACTTTGGAATCACATGCCGGACACGCCAGAACCACCTCTCAGACATGCCAGAACCACCTGCCGGACAAGCCAGAACCACCTGCCTGACATGCTGGAGCAATCTGCTGGACGTGCCCAAATGACCTGCCGCATATGCCAGAACCAGGTCCTGTAAAAACCTGCCGGACATGCTGGACCCACCAGATGGACACGCTGAAACCACCAACCCAATATTGGCGGTCCCGCATCTGGTTCCACCATGTCTGGCAGGTGCTTGCGGCGTGCCAGGACCTTATTCTACTGTCTCCAGTGGGTGGTTCCAGAGTGTCCTTGTGGTGGTTCTAATGTGTCCGGCAATTGGTCCCAGCATGTCAGGCAGGTGGTTCAGGCGTTTCCAGGAGGTGCTTTGGGGTGTCTGGCAGGTGGTCCGGGTGTGCGTGGCACCTGGCTCCGGCGTGTTCAGCAGGTGGTTGGGTGATGTTCACCAGATGTTTCTGGTGCATCCTGAAGGTGGTTATGGAATATCCGGCAGGTGGTTCAATCATGTCCAGCAGCTGGTTCAGTCTTGCTCAGCAGGTGGTTCAGTCGTGTCCAGCACCTGCTTCTGGCATGTTCAACACCTGTTTCTGGCATATCCGGCAGGTGGTTCTGGCATGTCCGGTAGGTAGTTCAGTCATGTCCAGCAGGTGGTTCAGGCTTGTCCGTCACTTTGTTCGGTCATGTGCAGCACATGGTTCCAGTGTGTGTGACAACTGTTTCTGGCATATCGGTTAGATGGCTCCAGCATGTCCGGCAGATGGTTCACTCATGTCCAGCACCTGGTTTCTGCATGTGAGACACATTTTCTAGCCTATCTGGCAGGTGATTCTGGTGTGTCCGGCAGGTGGTTCACACAAGTCTGGCAGGTGGTTCCGGCCTGTCCAGCAGGTGGTCTGGCCTTAGGGCACCAGGTTCCACTGTATCCAACACCTGGTTCTGGCATATTCATCAGGTGGTTTCAGTGTATCCGGCACCTGGTTCAAGCTTATCCAACAGGTGGTTCTGGCGTGCCTGGCAGTTGGCTAATGTGTGTCTGGCATGTGATTCTGGTACGTTCGGAAGGTGGTTCCATCATTTCCAGTGGGTGCTTCTTGCGTGCCCAGCAGTTGTTTCTGGCAAGTGTGATGGGTGGTTCTGGCATGTGTGCGTGGTGATTCCGACATTCCAGATCGACATTCCAGGCATGCTGGAACCAGATGCCTGACACACAACTACCACCTGCTGGACACACCTGAACCACATCACATCCTAGTGTGACCACCTGCTGGACATGCTGGAGCCACATGCTGGATATGCCTGAAACAGTTTTTGCACATGCTGAACCCAGGTGCCGGACACGACTGAAGACCTGCCAGACACGATGGAGCCACCTGCCTTATACACCAGAAACATGTGTCGTGCATGCCAGAACCAGGTGCTGGACACTACTGAAACACATGCTGGAAAAGCGTGAACCCCCTGACAGCCTTGCATGAACCACCTGCCAGACACGCTGGGACCACCTGTCTGATATGCCAAATACAGGTGTCAGACATGCCAGAACCAGGTGTTGAGCACGACTGAACCACCTGCCTGACCAGCCTGAACCACCTGGTGGGCACGACAGGACCAACTGCCTGATGTACCATAATCTAATTCAGCATGCACTGGAACCATCAGTTGGACATGCCGGAATCACCTGCACAGCACGCCAGAACCACCTGCTGGACACACTGGAACCACAGGCCCGACATACTGGAACGACATGCCAGACATGCAGGAACCACATGCCAGACCAACCTGGACCACCTGCCTGACACCCGAATGCCCTGCCCAGAGAGGCCTGAATCACCTGCCAGACATGCCCAACACACCTTTCAGACATATGAGAACCACGTTTCAGAAATATGTGGACCTCAGAAGGGCCATTCCTTGACCATGTGCTTGATGCACCTGGACCAGCTGACAGACATGCCTGAACAACCTGCCGGACTTGCCAGAACTACCCACTGGACACACCGGAACCATCCAACAGAAACACGTGAACTGCTGGGGTCCAGCCCCAGCCGAACAGGGTCTCCTGAGGGATGGACGGCGTCGGTGAGGGAGCAGGCAGTGAGACAAGGAGTTTAGTGTCCAAGTCTAACTTTATTTTGTGTATGTATGATTTATATAGGGCTCAGGGTATGCAAGGATGATTTCATGAAACAGTCCCAGGACATATCTTTGGCTCACGTAAGCGGGTTTTTGCAAGGTAGACAATAGTCCTAAGAGTAATTGATTGTAAGGTAGACAATAGTCTTAAGAGCAATGGATTGTGTGCAGGCCTGGGGGGAGTCAAGCTTCTGTAATTCTGTACTTCAAGGAGGCTACCCCCAGCGGCCTGCTGACTCAATGGGCCGTGGCAACCACCATCCTCCCAGAGAGATCTGTGGGGGACACAGATTTCTTTGTTCCCTCTCCACTCCCATCGCTTCACCTGACCGAAGGACGGGTCAGAATGTTCTTTCCCTAGAAGATGTTTTTCCCCAGAACTTTCCCTAGAATATTGTATTGTATCATTCTCATTCCCAGGGCCAGGCTGAATTCCCCTGAAACACCACCAGGTGTAGAACAGAGTAAGCAGAAGCAGGAAAGTCAAAAGTACCAGGGAGACTTGTTGCAAGGGCAGCCTGGTAGATTCCCTTGAGGGTCGCTGTGAGTCCCCTCATCTCTCTCCTGGACCGTGTCACAAGGCAGAGGCTTAACTTGTAGGCTGATGGCTCCCGGCAGTGAACCATCTGCCTGACACGCTAGAACCAAATGCCAGACATGTCGGAACCACCACCCAGACACTCTGGAACCAGACATTGGAGACTCCAGAATCAGGTCTTGGACAGGCCGGAAGCACCTTCTGGACACGCTGGAATTACATACAGGAAGTGGAAAATCACCCACCGGACACAACGGAACCATCTTCTGGACACACCGGAACCAACTGACTGACAGGCTGGAACAACCCCCGGATATGCAGAAACCAACCGCCGGACACGACTGATCCACCTGATGGATAGAACTGATCCACCCACCAAACACGGCTGAACCAGCAGCTGGACACACCGGAATCACCTGCCTGACACCCTGGATCCACCTGCCGGAATCTCTGGAACCACCTGTTGGATATGCCAGAGCCAGGTGCCGGACACAGTAGATCCACCTGCCAGAAAAGTGAGAACCACCTACCAGACATGCCGCAGCAGCCTGCTGGACACACTGAAATCACCGGCCAGATGTGCCAAGACCAGGTCCCAGATATGCCATAACCAAATTCCGGACAGACTGGAAATACCTGCCAGAAATGCTGGATCCACCACCTGGGCATGCCGAAACTACCAACCCATCCCGATGCAATCAGGTCTCAGACACGCTGTAGCCACTTGCCGGACATGCCAGAATCACCTACCGGAAATGTAGGAATCCACTGCCAGACACCCCAGAAGCAAACACCGGACACCTTGGAACCACACGTTGGATATGCCAGGCCCAGGTGCCGGAAACACCAGAACCACCTGCTGGACAAGCCTGAACAACCTGCCAGACTTGTGTGAATCACCTGCTGGTCATGCTGGTATCAAGTCTAGAATGCGCCAGAATCATCTTCCAGACAGGCCAGAAAAACCTGCCAGACATGCCAGAATCACCATCGGAAACATTGATACCACCAACCAGACATGACAGAATCAGCTCCTGGACACACCAAATCACCCACCAGACATGCAGGAACTAACTGCCAGACACCCCGGAAGCACCCACCGGACACGTCAGAACCACCTTACAGACATACTGGCAACTCATGCCAGACACACAGGAACCCCCTGCTGGACTCACTGGAACCACATGAATGACACATCAGTACCATTGGCCAGACATGCCGGAGCCACCTGCCAGACAAAACTGAACCACCTGCCAGACAAGACAGAACCACCTGCCGGATACGCCTGAAACATTTGACAGACACTCTGGAACTACATGCTGGGCACGCCATAACCACCAGTCAGATATGCCAGAACTGGGTGCTGGACACGCCAGAACCACCTTCTGGACAGGCCTGAACCACCTGTCAGAGAAGAATGAAGCACTTGCCCGATACGCCTGAATCACTTGGTGGACAGTCCAGAACCACCTGCCGGGCACGCCAGCACTATCTGCCAGATAAGCCAGAACCAGGTGCTGGACACTGGACACGACTCAACCACCTGCCAGGCAACCTGAACCACCTGCTGGAGAGACCTGAGCCATCTGCCGGACCCCCTACAACCACCATCCAAACGTGCTGGAACAATGTGGTGGACAAACTACAACCACCTGCCAGACACACAGGAACCAGTTCATGGGCATGCCAGAAACACCTGTTGAACAGGAAGTAAGAAGCCGACAGACAACCCTGATCCAGTCAACGGACACGCTGGAACCACAGGTCAGACAAGACAGAATCATGCTCCAGACATGACGGAACCATGTGACTGAAATGCCGGAACCACAAGCCGGACACAATGTAACCAAATTCTGGACACTCCGGAACAAATCATCATACATATCAGAACGAAATGCAGGACAACAGGGAATGACATTCCAGACACAGCAGAACCACCTGACTGACAGGCTGGAGCCAACTTTTGGACACATCGGAACCATCATCTGGACACTCTGGAACCACCCACCACAGATGTGAGAATCAGGTCCAGAACGCGCCAGAAGCACCTGCAGGACATGCCAGAACCACCTGACTCATGCCGAAATCACCTGCCAGATATGCCAGAACCACTTGATGGACACTCTGGAATCACATGCAGGGCACGCCGGAACCACCTCCCGGACAGACCTAAACCACCTGCTGGACATGCCTGAACCACCTGCTGAACATGCCAAATCCACGTGCTTGACTCGCTGGAACCACCTGCCGGACACAACAAAATCTCCTGCCGGATACGCTGGAAGCAGGCCCCTTAGACGCCGGAAAAACCTGACAGACACGTGGGAACTACCCGCCGGACACTCTCGAACCACCACACAGAATGCCTGAATGACACTCCAGACACACCTGAAGCACCCACTGGACCCGCCAGATCCACCTGGAACCACCCGCCGGACACACTGGAACCATGACTCTGACACTCCAGAACCAACTCCTGCACATGCCAGAAGCACCCAACGGACATGCTGGGACCATCTTCCTAACGTACCAGAACCACATGCCAGACACAAGGAACCACCTGCCAGACACTTCGGAACCACCTGTTGGATATGACGCAAAAAGGTGCCAGATACACTGAAACCTCCTGCCGAAGATGCCAGAACCAGGTGCCGGACACCCCACAAACACCTGCCACACAAGCCGGAACCACCAGCCTAACATGTCAGAACAATCTGCCGCACACACCAAAATCACCTGCCAGATACACTGGAACCACGTCCTGGATATGCCAGAACCAATTTCCATAAAACGTGGGAAACACCTGCCGGACACGCCGGAATCACCCACCGGACATGTGGGAACCAACTGCCAGACACACCGGAACCAACACCCGGACACTCTGAAAGCACCAACCCGACACAATGGCATCGGGTCCCGTACACACAGCAGCGACCTGCCGGACACGCCAGTACCACCTTAAGAATGTACCAGAACCACCTGCCAGACACACAGGAACTACCTGCCAGACACCATGGAACCAACTGTCAGATACGCTGGAACCAGGCACCCGGTACGCTGAAGCCACCTGCCAAATATGCCAGAACCATGTGCCAGACATCATGGAACCATGTGAGGGATACACCAGTAACAGGTCCTGCACAGGCCAGAACCAAGTGGTGGACACGCATGAACCACCTGCTAAACCAGCCTGAACCACTTTACGGACAATCCAGAACCAGTTGCCCAACATGCCTGAACAACCTGCTGGACACTCTGGAACTACCCGCCGGACATACGCCCAGCATCCACCAGAAACGCCTGAACCACCTCCCAGACACTCTGGAACCAACCGCTGTAAAAATCGGAACCACTACCTGGACAATCTGCAAACACCTGCTGGAGACACCAAAATCAGGTCCCGGCAGGTGGTCCAGGTGTGTCTGGCACCTGGCTCCGGCGTGTTCGGCAGATGGTTCCGGCATGTCCACCAGATGGTTCTGGCGCATTCTGAAGGTGGTTACGGAACATCAGGCAGTTGGTTCAATCATGTCCAGCAGCTGGTTCAGTCTTGTTTGGGAGGTGCTTCAGTCATGTCCAGCACCTGCTTCTGGTATGTGCAACACCTGTTTCTGGCATATCCAGCAGCTGGTTCAGTCGTGTCCGGCACCTTGTTTCTGTGTGTGCAACACCTGTTTCTGGCGTATCCGGCAGGTGGTTCTGGCATGTCTGGCAGGTGTTTCCCTCAAGCCTGGCTGGTGGTCCAGGCATGTCCATCAGGTGGTTCCGGTGTGTCGGGCACCTGGTTCCAGCACGTCTGGCATGTGGTTCTGGAATGTCCATAAAGTGGTCCTCGCTGGTCCAGCAGGTTGTCCAGGCTGGTATGGCAGCTGCTTCAGGCTTGTCCAGCACCTGGTTCTGGCCTTCCCTGGCCTGTTTCTGGCGTAACCAGCAGATGGTTCCAGCGCGTCCAAGAGGTGGCTCGGCTGTGTCCGGCAGATGGTTTCGGTGTATTCAGCAGGTGATTTGGACATGGCCACCAAGTGTTTCCACCATGTCTGGCAACTGGTTCTGGCATATTCGGCAGGTGGTTTCAGGGTATCCGGTACCAGATTCTGCCATATGTGAGAGGTGATTCCGGCATGTCTGGCAGTTGGTTCTGGGGTGTCGGGCTGGTGATTCTGCCGTGTTTCACAGGTGGATCAGTGCTGTCCAGCAGGTGGATCAGTCATGTCGGGTGGTGGGTTGCAGCATATCCCGGGGTGGTTGCAGTGTGTCCAGAAGGTGGTTCTGTCGTGTCGGGCAGGTGGTTCTGGTGAGTCAAGCAGGTGGTTCTGGCGTGTACGGCCGGTGGGTCAGGCATGTCTGTCAGCTGGTCAAGGTGCATCCAGCAGATGGTCCAGGCATGGCCATCCCGTGGTCCAGGCATTTCTGAAACGTGGTTCTGACGTGTCTGAATGATGGTTTGGGAGTGTCTGGCATGTGATTCAATCCTCTCCAGGAGGTGCTTTGGGGTTGTCCAGCAGGTGGTCTGGGTGTATCCAGGAAGTGGTTTGGCATGGCCGGCATGTCCTTGGAGTATGTCTGGCCTGGGGTTCTGGCGTGTCCAGCAGGCGGTTCCAGTGTGTCTGGCACCTGGCTCCAGTGTGTTTGGCAGATGCTTCCAGCATGTCCACCAGATGGTTCTGGCGCATCCTAAAAGTGGTTACGATGAATTCATCAGGTGGTTCAGGCTTGTCTGTCACTTGGTTCAGTCGTGTCCAAGACCTGGTTCCAGCATGTGTGACACCTGTTTCTGGCGTATCCAGTAGGTGGCTCCATGGTGTCTGGCAGGTGGTTCAGTCGTGTCCAGCACCTGGTTTCGTCATGTGCGACACCTTTTTCTAGCGTATCTGGCAGGTGATTCCGGTATGTCCGGCTGCTGGTACACGCAAGTCTGGCAAGTGTTTCGGGCGTGTCCAGCAGGTGGTTCTGGCCTTAGGGCACCAGATTCCACCATGTCCAGCAACTGCTTCTGGCATATCCAATAGGTGGTTCCGGTGTGTCTGGCAGGTGTTTGTGGTATGTCTGGCAAGTGGTTCTTTTACATTAGGAAAGTGGTTCTGGCGTTTCCAGAGGGTGCTTCCAGGGTGTCCAGCAGTTGGTTCCAGCGTGTGTGGCTGGTGGTTCTGGCGTTCCTGTGTGGTGGTTCCAATGTGTTTGGTGGGTGCTTATGGGGTTTCCGGCAGTTGTTTCCCACATGTCCGATGGGTGATTCCAGCATGTCTGGCAGGTGGCTACGGCACATCCGGGACCTGATTCCGTCATGTCAGGTGGTGGTTTAGGCATGTCTGTGTGGTGGTTCTGTCATGTCCGGCAGTTGATTTCGACATGTACGCCAGGTTTTTCCAGTCTGTGCAGAAGTTTCCTCTGGCGTATTCAGGACCTGGTTCTGGCGTATCCAGCAGGTGATTTCAGTGTGTCCAGCAGGTTGTTTCGGCATGTCTGGCAGGTGGTTCTGGCATGTCAAGCAGGTTGTTGTGGTGTGTTCGGCATCTGCTTCTGGCGTATCCCACAGGTGGTTTTACAGTGTCTGGCACCTGGTTCTGCCATATCCTACAGGTGGTTCCGGCATGTCAGGCAGGTGTTTCCAGGTATCAGGCAGGTGGTTCTGGTGTGTCCAGTTGGTGGTTCAGCCGTGTTTGCCAGATGGATCAGTGCTGTCCGGCAAGTGGATCAGTCATGTCCAGTGGTTGGTTGCAGCATATCCAGGGGTGGTTCCAGTGTGTCAAGAAAGTGGTTCCGTTGTGTCCAGCAGATGGTTCTGGCGTTTCCAGAAGGTGGTCCACTGTGTCCAGCAGCTGATTCTGCTAGTTCCTGCAGGTGGTACCAGCATGTCCAGGACCTGATTCTGGCATCTCCAGTGCATGGTTCCAGAGTGTCTGGGTGGTGGTTCCGACGTGCCCAGCAGTTGGTTCCATCGTGTCAGGCAGGTAGTTCAGGTTTTTCTGGTGGATGGTACCAGTATGTCTGGTGGGTAGTTCCAGTGTGTCCAGCAGGTTGTTTAAGCATGTCTGTCAGGTGGTCCAGTTGCATCTGGCACTTGGTGCTGGCATGGCCATCCCGTGTTCCACACATTTCTGAAACATGGTTCTTATGTGTCCAAAATGTTGTTTGGGCATGTCCGGCATCTGATTCAGTCCTATTCAGGAGGTGCTTTGGGGGTATCCGGCAGGTGGTCCGGGTGTTTCTGGCAAGTGGTTTGGCATGTCTGGTGTGTCCTTCAATTGTGTCTTGCCTGTGTTTCTGGCATGTCCAGTAGGCAGTTCCAGTGTGTCTAGCACCTGGTTCCAGCGTGCTCAGCAGGTGCTTCCGGCATGTTTAGCAGATGGTTCCAGTGCATCCTGAACTTGGTTACGGTGTGTCGAGCGGGTGGTTCAGGCTGTTCTGTCACTTGGTTCAGTCGTGTGCAGCACCTGCTTTCAGCATGTGTGACACCTGTTTCTGGCGTATCCGTCAGATGGCTCCAGCGTGTCTGGCAGGTTGTTCACTCATGTCCGGTACCTGGTTTCGGTGTGTGTGACACCTTTTTCTAGCATATCTAGCAGGTGATTCCAGCATGTCCATCAGGTGGTTCACACAAGTCTGGCAGGTGGTTCAGTTGTGTCCAGCAGGTGGCTCTGCACTTAGGGCACCAGGTTCCGCCATGTCCAGCACCTGTTTCTGGCATATTCGGCAGGTGGTTTCAGTGTACCTGGCACCTGGTTCAGGCATATCCAACAGGTGGTTCTGGCATGTCTGGCATGTGGTGCAGGGGTATCTGGCATATGGTTCTGTTATGTTCGGAAGGTGGTTCTGGCATGTCCGGTGGGTGCTTCTGGCGTGTCTGGCAGTTAGCTCTGGCATGTCTGGTGGGTGGTTCTGGCGTGTCTGAGTGGTGGGACCAGTGTGTCCGATGGGTGGTTCTGGCATGTCTGTTGGGTTGTTCTGGCATCTAGGGGCCTGGTTCCAGCATATCTGGCAGATAATTTTGGCCTATCTGGCTGATGGTTCCAGCGAGTCAAGCAGGTGGTTGCGGTGTGCCCGACAGGTCATTCATGCGTGTCCAGCAGGTGGGTTCAGGCCTGTCCAGAAGGTGGTTTCAGCACTTCCAGCACCAGGTTCTGGCATATCTGACATGTGGTTCCTGCATTCCTGGCATGTGGTTCCACATTGTCCATCAAGTGGTTCATGCGTATCTGGCAGGTGGTTCAGCTTGTTTGGCAGGTGGTTCTGGCATGTCCTGCCAGTGGTACTGGCATGTCACTCAGGTGGTTCCAGTGTGTCAGGCTTGGGGTTCCTGTGTGTCAGGCATGAGTTTCCGGTATTTTTGGAAGGTGGTTGTGATGTGTCAGGTGGGTGCTTCCAGGTTGTCCGGCTTTTGGTTCCTGCATGTCCGGAGGGTGATTCCAGTGTGTCCAGGACCTGATTCTGTATGTTGGGTAGTGGTTTTTGCATGTCTAGGTGGTGGTTCCGGCGTGTCCGGCAGGTGATTTCAGCATGTGCAGCAGGTTTTTCCAGACTCTGTGGAAGTTGCTTCTGGTGTATTCAGGACCTGGTTCTGGCGTATCCGGCAGGTGATTTTGGTGTGTCTGGCAGGTTGTTCTGGCCTGTCTGGCAGGTGGTTCTGGCGTGTCTGGCACCTAGTTCTGCCATCTCTGGCAAGTGGTTTCAGGGTGTCTGGACCTGGTTCTGCCGTATCCGACAGGTTGTCCTGGTGTGTCTGGCAGGTGTTTGCATGGTATTAGGCAGGTGACTACGGTGTGTTCAGGACCTGATTCCCTCATTTCAGGTGGTGGTTTTGGCATGTCTGGGAGGTGGTTCTTGTGTGTCTGGCTGGTGATTTAGGCATGCACCACAGGCTTTTCCGGCCTGTGTGGAAGTGTGTTCTGGTGTGTCAGGCAGCTTGTTCTGGCATGCCCGGCATGTGGTTCTGGAATGTCCGTAAAGTGGTTCAGGGTGGTCTAGCAGATGGTTCAGGCTAGTCCTGCAGCAGCTGCAGGCTTGCCCGGCACCGGGGTCCGGCCTGTGCTGGACCTGTTTCTGGCGTATCCAGCAGATGGTTTCGGCATGTCCGGCACAGGGTTTCAGCTTAACCGACAGCTGATTTGTACATTTCAGGCAGGTGTATCTGCCATGTCCAGCACCTGGTTCTGGTGTATTTGGCAGGTGGTTTCAGTGTATTTGCCACCTGGTTCCCGCATATAGAACAGGTGGTTCTGGCATGTCTGGCAGGTGTCTGGCATGTGATTCCGGTATGTTCAGAAGGTGGCTTCGGCATGTCCAGTGGGTGCTTCTGGAGTGTCCGGCAGTTGATTCTGGGATGTCTGTTGGGTTGTTCCGGCATATAATGGCGTGCTTCTGGTGTATCCAGGAAGGGATTTCGGGGTGTCTGGCAGGTTGTTCCAGCAAGTCAACAGATGGTTGCGCATGTCCAGCAGGTGGTTCAGGCCTGTCCAGAAGGTGGTTCAGGCTTGTCGTGAAGGTGGTTTTTGGGCATCCGGCACCTGGTACTGGCATATCTGACGTGGTTCTTGCATGCCCAGCATGTGGTTCCAGATTATCTGTCAAGTGATTCAGGAATATCTGGCAGGTGGTTCAGTCTTGTCTGGCAGGTAGTTCATCTTTGTCCGGCAGGTGGTTCTGGCATGCCCTGCCAGTAGTACTGGCGTGTCATTCAGGCGGTGCCAGCATGTCAGGCAGGGGGTTCCTGAGTGTCTGGCATGAGTTTCTGGTATGTCTGGAAGGTGGTTCCAACGTGTCAGGTGAGTGCTTCCGGGGTGTCCAGCAGTTGGTGCCCACATGTCTGGCATGTGATTCCGGTGTGCCCTGAATCTGGCTATGTCGTGTCCAGGACCTGATTCCATCATGTCAGATGGTGGTTTTGGCATGTTTGGGTGATGATTCCAGCATGTGTGGCAGGTGAATTCGGCATGTCCGGCAGGTTGTTTTGGCGTGTCTGGCAGGTGGTTCCAGATTGTTCGGCATGTGGTTCTGGTGTGTCCGGCACCTGGTTCTGGCATACCCAACAGGTGGTTCATGCATGTCTGGCAGGTGGGGCAGGTGTATCTGGCATGTGGTTCTGTTATGTTCGAAAGGTGGTTCTGGTGTGTCCGGTGGGTGCTTCCGGCATGTCTGGCAGTTAGCTCTGGCATGTCTGGAGGGTGGTTCTGGTATGTCTGGCACCTGGTTCTGGCATATCTGGCAGGTGCATTCGCATTGTCTGGCACCTACTTCTGCTGTATCCGACCTGTGGTTCCAGCTTGTCAGGAAGGTGGTTCTGGGGTGTCAGGCAGGTGTTTCCGCTGTGTCCAGCTGCTGGTTCAGCCATGGTTGACAGGTGGATCAGTTCTGTCCAGCAGGTAGATCAGTCATCTCTGGCGGTTTGTTGCAGCATGTCCTAGGGTGGTTCCAGCATGTCCAAAATGTGATTCCATCGTGCCTGGCAGGTGGTTCCAGCGTGTCAGACAGGTTCTTCTGGCGTGTCAGGAAGGTGGTTCCATTGTGTTCGGTGGGTGATTCTGGCAGTTCATGCAGGTTGTCCCACCATGTCCGGCAGGTGCTTCTGGCATGTTCGGCACCCGATTCTTGCTTCTCTGGGGTTGGTTCCAGAGTTTGCAGGTGGTGGCTCCCATGTTTCCAGCAGTTGTTTCCAGCGTGTCAGGCAGGTGGTTCAGGCGTTTCTGGTGGATGGTTGCGGTATGGCCAGAGGGTAGTTTGGCAAGTCTGGCAAGATGTTCAGGCCTGTTAGTCAGCTGGTCCAGGTGCACCTGGCACATGGCATGGCACATGGCATGGCCGACCTCTCCAGGCATTTCTGAAACGTGGTTCTGATGTGCCCAAAATATGGTTTGGGTGTGCCAGACATCTGATTTGCTCCTCTCCGGGAAGTGCTTTGGGGGTGTCCAGCAGGTGGTCTGGGTGTTTCCAGCAAGTGGTTTGGCATATCCAACGTATCATTTAATTATATTTGGCCTAGGGTTATGTGCCGTAACCACCCACAAAACATGTTGGAATCACCTGCTGGACACACTGGAACCACCTTGTGGAGATGCCAGAACCACCCCTGGATAAGCTGCAACCAACAGCCAGACTCGACTGAAGGCTGGAACCAAGCTCCTTATACGCCGGGAAAACTGACCACATGTGCCGGAACCACCTGCAGGACACACTGGAGGCACTACAGAGACACACCAGAACCACGCAAAACACACATCGCAATCAGGTAGGGGACATGGTGCAACCTCCTGCTGAATGGTCCGGAACCACCTGCCAGAAATGCTGGAACCAGGTGTCCAACACGCCAGAACCACCTGCTGGACGTGCCTGAGCCACATGCCAGACTTGCAAGAACCACCTGCTGGACACACTGGGACTACCTGAAGTATAATCCAGAAACAGGTATTGCACACGCCAAAAACAGGTGCAGGTAATGAATGAAAAACCTGCAAAACATGACAGAACCAGGTGCCACATATGCTGGAAACACCTGCTGGACACGTTGAAATCACCTGCCAGATACACCGCAACCATGTGCCGCACACACCAGAATCACCTACCAGACATGCCAGGACCACCTGTTGGATACGCTGGAACCAGGTGCCTGATTCGCTGAAACTACCTCCTGGACATGCCAGAACCAGGTGTTGGACACGCTGGGACAACCCACAGGACGCGTCAAAATCACCTGCATGATACCCGGGAACCATGTGCCAGACATAATGGAACCACCTGCCGGACACGCCAGCGCCACCTGCCAGATATGCCAGAAACAGCCGCAGCACACGCCAGAACCAGGTGTCCCACATGACTGATCCAACTGCCAGACAAGACTGAAGCATCTTCCGGACATGCAGGAACCACCTTAAGAATGTACCAGAAACACATGCCAGACCCCATGGAACCAACTGTCAGATACGCCGGAACCAGGCACGTGGTACGCTGAAGCCACCTGCCAAATAAGCCAGAACCATGTGCCAGACATGCCGGAACCACTTCCTGGACAGACCTAAACCACCTGCTGCGCACGCCTGAACCACCTGCCGAACACGCCAGAACCACCTGCTTGACTCACCGGAACCACCTGCCAGACACGCCAAAATCACCTGCCGGATACACCAGAACCAGGTCCTGGATATGCCAGAACCAATTTCTGTCAAAGGCCAGAACAACCTGCCAGACACGCCAGAATCACCCACCGGACATGTGGGAACCAACTGCCAGACACGCCGGAACCAACACCAGGACACTCTGAAAGCACCAACTGGACACGCCGGAATCAGGTCCCGGATACACAGTAGCCACCAGCCAGACACGCAGGAACCACCTTAAGAATGTACTGGAAACACACACACAAGACACACGGGAACCAACTGCCAGACACCACGGAACCAACTGTCAGATACGCCAGAACCAGGCGCCCAGGATACTGAAGCCAACTGCCGAATATGCCAGAACCATGTGCTGAACACTCCTAAACCATGTGATGGATACACCAGAAACAGGTCTGGCACAGGCCAGAACCAGGTGCTGGACACGCCTGAAACAGCTGCCACACACACCTGAATCACCTGCTAGACCAGCCTGAACCACTTGATGGACAATCCGGAACCACATGCCAGGCACACTGGAACCAGGTGCCCGACACGCCAGGACCACCTGCTAGACCAGCCTGAACCACCTGCCAATGTTGTGAGAACCACCTCCTGGATACACCAGAAACAGGTGTCGCACATGCCAAAACCAGGTCCTGGACACGACAGAGCACCGAAATCACCTGCCAGATACGCCAGAACCGCTTCACAGACACTCTGAAATCACATGCCTGGCATGCCGGAACCACCTCTCAGATATGCCAGAACCACGTGCTGGACATGCCGGAACTACAGGTGATTTTGGCGTGTCCAGCAGGTTGTTCTGGCATGTTAGGCTGGTGGTTCTGGCTTGTCTGGCAGGTGTTTGTGGCGTGTCCGGCACCTGGTTCTGGTGTATTCAGCAGGTGGTTTCAGTGTATCTGGCACCTGATTCCGGCATATCCAACAGGTGGTTCTGACGTGTCTGGCAGGTGGTTCCTGTGTGTCTGGCATGTGGTTCTTCTACGTTTGGAAGATGGTTCCGGCGTGTCCGTTGGGTGCTTCCGGCATGTCCAGGAGTTGGTTCTGGAGTGCCATAGTCATGGTTCCATCGTGTCCAGAAGGTGGTTCCTGCATGTCAGTCAGGTGCTTCCAGTGTGTCCTGTGGGTACTTCTGGTGTGTCCTGGCCCTGATTCTCTAGTCTCTGGTGGGTGGTTCCAGAGTGTCCCATCGGTGGTTCCAAGATTCCGGCAGTTCGTTCCATCGTGGCAGGCAGCTGGTTCACCCATGTCCAGTGGGCGGTTCTGGCATCTGCAACAGACAGTCTGGAAAGTGGTTTCGGCATGTCTGGCAGGTGGTTCAGGCCTCTCTGGCAGATGGTTCAGTCTTGTCCCTCAGGTGATTCAGTCGTGTGGGGCACCTGGTTCTGGCGTGTCTTGCAAGTGGTTTAATCATGTCTGGCACCTGGTTTTGGCATGTGCGACACCTGTTTCTGGCGTATCTGGCAGGTGGTTCTGGTGCATCTGTCAGGTGGTTCTTACAAGACTGGCCGGTGGTTCAGGTGTGTCCAGCAGGTGGTTCTGGTGTGTTGGGCACCTGGTTCTGGTGTGCCCAGCATGTGGTTCCGGATTGTCCGTAAAGTGGTTTAGGCTGGTCTAGCAGGTGGTTCAGGTGTGTCCAGCAGGTGTTTCAGGCATGTCCTGCACCTGGTTCTGGCCTGTGCTGGACCTGTTTCTGTTGTATCCATCACATGCTTCCGGCGTGTCCGGCACATGGTCCTGGTGTATTCAGCAGGTGGTTTCAGCATATCAGGTGCCTGGTTCCAGCGTATCTGACAGTTGGTTCCATGGTGTCTGGCACGTTGTTCCTGTGTGTCTGGCACGTGGTTCCAGTATTTTCTTAAGGTGGTTCCGGTGTGTCCTACAGGTGATTCCTACATGTCCTGCAGTTGGTTGTGCTGTGTCCCGGGCCTGACTCTGATGTGTCTGGTGGGTGGTTCCGGTGTGTCTGAGTTGTGGTTCAGGCTGCCCGTCGGGTCATTCCAGCTTGTCCTGCATGTGGTTCCTGCATATAAGTGGCCTGGTTCTGGAGTATCCATCAGGTGATTTCAGCACTTCCAGTAAGTTGTTCTGGCGAGTGAAGCATGTGGTTCTGGCGTGTCTGGCAGGTGGTTCAGTCATGTCCAGTGGGTGATTTGGGCTGCTCCGGCAGGTTGTTCAGGCTTGTCCATCTGCCAGTTCTGGTGTTTCTGCCAGCTGGTTCTGCTGTAACTGGCAGGGGGTTGTGGTGTGTCCCGCAGGAGTTTCTGGCATGACTGGCGGGTGATTCTGGTGTCTCAGTCAGTTAGTTCCTGCATGTCAGTCAGGTGGTTCTGGCATGCCCAGAAGGTGATTCCATCATGTCCAGTGGGTAGTTCCGGTGTGTCCAATGAGTGGTTCCAGCATGTCCGGAAGGTGGTTCCATCATGTCTGGCAGGTGATTCTGGTGTGTCCCGTGGGTGATTCAGCTGCGTTTGGTGGGTGGATCAGTTGTGTCCAGCTGGTGGATCATTATGTCCTGCATGTGGTTACTGTGTGTCCGGGGCATGGTTCCTGCTTGTCAGAAAAGTGGTTCCATCATCTCAGGGAAGTGGTTCTATCATCTCAGGGAAGTGGTTCTCGCATGTCCATCAGGTGGTTCTGGCATGTCTGGCAGATTGTTCAGGCATGCCCGTCAGGTGATGCTGGTGCTTCTGGCACCTGCTACAGGCGTGGCAGTCCCGTGGTCCAGGCATTTCTGAAACGTGTTTCTGACATGTCAGAATGGTGTTTTGGGTTTGTCTGGAGGCAGTTCGGAAGTGTTTAGTAGGTTCTTCAGGCGTGTGTGGCAGGTGGTCCAGGTAGGTATGGCAGGTGGCTCTGCTGTGTCTAGTATGACCTTCCTGCATATCTGGTCTGTGGTTCCAGCATGTCTGGCTGGTGGTTAAGGGTTGTCCAGCAGGTGGTTCCGGCATGTCCGGGTGGTGGTTCCCTCCAGTCCAGCGGGTGGTTCCGGCGAGTCCAGCACCTGGTTCTGGCATATCTGGCAGGTGGATCCTGCGTGCCAGGCAGGTGGTTCCAGATTGTCCCTCCAGCGGTTAAGGCATATCCAGCAGGAGGTTCCATCTTGTCTGGCTGGTGGTTCCAGAGTGTCCAGCATGTGGCTGGGGCAAGACCGGAGGGTGGTTCTGTCATGTCTGCTGGGCAGTTCTGGCATTTCCAGTGGGTCATTTCACTATGTCCGGCAGATAGTTCGGGCGTGTCCAGCAGGTTGTTGAGGCATGTCCGTCAGGTAGGCCAGGTGCACCTGGCACGTGTTCCAGACATGGCCATCCCGTGGTCCAGGTGTTTCTGAAATGTGGTTCTGACATGTCCGAAAGGTGGTCTGGCTGTGTCCAGCAGGTGGTTTGGGAGTGTCCAGCACCTGGTTTTGGCATATTCAGAAGGTGGGTTTAGCATATTTGGTACCTGGTTTCAGCATGTCTGGCACCTGGTTCCGGCGTATCCAGTTTGTTGTTTCAGTGAACCAGGCACCTGGTTTCAGTGTATCCGACAGGTGGTTCCCATGTGACTGGAATTTGGTTCCTGTGTGTCCGGCAGGTGGTTCCGGTGGGTCCTGCAGTTGGTTCTGGCATGTCTATCGGGTGGATGAAGTGTGTCTGTCTGGTGATTGAGGCATGTCCAGCAGGTGGTTCAGGCTGGTCTGACAGATTTTTCAGGCTTGAGTGGCAGCTGGTTCTGGCATTCCTGCCACCTCATTCTGGTGTAACCAGCAGGTGGTGCCAGCGTGTCCCTCAGGTGGTTCCGGCATGTCCGTTGGGTGATGCCTGCCTGTCAGTAAGGTGGCTCCAGTGTGTCAGTCAGGTGGTTCCGGCATGTCTGGAAGGTGGTTCTGTCATGTCTGGTGGGTGGTTCTGGTGTGTCTGAGGAGTGGTTCTGGCATGTCCAGAATGTGATGCTGTCATGTCTGGACTGTGGTTATGGCATGTCCGTTGGGTGGATCAGGGCTGTCTGTCAGCTTTTCCCTTCCTGTTCAGCAGGTGGTTCCGGCGTGCCCAGGACATGGTTCTGGCATGTCTGGCAGGTGGCTCAGACCTCTCCAGCAGGTGGTTCAAGTTGTCCGGCAGGTGGTTTAGTCGTGTCTGGAACCTGGTGCTGGCTTAGCTGGCAGGTGGTGCTGGTGTGCCTGGCAGGTGGTTCTGGACTGTCTGCCAAGGGATGCAGGTTATTGGGCCCCTGCCAGACACGATGGAGCCACCTTCTCGACATGCCAGAACCACCTTCTGAAAACGCTGGAACCACCCCCAGATATGCTGAAACCAACCACAAGACATGACTGATCCACCTGCTGGACAACACTGATCCACCTGCCAAACACAGCTGAACCACCAGCCAGACACACCAGAACCACCTGCCTAAGACCCTGGAAACAGCTGACAGTCACGCCGGAACCTCCTGTCAGATACAGCAGAACCAGGTGCTGGACACCATGAAACCACCCACCGGATACACAAGAACCAGGTGGTGGACATGCCAGAACCACCTGCCAGACAAGCCAGAGCCATGTGCCAGACACACCAGAATAGCCTGCCAGACATGCCAAAATCAACTTCTGGATACCCCAAAACCAAGTCCTGAATACACCAGAACCAACTTCCACACAGGGTGGAAAAACCTACCGTACATGCTGAAATCACCTGCTGGACACACCGGAACCACCACCCAAAGATGCCAAAGCCACCATCCGACATGACAGAATCAGGTCCTGGACACGCTGTACCCACCTGCTGCACACGCTGGAATCACTCACTGGACATGCGGGCACCAACTGCCAACCACCCCAGAAGCACCCTCCTGACACATCAGAACCACCTTCCAGACACACTGGAAACTCATACCAGACACTCAGGAAACCCCTGCCAGACATGCTGGAACCACCTGAATGACACACCAGTACCACTGGCAGGACATGCCGGAACCACAAGCCAGAGAAAGCTGAACAACCAGTCGGATATTACTGAACCACTTTACAGACATCTGGAACCACATGCCGGGCACGCTGGAACCACATGTCAGATATGCCAGAACCAGGTGCCAGACGTGCAGAAACCACCTTCAGGACAGACCTGAACCACCTTTTGCACATGCCTGAACAACCTACTGGGACACACCGCAATCATCTGCTTGACTCGCCGGAACAACCTGCTGGACACGCCAAAATCACCTGCCAGATACGCCAGAACCTGGCCTCTTTTACGCCAGAACAACCCAGCAGACATGCCAGAACTACCCACCGGACACACTGGAACCACCACTCAGACATCCAGAACCACCCTCCAGACATGCCGGAACCAACTGCCAGACACTCTGGATGCACCCACTGGACACCCCAGAACCACCTTACAGACGTACCAGAATCACATGCCAGAAACACCTGAACCACCTGCCTGACACACCGGAACCACCTGTTGGATATGCCGGAACGAGGTGCCAAATACACTGAAACCACCTGCCAAAATCACCAGAATCAGGTGCCAGACATGGCAGAAACACCTGCCAGACATGTCCAAATCACCTGTCAGATACACCAAAACCATGTGCAGGACACGCCAGAACCACCTGCCAAGCATGCCGGAGCCAGGTGCCAGACACGCTGGATCTGCCTGCTATTCAAACCAGAACCTGAGACCAGACATACTCGAATGACGTGCCAGACATGCTGAACCACTGGCCGGAAACACCAGGACCACCTGTGGGACACCCCTAAAGCACCTCTCGGAGAGGACTGAATCAGATGCCAGACACGCCCAAACCATCTTTCGGACATGTCAGAACCATGTTTCAGAAATGCCTGGACCACGGGACGGCCATGCCTGGACCATGTGCCAGATGCACCTGGACCAGCTGACAGACACGCCTGAACCACCTGCCAAACATGCCATAACCACCTGCTTGACTCACCAGAACCACCTGCTGGACACGACAGAACCACCTTCTGGACACGCCACAACCACCGCCAGATATGCTGCAACCCACTGCCAGAACGACTGATCCACCTGCTGGACAGCACTGATCCATCTGCAAAACATGGTGGAATCTCTGGTCTGACACCCCGGAACCACCTGCCAGACATGCTGGAACCAACTTTTGCATATGGGGCAACCAGGTGCCGGATACACTGAAACCACCTACCAAATGCGCCAGAACCAGTTGCCAGACATGGAGGAAACACCTGCCGGCCACTTCCAAATCACCTGCTGAGTACACCAAAACCATCTGCCAGACACACCGGAACCACCTCTTAGACACACCGGCACCATCTGCCAGATATACCAGAAACAGGTCCAGGACAGGCCAGAACCAGGTGCCAGACAAGCCTGAAGCAGCTGCCATACTAGTCTGAACCACTGCTGGACCAGCCAGGACCACATTACAGACATTCCCAAATCACATGCCGGGCATGCTGGAACCAGGTGCCCAACACGCCAGAACCACCTGCTGGACACGCCTGAACCAACTGCCAGACTTGAGTGAAAAACCTGCTGGACATGCCAGAAATACCTGCCTGATATGCCAGAAACAGGTGTCGCACGCACAGAAACAAGGTGCTGGACACAACTGAACCACCTGCCGGACTCACTGGAGCCACCTGCTGGATATGCTAGAAACAGCTTTCTCACATGCCAGAAGCAGGTGCTGGACATGACTGAACCACCTGCTGAACAAGACTGAACCACCTGCTGGACATGATTGAACCACCTGCCAGATATGCTATAACCACCTTCAGGATGAGCCAGAACCATCTGGTGGACTTGCCAGAACCACCTGCCAAACATGCCAGAACCAAGTGACGGACACGCCAGAACCACTGGCTGGACATGAGGAATTACAGGCCAGACATACTGGAAGGACACGCCGGACATGCTGGAACCACTTGCCAGACACACCCGGACCACTCGCCAGACACCCACAAAGCACCTCCCAGAAACGCCTGTACCACCTGCTTGACGCGCTGGAACCAACTGCTGGACACCACCACAAGGACACTCTGGAACCACCCACCGGAGATGGCAGAATCAGGTCCCAGCACACCAAAAGCACCTGCCAGACACTCTGGAACCACCTGCAGGAACTGCCAGAATCGGGTTGGTGGTTTCGGAGTGTGCAGGTGGTGGTTTCGGTGTGTCTGGCAGGTTTTTCCAGGACCTGGTTCCGGTGTATGAGGCAGATGATTTTGGCGTGTCCGGCAGGTTGTTCCAGCATGTCAGGCAGGTGGTTCCGGCTTGTCCAGCAGGTGGGTCTCTCGTGTCTGGCACCTGGTTCTGGCATATCCGACAGGTGGTTTCATCATGTCCAGCACCTGGTTCCGCCGAATCTGACAAGTGGTTCTGGTGTGTCTGGAAGGTGGTTCCTTCGTATCCAGTGGGTGATTCCAGTGGTTCCAGAAGGTGGTTCCAGAGTGTCCGGCAGGTGCTTCTGGTGTGTCCAGGATCTGATTCTAGTGTCTCCAATGGGTGGTTGCAGATTGTCCGGGTGTTGTTTCCAACATTTCCGGCAGTTGGTTCCAACATATCAGGCAGGTGATTCAGGCGTTTCCAGTGGATGGCTCCGGTATGCCTGGCAGGTAGTTCCGGGGTGTCCAGCTGGTTGTTCAGGCATGTCTGTCAGCTGGTCCAGATGCATCTGGCACATGGTCCAGACATGGCCGTCCTGTGGTACAGGCATTTCTGAAACATGGTCCTGAAGTGTCCGAATGGTGGTTTGGGCGTGTCCAGCAGCGGATTCAGGCCTCTCCAGGATGTGCTTTGGTGGTGTCCAGCAAGTGGTCCAGGTGTGTGCAGCAATTGGTTCCTGCATGTCCAGCATGTCCTTCCAGTATGTCTGGGCTGTGGTTCCGGGGTTTCCAGCAGGTGGTGCTGGCGTGTCTGGCACGTGGTTCCGGCATGTTAGTCAGGTGGTTCCAGCATGTTATTCAGGTGGTTCCAGCATGTCCACCAGATGGTTCCGGCGCATCCGGAAAGTGGTTGCGGTGTGTCCACCAGGTGGTTCAGGCATGTCCAGTAGGTGGTTGAGGCCTGTACTGCAGGTGGTTCCAGCGTATCTGGCATGTGGTTCTGGAATGTCCGTCAAGTGGTTCAGGCATGTCCAGCAGGTGGCTCAGTCTTTTCTGGCAGGTGGTTCAGTTTTCTCTGGCAGGTGGTTATGGCATGTCTGGCCGATGGTACTGGCATGTCATTCAGGTGGTTCTGGCATGACAGGCAGGGGGTTCCTGTGTGTCTGGCATGAGTTTCTGGTATGTCAGGAAGGTGGTTCCAATGTGTCCGGTGGTTGATTCTAGCATGTCCAGCAGGTTGTTCTAGCATTTTATGGAAATTGGTTCTGGCATATCCAGGAACTCTTTCTGGCGTGTCCGGAAGGTGATTTCGGCATGTCCGGCAGTTTGTTCTGGCATGTTAGGCAGGTGGTTCCAGCTTGTCTGGCAGGTGTTTTTGTCGTGTCCGGCTCCTGGTTCTGACTTATTTGGCAGGTGGTTTCAGTGTATCCGGCACCTGGTTCTGGCATATCCAACAGGTGGTTCTGGTGTGTCTGGTATGTGGTTCTGGTACGTTTGGAAGATGGTTCTGGGGTGTCTGGTGGGTGCTTCTGCTGTGTCCGGAAGTTGGTTCGGTGTGTCTGGTTGGTGGTTCCAGCATGTCTGAGTAGTGGTTCCAGTGTGTCCAGTGGGTGGTTCCAGGTGGTTCCGGCGTGTCTGGGGTGTGTTTCTGGCGGGTCTGGTGGGTGGTTCTGATATATCTGTGTGGTGGTTCCACTGTTTCTGGTGGGTGATTCTGGCATGTCTGGCTGGTTGTTCCGGCATATAAGGGGCCTGGTTCTAGGGTATCTGGCAGGTGATTTCAGCATATCTGGCAGGTGGTTCAGGTATTTCTGGAAGGTGGTTCTGGCGTGTCCGGCACCTGGTTCTGGCATACCTGACAGGTGGTTCTGGCCTGCTCGGCATGTGTTTCTGGAGTGTCTGTCAAGTGGTTCAGGGGTATCTGTCAGGTGGTTCAGTCTTGTCTGGCAGGTGGTTCAATTTGGTCTGGCACGTGGTTCCAGCATGTCCGGCCAGTGGTACCGGTGTGTCATTCAGGTGGTTCCAACATGTCAGGCAGGGGGTTCCTGTTGTCTGGCATGAGTTTCCAGTATGTCCAGAAGGTGGTTCTGACGTGTCCAGTGGGTGCTTCTGGGGTGTCCGGTAGTTGGTTCCCCCATGTCTGGCAGGTGATTGCAATGTGTCCAGCAGCTGGCTACGACATGTCCAGGACCTGATCCAGTCAAATTGGGGTGGTGGTTTCGGCGTATCTGACTGGTAGTTCCGATGTGACCGGCAGGTTTTTCCGGCCTCTCTCGTTGTCGGTTCTGGCATATCAGGCAGGTGATTTTGGTGTGTCCAGCAGGCAGTTCTGGTGTGTCCAGCACCTGGCTCCGGCATGTTCGGCTGGTGCTTCTGGCGTGTCCACCAGATGGATCTGGTGTGTCCTGAAGTTGGTGATGGCATGTCCTGCAAGTGGTTCAGTCACTTCCAGCAGGTGGTTGAGGCTTGTCCGGCAGGTGGTTCAGTCGTGTTCAGCACCTGGTTCCGGGGTGTGCAACACATGTTTTTAGCATATCCAGCAAGTGGCTCCAGCATGTCTGGCAGGTGGTTCAGTCATGTCTGGCACCTTGTTTCGGCATGTGTGACACCTGTTTCTGGTGTATCCGGCAGGTGGTTCCCACGTGTCGGGCAGGTGGTTCAGGCGTGTTCAGCAGGTGGTTCTTACGTGTTGGGCAGCTGGTTACAGCGTGCCTGGCATGTGGTTCCAGAATGTCCGTAAAGTGGTTCAGGATGGTCCAGCAGGTGGTTCCGGCTCATCCAGGATGTGGTTCAGGCTAGTCCAGCAGCTGCTTCGGGCTTATCTGGCACCTGGTTCCACCCTAGCTGTACCTGTTTCTGGCGTATCTGGCAGTTCGTTCTGGCGTGTCCGAGAGGTGCTTTTGGTGTGACCGGCACATGGTTTTGGCATATCTGACAGGTGATTTGGACATGTCTGGCAGTTGGTTCCGCCATGTCTGGCACCTGGTTCTTGGGCATTTGGCAGGTGGTTTCAGTGTATGCAGCACCTGGTTCTGGCATATCCAACAGGTGTCCAGCAGGTGGTTCCGGGGAGTCAAGCAGGTGGTTGAAGCATGTCGGTCAGGTGGTTCAGGCAGGTCCAGCAGGTGGTTCAGGCCTGTCCTGAAGGTGGTTTCGGCACCTCTGGAACCTGCTTCTGGCATATCGGACATGTGGTTCCATCATGCTGGGAATGCGGTTCTGGAGTGTCTGTCAAGTGGTTCAGGTGTATCCAGCAGGTGGTTCAGTCTTGTCTGGCAGGTGTTTCAGTTTTGTCTTGCAGCTGGTTTTGGCATGTCCGAGCAGTGGTACTGGCATGTCATTCAGGTGGTTCCAGCTTGTCAGGCAGGGGGTTCCTGTTGTCTGGCATGAGTTTCCAGTATGTCCAGAAGGTGGTTCTGACATGTGCGGTAGGTGCTTCCGGGGTGTCCAGCAGTTGGTTCCAGCATGTCCAGCGGTTGATTCCAGCGTGTCTGACATGTGGCTACAACATGTCCAGGACATGATCCCGTCATTTCACTTTCGTGTTTTTGGCCAGTCTGAGGGGTGGTTCTGGCGTGTCCGGCAGATTTTTCTGGCTTGCCTGGAAGTTGGTTCTGGCGTATCCGGGACCTGGTTCTGGCATATCTGGCAGGTGATTTCAGTGTGTCTGGCAGGCAGATATGGCGTGTCAAGCACCTGGCTCTGGCATGTTCGGCTGGTGCTTCTGGCATGCTCACTTGATGGTTCTGGCGTTTCCTGAAGGTGATGACAGCATGTCCGGCAAGTGGGTCCCTTGTGTCTAGCAGGTGGTTGAAGCTTGTCCAGCAGGTGGTTCAGGTGTGTCCAGCACCTGGTTCCAGCATGTGCAACAGCTGTTTTTGGCATATCCGGCAGGTGGCTCCAACGTGTCTGGCAGGTGGTTCAGTCATGTTGGGAACCTGGTTTCAGCATGTGCGACACCTGTGTCTGGTGTATCTGGCAGGTGGTTCTGGCATGTCCGGCACCTGGTTCTGGTGTATCCGGCAGGTGGTTTCACAGTGACCAGTTCAGGTGTGCTCAGCAGGTGGTTGTGGCGTGTCAGTCACTCGGTTTTAGCATGCTGGGCATGTGGTTCTGGAATGTCCATAAAGTGATTCAGGCTGGTCCAGCAAGTGGTTCAGGCTAGTCTGGAAGGGGCCTAACGCTTGTCTGGCACCTGGTTCCGTCCTGTGGTTTTCCTGTTTCTGGAGTATCCAGCAGATGTATCCACGAGGTGGTTCCGGCATGTGTGGCACATGGTTTTGGCGTATCTGACAGGTGATTTGGACATGTCTGGCAGGTGTTTCCACCATGTCCGGGACCTGATTCTGGCATATTTGGCAGGTGGTTTCAGCGTATCCGGCAGATGTTTCTGGCATATCCAACAGGTGGTTCTGGTGTGTCTAGCAGCGGCCCAAGATGTGTACAGGGTAGTGGCAAAGAGTGTGGGCTTTGACTTGGGTTTTAATCTCTACCCTGCCACTGTTTGAAATCCAAAGGTTGAAGGCCATATATGGCCTTGGGCAAGAGACGTAATCCTTCGTAAACCTCAGTTTGATAACAGTCTCTTCTCCATGGAGATTTAAGATAAATTATATTACAGTACCTGGCAAATAGTAGATTTTCAATAAATGGTACTTTAAAATACTAATAATGACAACAACAATAACAATATCCTTGGATCTACCATTAGAAATTATGAGCATTTTTAGTTAAAGTATTGAGACATCAAGAGCAAGAGGTATTGCTATAAAAAATTAGTAAGAATTACAAAATTTAACATTAGTTGGCCACAAGTATAAACTGTGGAGTCTTTCTAGAAAACAAATATAGAGATTTTCCCAATCAGTCTTACATGTTTAGAGGATGAATAGGCTCTCATTTAATCCGGAACACTGTCAGCCATTGCTTTGGATCAGCATTTTCCCCCTTAAGTGTCCATTTGGAGACTTAAAGAAAGTAGAACTCACTCAAACTTTTCTTTTCTCATCCACTTATTGCTGCTTTCTTCCAGCAATAATTAAAAGCTGTTGATGATTCTTCCCTCAGAAACTGTCTGAGAAAACATAGCAGAAATACAATAAATATGTTAATTGGCATTTTTATTATGTAGATGTTTTATATAAGGTGACAAATATTTTTCTTTTATGCTGCTTTAGAACTCATAAAACATGATTAAAAACACTGTTAAAAAATCTCTGTAAAATTTAAACACACATCTCCAAAATCATCTCTGAAAATGTATAAATACAGAGTTGACAGACTGCAATTATTTACAAGTCACACACACATATTGACAAAGCCTGGGATTAGCTGGGTGATCTGGCAAGATCGCGTGAACCTTTCTTGTGTTTTAATTTTCACCAGCAGTGTAATAATAGTTTTTATGCAAAAAATATAGTTTAAAAATTCCTGCAAATAGCTCAATCTAATTATGTCCCTGATGATCTAATTAAATGTTAAATTTTCAGTTATTAAAAACCCACATCTTTCTTTAAAAGAAAATGTTTTAATTAATTGCTGTATATGTTTTATGTTTTACATATGCTATATATTACAAATCAATCACTCTCTTCGTATTAGCTATTTAAGCTATTTCTAATTTTCCTATTATACGTAATCCTTCAATTAACATCTTTTAAAAGGTCAACTTTTGTTCAAGCTTCTCTTTTATGTCTCAACATTAGATTTTTATTTCCCTGGTCTTTACAATGGAAGACAGGAATGGCACTCTATTAAAAACTGAAAGAAGTAAAGATGCCTGTCAAACAATGCAAAATTTATACATTTCCACCCCTTTCTGTCCTTCCCCACCACTGCCATCTCCACATAAGTGTGATCCGTTTCAGTGTGTCCAAGTTTCTGATAATTTCTTAGGATACAATCTGAGACAGGGGAGTTACTGAGTAAATTAGAAATTATAGAAACATGAAAGGAAATTATTGGTGGCAAAATAGAAAAATTCAAATCCTATATATATGGAAATAAGAAACATTTACATCAAAGAAAACAAAGATAAAAAGAAAGTCAATGGAATGGGGTAATGCTTGCCATTAGTATGTCAGAGGGAAGTCTGGTATCTAAAATATAGAGAACTGCTGATAAATTTTTTTGGACAGTAACTAGGATCTAGTGGATGAATAAATATTGGCAGAGGAGAAAAACGAGAGCTGGAGGGAAAGGAACTTGCCCATCTTCTGAAGGAAAGTAGACTGTGAAGAGCGTGCTGAGTCTGTGTGCTTGATTGTGCCATCTTGCACTCTCTCTTATTCAGGGTGATGAGTATTTTGTACACGAAGTTTAGATCTCATGAGTAAACATAAAGTGTGATGTGCACTGATAGAGAATAGATGCAGGAAATGGGATGGAATGGAGCAGGGTGCTGGAATATGTATATACAGTGTGATGTGCACTGATAGAGAATATATACGGGAAATGGGATGGAATGTAGCAGGGTGCTGGAATATACCTTTAAAGTGGTTTTACTGTACCAGAGGACATGATTGTGTTTGCGACTCTGATAAAGAAATATTTTGAATGATTTCTTCTTTTGAAAGACAGCGTGCTCATTACCATTGCCTTGTCACTCTTGCTAATTTTTGTTAGTGTTTCCTTCTAGTCATTTCCCAAGTATTCCTGAGAAATGAAAAATCCACTTTGTGCCGGATTTTTTTTGCATCTCCTGCTGCATCTGACAGGCCAGCTCCACGTGGAGATGGGGGCGAGGTGGGTGGGGTCTTGTGCAAACAGCAGGACAGGGGGGCCTCTCTGCAGGGTCGACAGCTGTCAATGCTGCCCAGGGACATGATGCCCCAGGGTCACATGGCCTGGGAATAAATACTGAGCCCCTGGAGAAAGGAAAATGGACAGGAAGCGGCTCAGGTTAATAGACCGACTTATAAAAATCAGATGCATCGAACGCCACAAGTGTCCACAGCTGCATAAATGGAGGAACAGCACACAGGCCGTTGTGGAGGGAATATTACGCAGCCATGAAAAGGAAGCAGATTTGGACATGGGCTCCTTTTTCATGGCTGCATAATATTCCACTGCACAGATGGACCGTATTTTGCCCATTCGTTTTCGGTCTCATTTATTCCTCCTGCAAACAGCGGCTAGATCACCGTCCCAGGATGCAGGCATCTGTTTTCGTGCTTTCGGCACCGAGGATGGAGCGTCGGTTTTTGCACGGGGAAGGAGACAAGCAAATGTGGGGACCGACTGGGCCCTTTTGATGGTGGTTTTGAGGTTGGGAGGCAATGCTGTCTGGGAGTCGGTTTGTGATGGGTGATTTGGGTCAGTCAGGTCCTGCGCTTCTGAAGGACGTTGGTCGGACCTCAGAGGTGGAAGGAGGCAGTGCCCACCATGCCCTGTGACCTCCCCACCACCAGGCTCATCAAAGGGGGAAGCGGCCTCTGACTCAAGACCCGAGTCATCCTTTGAATCAGAGATCAGTTTTTTCTGAGGAAGAGTGGCCCTGAACTCACATCCATGCCCGTTTTCCTGCATTTTGTATGCAAGATGCTGCCTCACATGGTTTGATAAGCAGAAGAGGCAGGAGGGACCCTCCCTGGAGGACCCGACCCATGACACTTCACCCCAACCAGCTCCTGGTCCCTCGCAGAGCACCCCCCGCCCCCGCCTGCCTGGGTCAGTGTGCAAATGAGCGTCACCTGCTGCGTGGCCCGCGAGGCCCTTTGATGTGTGGCTGCCCCGGAAACGACTCAGGAAACGGCAGCCGGCTTAATTGAGGTGAACATGAAAGCCACTGCTGTGTTAATTGGGGCCGCTTGGCCCCCAACCGAGTCAGGACTCACATCTTTCACGCAGCAAGCTGGGCGGTAATCAGCCCCGGACACCGAGCGCTCGGCCGGGGAGCCCTGGGGGGGAGCCGGGTGTCATCGGCCTGGATATAAAGGAATGGGGCGTGAGCCGAGGGCGTCTGCGTATCAGATGCCGGAGGGAAGATGGGGTTTAGGGGAATCGTTAGTGGGGGGCAGTTGCCTCCGGTCCCCCCACCCAGGTCGTCGGCACACCCTGTCGGGGCTGCCTGGGCCGCTCGGGGGCTGGGAATCAGGCTGAGGGGTGGCCAAGTATGCAAAACGGGATTGGATGGGTGAGGCAGAGTGCAGGTCCGGAGAGTTCCAGGTGAAGGACCGTTCAGGGGTTTGAACCCCAGGGATCCGTCCTACCCCATCCTGGAGCCCAGAGTCTGAGGTCAAGGGTTGCAGGGCTGTGCTCCCTCCGGAGGCTCCACGGGAGGGTCCCTCCGGCCTCTTCCAGTGTCTGGGGCTCCAGGGTCCCTGGGCTGGTGGCCGCCTCCCTCCCGTCTCTGCCTCCGTCCTCACGGGGCTGCTCCTCTGCATCTGTGTCTCCTCTTCTCATAAGGACCCCAGTCCCGTTGCATCAGGACCTCATTTCACCTCCTTAAAGAGCCATCTCCAAATCCTGACATGTGCCAAGGTCCTGTGGTCAGCGCTCCTGCCCTGTTCCAGCCTGCAGTGCCTGGTCCCCTGGGATGGGGAGGAGATGTCCTAGTTAGGTGTCTCAGGAGAGCTGATGAAAATTCATTTCAAGGGCATTGTGGTTTAGAGCGAGTCCCATGAGCAACAGACATTTTCAATATCTCATAGTAGCAATAACTTACTTTGGTTTACCACTTTCAAAGGGGAAATCTGCCTGTCTGTCTTCCTTTCCCCAGATATTATCCAGCTTTGTAATGCAAACAATGGCTCCCCTGTTGTTCTCACTGAAGCGCGGGTTACAGTGGAAGGCGAACTCATGCCCTCTCTTGAAATCTCAAGCAAGCCTGTTTTAAACCAAAGACCAGAGTTAGTAAAATGATTCAAGCTGTGCATTTGTATCAAGTGAAGAACATGCAATTTTCTAAAGAGCAAATCATTGTATAAATACCTGACAATTTTCTAAACAGAAATCACACTGACGGTACCCTGGGCCAAGGACTGGATGTAATACATGAGCATCTGACAGGAAGCAAGACAACGTGCTGAGTTTTTTGCCTCGTTGTCTTGGTCACGTCATTCTAGTCAGCTGTCATTCCCTCTTTACCACCTCTACCCATGAAAGGTCTTCAAGGTTTTCTCACAGAGGTTTTCGGGCCACTTTGAGGGCACTTTATGCTTTACTTTGCAGAGAATAACGGTTACCTCCTTCCTGCCCTGCCAGCCTGCTTTTAATCCCTACTAATGGCAAATAAGAGCTTTCAAATACTTGGCTTCCTCATAGTTAACCAAAAGCCAAGTCCTGACACAGCAAGAGCTAGACAACATCGTTAAAGTTCAGTATTCCGATGCTAAGTTGTAAAGTCGTGACAATAAATGTGGTAAACATTCCATGATGTCAAGTGGAACTAATGAAAGTGCTGCTTGGCTTTTTTTTTTTTTTTTCAAAGATTTTATTTTTTCCTTTTTCTCCCCAAAGCCCCCCGGTACATAGCTGTATACTCTTAGCCGTGGGTCCCTCCAGTTGTGGCATGTGGGACACTGCCCCAGCGTGGCTCAATGAGCAGTGCCATGTCCGCGCCCAGAACTTGCTCCAACGAAACACTGGGTCGCATGCAGCGGAGCACGAGAACCTAACCCCTCGGCCACGGGGCCAACCCCACGAAAGTGCTGCTTGGCTTTTTGACCCAAGTTCCTGCACTTGGATGTCAAGGCAAACACAAGTCCTGGCTGTCGAATCACTAACTCTTTCCCTCAGTGTCTCAGCGAACCCCATAGAGCACTGACAGAATCAGCATGTGCTCTGGTTTTAAAGCAACGTCTGCACTCTAGACCTTTTAACAATGATTCTCTGTATGTTTTGATTCACCCAGTAATGAACACATACACCACACTGTGTCTTCCAATGATTAAATTCACAGGGAAAAGACCAAGATAGCCAATGGCAATAGAATTTGTATTTGACTGAAAATCCAATGCCTATATTTCCTCTGCAGTGAAAAGCAAGATACTGTCATCTCTACTGCCTTCAGTGTTCTTTTTTTCTTGTAATTCCTCACATAGAATTTGCAGGACCAAGCAATAATTTTTTCAGTTTAGACCACCTTAACCACTTCAACCAGAATTAGTTCTGAGTGGCCGCAGTGTCAGTCTGCATTTCTAGTGTTCCTGGAGCTAAAGTTTCCAGTGCAATAACCCTAAATAAAGCAAAGATATGTATATCAGTGTGGTCCTGCATGAGAGGGGTCGTACAGGGAGGAGAGCAGATATTAACAAATCATGAGTGCTGTGTGCACAGGGTAAGGTGTGCTGGGTCCTACCTTATGTTGGGAGGAAAGATGGACGAGGACATAGGCAGAGGATATATATGTTTTGTACTTTGCTGTGAGGCAAGCTTTATTGTGCAGGGAAGAACTGTGCCATCAGAAGCTGTACAGGCTGTGTGGAAGTAGCAGTTGGCTTAGGGTGGTGACCTTCATGCGGAACCAGAGGAAGCTGGCTGGAGGTTGGAGTGAGTGGGCCATTTGGATGTAAAATGATCAGATCAGAGCTGAGTCTATCTCCTGCTAACAGAGGAGGTGGCTCCCTTTGATTCACCAGGAAAAAGGTGACAGACACTCATGGAGTCTGTTTGCAAATTATTGAATAAACCTGTGTGCATAGCTTGACTTTGTGCCTTTTGTGTCCTGGTCATAAGACCCAGAAACACAGATGAATTAATGGCTGCAGTAGCTTTAGTGGCACCACTGACCTCAGGGACGGGCGTACTGGACAGCTTCAGGATATCCTTAGCCTTCTTGTTTTACACGTAGGTATAACCAGTGGTGATCACCAGGCCCAGGCATCCCAGGGCAGCCATGGATCAGCACGGATTTACCTGTTAGCTCCAATCTTACCCCATCCTAGCTCACCTCAGTCAAACCAGTTCCAAGGGCAAAGGTTGATTTATTTTGAGGAAGTCTTGTAACTTGAGGGATCTGTTCAAATCTTCTAAGTATATAGAGTCTGCTCAGAAAACTGGGGTTCTCCATCCTGCCACTTGTCAGCTGTAGACCAGGCTAACACCATAGAAATCTGTGACCCTGCTGTTGCCCCCACTATGAAGATGGAAATGGCAGCTGAGCTTGCAAGGTCTGAGACTGCACTGTGACCTGCACAACTGCGGGGAGATTTGCACGCACATCAGGACAGAGTGGCATCACTTTCAAGCGCTCAGACCAACTTGGAACAATGTCCAGTGGGGTCTTTTTGTTTTCACACCTTGTTTTTGATGGGCATGTAGACATAATGTGCATGCTTGGTTGTTTACACAATGTATGGCGCAGAGGTGGAGAGACGGCCAGGCATCATATTACAAAAGCTCCACGTTTCCTTGAGCTCTAAGGCTTTCACTGCCAGGAAACACCAACAGAATGGGTTTCCTGCTCTTCCTCTTTGTCCTCAGAAAGTAGGACTGTTTTATTCTTGATTCTTCTGGTTTAAGATTCAGTGAGGGAAACGTTGTCCCCGTATTGGGAATACATATTGATTTATGGGATAATCCCGTACTGTGGTATAGCCAAGATTCTAAATGTGTAGTTTTAAAAATTCTAAACCAATCAGCAAATACGACAGACTTGCTAATCTTGCTGTTCACCTGTTTGCACTGCGCTTCACAGTGCCCAGAATTGTTATCAGCATGCAAGGCGTGACTCCTCCAGGCAAAGGCAGGTCACAAAGCACAGTCTGGGAATAAAAAAATATATATGTGGTAAATATTCCATTTGCACTTTTGGTATCCTCTTAATATGTTGCCTCTATGAATCATTACTGTGTTGTTTTGGTAGCAAATTTTCATTATTTAAAAAAAAATTTTAATTTATGTTTTTATTTTTTATCATTTTAGTTGCAGTAACATTGGATTATAACATTATATAGCTTTCAGATGTACATCGTGATATATTTCAAATTCTGTGTAGACTGCATCATGTTCAACACACAAAAACGAATTATAGTCCACCCCCTCACGTGTGAACCTAATCACCCCTTTTGCCCTGTTCCAGCCCTGATTCCCCTCTGGGAACCACCAATCCAATCTCTGTTGCTAGGTATTTGTTTGTCGTTATTTTTATCTTCTGAGTGAGATCATACGGTATTTGACTTTCTCCCTCCGACTAATTTCACTCAGCATAATACCCTCAAGGACCACCCATGTTGTCACAAATGGCCGGATTTCATAATTTCTTATGGCTGAGTAGTATTCCATTGTGTATACATACCACATCTTCTTTATCCATTTGTCCCTTGATGGGCACCTAGGTTGCTTCCATGTCTTGGCTATTGTGTATAATGCTGCAATGAACATAACAGTGCATGTATCTTTATGCCGTTGTGCTTTCAAGTTCTTTGGATAAATACCCAGCAGTGGGATAGTTGGATCATATGGTAGATCTATGCTTAATTTTTGCAAGAGGCAGAGGAAATTCCAGGCCTGAAATGCAAGGGAAATGCATGCATTTCCCACACCCAGGGCCCCCCGACCTGTGCAGGGCTGGCTGCGTCCCCAGATCCCTCCCCACGTTCCCTGCTTCTGGAGGACTCTTCCCAGAGAATGGGGGCCATGAACAGCAGCCAAAGCCTGATCAAGTCAGCGGGGACTGAAGGACAGTCTGGCAGCAGAAAAGCCATGCTGGCTTCCAGGAGAGGGGCTGGGTGGGTGATGGGAGGAAGCCTTGTCTCTAGGGAAAGTTGCTTCTCTTCTCCAAAGCAGGTATGTGGAAAGTAAGATGCCTCAGGCCAGGCCAGGGCCACATGGCACTGCTACCGCTCCACACACTGTCACCACTGTGGCGGAGAGGGATGCTGGAGCTCATGCCGACAGAGACCCTGAGTGCCTGTGCACAAGGAAGGAGTGGAGGCACCAGGTTTTCTATGTCCCTGTGTGGCCAGGACAGCGGCACTGCTCAGGGATGTCAATGCTATAATGAAGTCTGTGCTATTTATCTGGCTACTCAGAAAGGGTTTTCAAAGCAAGAGGAAAGAGGAAATAGGGTAGGAAGGCAGGCCTGGGCCAAGCGGCCTCCATCACCTCCATGTGCTAAGCAGGCCCCCTCTCTGGAAGGGGTTTCAACGACAGCCTTTCTTTCTACTTCCTGGGCACAGAAACTGAGCAGGAACCCAATGAGAAGGAGGGTTCTGGCCTGGAATGGGGTGTAGCAGCTCCCCATTGGTTTGATCTGAAACTCCCAGGCCATGGAGACAGAGGCCAGGTATGGGGTCTTGGGTTCTTGCCTTTACAGGAGCCCCAAAGGCTTTAGGCTTCCCCCTCAGCTTCCTCTGGTGCACTAGAATGACTCTGGCATCAGGCTGAGGAAGGGAGGCTTTCTCAGAGATCAGCAGCTCTCCTCTGGAAAGGCCCCACCTCACCCCATGAGACTGACTCACAGCAGCGTGGCCCTGATGAAAGTTCACAGCTTCCAGAAACCAGCAGCCTCAAGGTGATGCTCTGAGGAGCAAGGGGCAAAGGAAAAGAGACTCTGCCTGGTTGGCTTCTGCTGGGGCTTGGGAGTGGTTGAGTGGAAGAGGCTGGGACCCCAGACCGCCCGGGCTCTAACAGACCCTCAGGGAAGTGGGGGCTCTTCCCACCCTGTGATCACATGGCTCTTGCTACCAACAGAAAAGGTGAAGCTTGGCCAAGGCCAGCATTATTTGGGGGAGGAGACGTCACAGGGGAGGGAACGGCTAGGGAGCAGGAGCACCATCAAATTCCCTGGTCTGGGCCGAGCGTGTCTTCTGCACGTGCAGTTGCCTTATTTGGAGGCAGGAGGTCTGCTACGGCACTATTTCCAAGGTATTACTATGGAAACGCAGTGTAACCCTGAATGCTGTTATTCTGCCTGGGAGTTTTTTCTCTCAAACCAGCCAGGTTTGGGGGATTTGCATGTGTGTCTGCTGTTCCCCAGCAGGAAGCTGTTCAGTCTCCAGGAACAACTCCCATTTGATTTTGCCAGGGACACTACCTTCCAGAGGATGCTAGCCTAGGACTCCTTGGGGAGGGTAGACAGAGGGCAGACAATGACCATCAGCTGAGAGCAGGCCCAGAGCTGCACTCTACTAGTAGGAGGGTTTGTGCAGCAGCCCAGGGCAGGCAAATCCAGGGGAGACCCGGGGGGCATAGAGGAGAAGGGGGACCCAGTTCCACCCAGGCTGATCTCTGCCACTCAGTGAAGGAGAGAGCACCAGGAAGGACTGCTGAACCCTGGGGGTAGCCATGTTCTGCTATGCCTGGACCTCTGCCAGGCTCTGGGCCTTGCAAGATGCCCAAGGGACCCCCAATCTCCACTCTGCTCATTCTCAGGGTTACTGCGAGGCTCGATCAGGCAAGAACACTTGGTAACAGTGAAGCCTGAGCACAGAGGAAAGGAATAACATTTACTGAGCACCCACACTGGGCCCAAGACCTCCTTTCAAGCTCACAAATAATCCTATAACTGGATCAAAACAAGCCCATTTTGCAAATCAGTTCACTGAGGCTCAGAACCTTTCCTGGTGCCCTGAGCCCCTGGACACTGGCTGGGGAAGAGAAGGGAGAGGAGAGGGGTCTTTGGGGAAGGACTGGACCTGGTGGGACCACCCCAGCCACCTCCCACTCTGGTCACATGGGAGTCAGAGCAGGTGCACACAAATCAAGACCAGCACCAAATTTTCCATTTATGGTCAAGGCCCCAGAGCAAGAGTGGGGTCCCCGAATTGCCCTTCACTTGGCTCCCCTTTCTCAGCCTGCTCTCTGCAAGAGCATCTCTGTGTAGAAAGTGGAACCGAGCTGAGTCCTTCCTTGGACTGTGGCGCATGAGGAGTTTGTGCAGCCAGCAACCCCTCCTGGCATGCTCTTTGCTTCCCAGCAGCTGGAAGGACAGCCAGGGGAAGAGACACACGCTCTGCTACTGCTCCTCAGCACCTGCCCCCTGGCTGGAAGCCTCCTGGGGCAGCCCCAGACCACACAAGCAGGCCACCCTGTCCCTGTAGTGGGTCCTGCCCTGTGGCTTGAAGAGGAGCATGCAGATTGTAGCCCACAGACCACTGTAAGGATGGAGACAACGTGCAGGGCTGGTGACCACCTCAGCCCTGACCTGAATCCTTCCCTCACCCCTAATTTTAGGCTGGGTCCTGAAGCCCTTGAATCTTCTTGGGTACTCTCGCTTTGCCCCAGCTCCTCATCTCTGAAACCACAAAGTGGACACCAACTGGCAAACCCACTGCCTACCTGTGGCGTGGGTGGCTCGATTTTCTGCTTCTTCTTCTGGTTCTGTTTGTTGGTCCTGGGATAGAACATGAGCATCTCCAGCCACCTGGGGAGAGAAGAGAGGACCGAATCAGACCCCTGCTCTCAGGAACTAGGACCATTTCTTGTTGGGTGGTCCAGGCACCAGGCTCAACACTTCCGGACTGGAGGCACCCACCCAGTGGCCAGGCCTTTGTACACCCAAGCAGGGTAGAGCACTGCCCAGATTAGAGCCTGCCACTGCTGGGGCAGGAAGTGCCAGCAGCACAGCCTAGGACAAGCACTGTGCCAGGGTGGAAATGTTCACTCTCTTGATTGTGCTGATGTTTTCAAAGGGGTATAAATTGTCAAAAGGTATCAAATTATGCATTTCAAATATGGACCCTTTATTATATGTCCAGTCCGTATTAATTAGAAGAGCTATAAATAAAACAAATAAGGTGTTGGCTTGACTTCTGGTTTCTGGTCCATGATGTTAGGAGCCTGGAAGTCTCCACTCCATCCCCAAACACTAAACAGCTGAACAAACTGAAAAGGCTCCAGCTGTTCTTAGGTTCATAAGAGCAGTGAGGTCTTGGGCAAATTGCCGCCCCCAGATTGGGGAGACTCACAGGTGAACGCAGAGAATCACAACTGAGCCCCCGAGGGGACCAGTGCTGGGGCAGGGAAGCCTAACCTGTAATGGACAATCTGCAGGAGGCCCAGTGTGGACAAGTGTGGACCCTCAGAGAGTTAAAATTCCAGGAGGACCTG